>NW_005871137.1:454273-645466 GCF_000147115.1 Myotis lucifugus
TGGAGACCCTCACCCTGAAGGGGGTGTGGCCAGCCTGAAAATGGCCCTCAGTCCCTCACCCAGGCAGGCCAGGCACCCCAGCGGGACCCCCACCCTGATCCGGGACAAACCAGCAGGCCCCCACCCGTGCACCAGGCTTCTATCCTATATAATAAAAGGGTAATATGCAAATTGACCTTAACAGCAGAACCACTGGGAATGACTGGTCACTATGACACACACTGACCACCAGGGGGCAGACGCTCAATGCAGGAGCTGTCCCCTGGTGGTCAGTGCATTCCCACAGGGGGAGCTCTGCTCAGCCACAAGCCAGGCTGAAGGCTGCCAGCACAGAGGTGGTGGCGAGAGCCTCTCCTGCCTCCCCGCTGGCAAGTGGACATCCCCTGTGGGCTCCTGGGCTGCCAGAGGGACGTCTGACTGCCAGCTTAGGCCTGATCCCCCGGGGAGCGGGCCTAAGCCAGCAGGTGGACATTTCCTGAGGGGTCCCAGACTGCAAGAGGGCACAGGCCGGGCTGAGGGACCCCCCTGAGTGCACAAATTTTTGTGCACCGGGCCTCTAGTTAGTTAATAAAATTGTACAGGTTTCAAGTGTACAATTCTATAATACACCATCTGTTCATTGCGTGTTCACCACCCAAAGTGGAATCAGCAAGATTTTGTTTGTTGTTTAGTCAACCTCTTGGTTTATTCATTGTCACCCAGTTTATATCAATAGGCTAAATTTTAGTAAAATTCATCAAGTTAGCTCTTGACCACATTTAGCATGATTCTTCTTGTCTTTGGAAGACTTTCATTTTGTTGTTGTTGTTCAAGTCATTGTGAGTTCAAATAGATCTCTTATATTTGAGAGACTGGTATCATCTCTAAGTTAAAAAAGGGAAAATGGAGATGCAAGATTATTCTTAAAATGCCATAAATTTGGATGAGGTGAAATGCCTGGTACATAAGAAAAAAAGCCCCACAAACATCAGGTATAGCCACCTTTAAGGAGCTGAAATATTTCACGTTTCTAAGATACTTGGGTAAATTAAACCAAACAGGAAAAAACAGAAGTTCCTGAGTCAGAGAGGAACTGCTCATTACTCATTTGACTTTGCAAACAGAATGATGCCATTACCCTAAAATCTACAAAACTTAAGATAACTCATTGTCAATTATGAAAATCCTATGGCTATGCTCTTGCATCATGAATCCCATGAGCAACTGCCTTATCCATTTTTTAGATCACTCCACCCCTTCAGACCTCTAGAACTAGATCATGTTTTTACCAACTTTTTAGATGATGGGGCACTTTGGGGAAGACAGCTTAACCTCATTCCATCTTTTGAATGATGTACCCCATTCTATATAATTTGAATGGGAAAACTATACATGGGAACAAATGGACAGACAAGTGTTCCTTTGACATAAGAGACAGTGCTCAGTTTCTCAAAATGCAGGGATAAGATAAACATTATGTGCAAAAGCAAACACTGATCTCTTTGGCCTCCTATGGATGGCAGTCATGTGTAATACGCAGACCACTGTCACGCCCAATGAAAACCATGAAGGGGAAGCAGAATGGAGAAGTAGGCATGAAGGTTTTAATTTAGTGGTCTTGTAGCATTTTGGAAAATATAAGTCAGTGTGGTATTTGCAGAAGTTCTCACAATGTTGTCAAAGATGTCATATACCCTCTCTTGAAACATTACCTAAGAAATGCTGGTTTCTTTTAATCCTTAAATCTAGGGAGGAGAGAGAATGTTTCCCTTTCTAAAGCAACAGTCCACTTCTGCCCCCTGGGTCTCTGGGTCCATATGCCATGCCAGTGCTCAGGAGCTTGGGATTTCTTAGATATTTTAATTAACATTTATTGAATACTTAGTATTTTTCAGGTACTTCTAAAGCACTTTAATTTTCACAAAAAACCCTCTGATGTTGGTACTATCTATATACGTATATAAAAGCCAAGCGACCGGAACAACCGGAAAGACCAGAATGACCGGTCACTGTGACGTGCACTGCAGCTGGCCAACTGGCCCAATGGGCATGGGGTCGGCCAGCCAACCTCCCGCAGCCCCTCCCTCCAGCTGGCCCTGTCCCCATTGGCCCCGATTGGGCCAGCCGGCCGTACCCCACCTGTGCACAGATTCATGCACCGGGCCTCTAGTTTTTTATATAGATACTAGAGGCCTGGTGCATGAAAATTCATGCACATGGGGGGTCCCTCAGCCCAGCCTGTGCCCTCTCACAGTCTGGGACCCTTGGGGGATGCCCACCTGCTGGCTTAGGCCTGCTCCCCAAAAACAGATGATCTAAAAGAAATAATCATATCCTTGGGTAAGGATTTTTTAAAAAGGTAATGGTCGCATGAAAATTCACTGCAGGTGGGGTTGAGAAGACTGGGGACTCCAGCGCCTGCCACCCCCCAGCGGAGCTGAGGGAACTGGGCACCACCATCTTGTGGCTGTGGGCACCACCATTTTGTGAGGTTGTGACAGTCAATTAGCATATTACCTCTTTATTATATAGGACAAAAACAGGCACAGAGGGAGACAATGCACTAGTCTCAATAACTGGTATACTGTTCCCATAGGGCACCTGAAGTAAGTCCTCATGTGGTACCTGCAGCACTTTTTTAGCTCTTTCCCTCTTAATCTATAATTATTTTAGAAATTTAAACTGATTTTGAAGTTACAGAAGTACATGTATAAGGTAAGGATTAAAACATACAAACAGGTAGACAGAACTCTTCCTTTTCTATACCCAAGGTCTACTCCACAGAGGTGTAACTATTACCAGTTTATAATGTATTTAGAAACAATCTATGCATAAACCAGGCTATATACACATATGAATACATATTTATTTTAGCTTGTGGTTCTCTTAAGGACTTGTTGTACATTGACATATTATAGTCATTTTGTGAACGTGCTTATTTTCCTGAGTTGACCATAAGTTCTCTGAGTTCATGCTACATATACTGTTCTGGTTAGCTATTATTAAGTAACAAATGAGCCCAAGACTTAGTGGCTTTAACTAATGAGAACATTTATTTTGCTCAAGGACATGAAATTTGGATAGGGCTCAGTGGGAACATCTCATCTTTGTTTTACTAAGCAACCGTTGGGGCTCAGAGACTGAAGGGTCAATCGTTCACATTTGTGGTGTTCAATGCTGCTTTCAGGGGGACCTTGGTGAGACAGCACCTAGCACACCTATGCATGGTCTGTCCATGTAGCTGCTTGGCTTCCGCAGAGCATGGTGACTGGATTCTAAGCATCCCAATGGATCTGGGCAGAAGCTCTATTGCCTTTTATAACTTACCCTTGGATGTCACATAGTCTTATTTCTGCAGTGGTCACACCGAGAAATCCATAGGGAGAAGGTATATCCCAACTCTCAAAAAATCATATGGTAAGAAGAGCATGTGGGTTGGGCTATATTGATGAGGCCATCTTTAGAAAATACTATTTGCCACAGTATCTTTTCATCTTGGGCTCATGTCTCTACAGTCTAGGTCTTTATCTCATAGCTTTGTATGGAGTAGATGCCCAATTAATGCCCAAAGACAATTAATTGTTGAATGAGGGTTAGGAGGAGGCGGCTCTCTGTACTGAGCTAGGCTAACAAGGGAGGGGAGGTGGGGCTCATGCTTGGGAAGATGCTGCTGGGTATCTCAAAAACAAGATGCAGGATATAAAACCTCACTGGGCACAATTGCTAGGGGTGGATATAAAAAGTGTTCCTACAGCTATTTCCCTGGGGTAGCTAGCAGATGCCTTGAGCTTTCTTCTCTGTCCAAGAGGTTTCTGAGAAGTGCCATTTTGATTGCGAAGGGGAAACGGGCTAGCACAATGCTGGGTTTCATGTGAGCAGGTGCATTGAGACTGCATCTTCTAAGAACCACAGTCAGCACTAAAGCCCTACTCTTTTCTAGGGAAGCTCACCTGAATTGCTCACACGCCTTTATTGTGTGTTTGGCAGTGGTTAAGTTAGTATGAAGGTGAAACTCTGGGTAGAAAAGATGAAGGTGGAGTGTGAACTTTGTGTGCTCTTAGATTTTATGGGCATACATATCATAGGTTCCTATCAGAGCAGGGCCTGAAAGGCTGATAGTATCGATGTTGGTCCTCTGGGTCTGAGACCAGGTCTCTAGCACCAGTGGAGGTTTGGTATCGAAGAATTCACCTCTTGGCCAAGCAAAGCAAAGTAAGCTATACATAGGGGAAAGGTGGGGACAGAAGGGAAGGACCTATTCACAGGACTTGTCTCAGAACTCATTCCTGTTATGTCTTGTCTTTTTTTTCTGGTTTTGTTTCTCTTGTTTCCTGAGTCAGTTCTCAAGCTCTTCTGCTCACTAGACATTGATTGAAACACTTGTTCTCCTATGGCACTGCGTCACTTAAACTTGATAACCCTTGCCATAGCCTGTGTGGGTCAGTTGGATGAACATTGTCTCATGCACCAAAAGGTCATTGGTTTGATTCCCTGTCAGGGCACATGCCCAGAGTTTCAGCCTCAATTCTCGGTAGGGGGCATGCAGGACACAGCCCATCAGTGTTTCACTCTCACATGTTTCTCTCTCTCTCTCTTTCTCTCTCTCTCTCTTTCTCTCTCTCTTCCTCTTATTCTCTCTAAAATATCAATAAAAACATATTTAAAAAACACACACCTGATAACCCTGAATCAGACCAACTGGCCCAAGGAATAGTCTCCACCACACCTCAACCCGCCACGTTCACATACTGCAATGTGCATACTCTTTGTCTTCTTTCATGGGGGTCTTAAATGAGGCATTCAAGCTCCAACTGCTCTGCTTTTCTTCCCATTTTGTCCTGATAGAGTTAGAGCAAACACTCACTAAGATTCAGTGATGATGTGTTTACAGAGCTTAGAACCAGAGATACAATTTTGAAAATGCTTGTGTGCACATCTTTTGCTAATATTTCTGGTTACTTTTAGGAGCTTTCTGTCACATTGCCTATACTGACTTCTCCACCCAAGTGGGTATTCATAGTGTTTCTTTTCCCTTTAATTTAGTTTATTATTTTTAATTTTTAACATTTAAGCTGCTTTATTTTTTTAAAAGATATTATTTTTTTTAAATATAGCTTTATTGATTTCAGAGGGGGAGGGAGAGGGAGAGAGAGAGAAACATCAATGATGAGAGAGAATCATTGATTGGCTGCCTCCTGCATGCCCCCTACTGGAGATCAAGCCAGCAACACTGGCATGTGCCCTTCATCAGAATCAAACCTGGGACCCTTCAGTCCGAAGGACAACGCTCTATCCACTGAGCCAAACTGGCTAGGGCACATTTAAACTACTTTAACTCATTACTTTTGAATAGATCATTAAAGGTCAACCTTTAGCTGCATACTCATCACTGTCCACATTGCTCCCCTTCTGATAAGATTAACTGGTAGAGTATGACGTCTAATGGGGGTTGCCTAATATAGGAAGAGGAAGCAGCTGAAACATGACTTTCATGACAGCCTTTGGTGTTCAGGTCAGATTCTCTTACTGGACATTGGTCTGAAGGGATGGTCAGACACTAAATTATCTAATCAAGTTCAAGGTGTACATTTAGTGTGACTTTCAGAACTGTTGTTTTTGGAAAGCTACAGAATCTTGGTATTTATTAACCTGCCATTGTAAATGTTTTCTGTAGTGTGGAATAAAGCAAATATAAGATTTTCCAATGTGGTTTAATTTTGGGGTCTTAGAGTTTGAACATGAGCTTGACTACTGTTGTCGCAGTGAAATAGCTTCCTTCCATCATTGCGCATGATATCATCATCCGTCTGTTGCCCAGGATGGTTCAGAATCATCAACTCTGTCTCCCATTTCTCCTTATACCTAGGAGTCACCAAGTCCAACTGCTTAGCCATGTCCAGTGCTTCTGGTTTCTCTTCTTTCCTTTTCCCCTCTCCTCACTAACATTGCTTATTTATAAGTTTCTGGCATTAGTAAACTGTAGCTCTCTCCCCTACAATTACTTATAACCCACTGCCAAGTCAATTTTCCTAATTTTTTTTATTTAGTTCACTTATATGTCACTGCTCAAAATATTAGTGATTGCCCTATGATTATTTTTAAAATTTAGTTTTATTATTTATTAAATTTTTGGGGGTGACATTGGTTAATAAAATTATATAGGTTTTAAGTGTACAATTCTATGATACATCATCTGTATATTGATTTGCGTGCCCACCACCCAAACTCAAATCTTCTTCTGCCACCATACACCTGACCCTGGTGATTATTGAACCATGTCCAAGTTATTGAGAAAATAGGGACCCTTACCCATCCAGCCCCAATAAGGTGCTTGGTAGTTATCTTTTACTAAATACCCCACCCTCCTGAAATACCAGCATTTTAAAATCAATCTTTGATCAGTTATCTTTGTGTTCTCTCCTCTTGGTGACTCTCCTTATACTCATTCATATGTAACATGTTTATTCTCCACTGGCTGCCATATCTAACTGTTGAAATTCTACTGATTCTCTAAACTTATCTTCCTCCTTCAAAGGCAACTCTTGCCCCCATCCCAAGAAGAAATCAGTCTGTGTTCTGTCTTCTTGAAGTGCTTTGTGCGATTTTTTTCCCGCTTTTTAAAAAATTTATCTTTATTGTTGAAATCATTACATATGTCCTCCTTTTTCTCCCTATTGACCCTCTCTACTCAGAACCTGTCCCCCCCCCCCACTATTGTCTGTGTCCATGGGTTATGCATATATGCATGTAAGTTCTTTGGTTATTCTCTCCCCTCCCCCCCCACCCCCCTACCCCCAACCCCGGCCTCCTTGTACTCTGTGGAAGTGGGCAGGCTGATCTCTTCCTAGACTCATGCAGGGCAGAGATGAGGTTTTATTAACTTCAGCATTGCTTTCCCTTAGCCCAGAGCCAGATATGTAGTAGGGCTTTAGTAATAGTTATTGTTTTGAATGTAATTTTTACAGATTCTCTCTGGGAAAAGGTTACATTTAACTCAAACCATTAATTCAAGGTTTTCTGTAAAGGGTGTAAAATTGGTGTGGTGAAAATGTATGATTAGTTTGGTGTCTAATTACTCTGATTATGTTTTCTAAATAAAAATTTTTAAATGTGATTTATTATGTTTAAGAGATATAATTGTTGAAGGACACTAGGACTCTTTTCTCAAAAATTGGAGCAGGAAGAGATTAACCAAAGAACTTATATGCATATATGTATATGGACAGACAATAGTGCGGGGGGGGGGGAGGAGGACAGTAGGGGAGAAAAGGGGACACTTGTGATACTTTCAACAATAAAGATACATTTTTAAAAATTTGATGTGCAGTGCTTGATCTGTGTATTAGAGCTTCTCAATTCTAAGCGCCCTCACACACACAAATAGTAACACCAATGGTTGTTGTTTACCCAATGTACTGCCATGAGAAATCTTTAAATATTTTGATTTATATACCTATGCCTTTATTTTCCTCATCTTTTTTAGAGGTAAGCTCTATTATGTGGTATGTTTATGAGAAGTGAGACCACCAATGTGTCTTTCCATCTTCATCTGTACTAACAAGATCCAACTAAGGTGTAGGCCAGTCCGAAAATTAGGGTCACAGAAATTTGGGTATTAAAGTCATGAAACTGCTCTATTTAAAAAAAAATTTTCTTCTTGTAATTTGTTGCCCCAAATTATTGTTCTTCTGTATTAAAAGTTGTAGTGTTCACAACTGATTCTCTTTGCACCTTGTAACAATATCTAGTTATCCTGTTTTCAGTTTTGAATACTGTCATTTTTCCATCACTACCTTCAGGTCATGTATACCCCTTTTCTGGTGTTATTCATAATGGACCTGCTTTTCAGTCCTCACTACACATTTAACTACTTCTTTTGGGCACAGATCTTCCTTTGAAGCCAGTGGGAGCTTTGTTCACAGATGAAATATGTGCAGGAAGGGAACCGTTTCCCACCTTCCTCTCTCTCTGACCCTTTCATCATGTGTAACAAAGTTTTCCACTCCTCTGCAGATAAGAATCTCTTTGTGAATTTTCTATATTTAACACCAACTCTACTGTTAAGCAACATCAGCCATTCTCACCACATCCACCCAGATGAAAAGTGAGCAAAGACAATTAGGTTACTCTGGCAGGCACTGTGACACGACAAACTGATAATTTTCTATAGTATCTTCCAGTCCCTGTAGATACAAACAATGTGTTCTCTTCTGCAAATGTCGGGAGGCAGAGTAAGGCAATTTTCTTTGTAGCACCTTTATTTTTAAAGAGAATCTGATATGTTTATTTTGTCCACACATGCTTGGTCCTTTGCTTGACTTGTTTGAGCTAGAGGGGCGCTTGATGATTCTAAATTGTTACACACTCAGTTCTTATGTGCAGTCACTGGAATTCATCCAACCCTCTTTGCCTCTATGCCTTGCCTAACTTGGTCAAACTTCAGGAAAAGACACTCCACAAATTCCCTTGATAGACATGCTACCGTTGAATGGTCTTTCCTTTCTGGATAGCACCACCTCAAGTAGTCACTTGAAGAACAATAACCAGCTTGTTCTTGTCTGGACCTCTGACGATGTCAGTCACGTCCTCTTTTAGATAAAACACACATCAGATCGGTCCTCATGCTCTGCCACACCCTGTCATTCAAGTCTTAGCTTCCTCCTGATTTCTTCTCTGAACCTCCTTCCAGGTACCCACAGTCTATGAAAGGCTAAAGTTGGGCTTTTCTTTACTCTGTAGTGTGTTCTCATATGTAAGCTTTTTCTACATAAAATAAGCTCAGAGGGGGAAGTTTGCTTTTCACCAACCAGTTCAGCTCTACTTCTAGTTAAGAAATTCAGGGACCAGGAAGAGCTACTCCTCTGACAAGTTTTAATGACAGTCTTAGCCTTTAATTGGAGTGTTTTCATAAGCACGGATTGAACACTTGAGGCAGACAGTATATCTTTTCTAAATATTCAGTTATGAATTATTGGTAAACTGATCTAAATGACCATTCCCTGCCCAGTTCCCCAGAGTAATTTTGTTTTGAAGTCAATTTTTTTCTTCTAATTCATTTAGAATAATTATCTACATGTCCTTGTGTGTAAGATGAAGCAGAAGAAGGGAATTGTCCCAAGCATGTTTTTAACTCTACTCATATTTTTAAATTTTTGTGATTCTAGATAAACTTTGTTGTGGATATAAAGATGACTTGAAGGGATATTTAACAGAAATACATGAATTGTACAGTTAATAAAATTTGGTTCAATAAATTTTTTTTTTTTTTTTTTTTGTATTTCTTACCTTTCTTTTTTTTTATTTTTCGCTATAAGTATTACAAAGGGTATTACATAAGTGTCCTTTCCCCCCCGCCCCACCCTTGACAAGCTCCTGCCCTCCCTTACCCCCCAGTGTCTTATGTCCATTAGTTATGGTTATATGGATGCATACAAGTCCTTCGGTTGATCTCTTACTCCCCTCCCTCCTGTCCCCCAACCCTCCCTGGCCTTCCCACTGCAGTTCGACAATCAGTTTGAGGCAGCTCTGCCACTGTATTTATTATTGTTCGAAAGTTTGTAATGGTCTTAATTATCCACGAAAGAGTGAGATCATGTGGTATTTTTCCTTCATTGACTGGCTTGTTTCACTTAGCATAATGCTCTCCAGTTCCATCCATGCTGTTGCAAATGGTAAGAGTTCCTTCTTTTTAACAGCAGCATAGTATTCCATCGTGTAGATGTACCACAGTTTTCTAATCCATTCATCTACTGATGGGCACTTAGGCTGTTTCCAGATCTTAGCTATGGTGAATTGTGCTGCTATGAACATCTGGGTGCATATATCCTTTCTGATTGGTGTTTCTGGTTTCTTGGGATATATTCCTAGAAGTGGGATCACAGGGTCAAATGGGAGTTCCATTTCCAATTTTTTGAGGAACCTCCATACTGCCTTCCATAGTGGTTGCACCAGTCTGCATTCCCACCAGCAGTGCACAAGTGTTCCTTTTTCTCCACATCCTCTCCAGCACTTGTCGTTTGTTGATTTGTTGATGATGGCCATTCTGACAGGTGTGAGATGGTACCTCATTGTTGTTTTGATTTGCATCTCTCGGATGATTAGTGACTTTGAGCATGTTTTCATATGTCTCTTGGCTTTCTGAATGTCCTCTTTTGAAAGGTGTCTATTTAGATCCTTTGCCCATTTTTTGATTGGATTGTTTATCTTCTTTTTGTTAAGTTGTATGAGTTCCCTATAAATTTTGGAGATTAAGCCCTTATCAGATATGACGTTGGCAAATATGTTTTCCCACGAGGTGGGTTTTCTTGTTGTTTTGTTGATGGTTTCTTTTGCTGTGCAGAAGCTTTTTATTTTGATGTAGTCCCATTTGTTCATTTTCTCTTTAGTTTCAACTGCCCTAGGAGCTGTATCAGTGAAGAAATTGTTTTGGCATATGTCTGAGATTTTGTTGCCTTTGTATTCTTCTAGAATTTTTATGGTTTCCTGTCGTACATTTAAGTCCTTTATCCATTTTGAGTTTATTCTTGTGTATGGTGTAAGTTGGTGGTCTAGTTTCATTTTCTTGCATATATCTGTCCAATTTTCCCAACACCATTTATTGAAGAGACTATCTTGGCTCCATTGTATGTTCATGCCTCCTTTGTCAAAAATTAATTGAGCATATTGTTTCGGGCTAATTTCTGGACTCTCTATTCTATTCCACTGATCTATATGTCTGTTCTTGTGCCAGTACCAGGCAGTTTTGAGAACAGTGGCTTTGTAATACAGCTTGATATCTGGCATTGAGATCCCGCCTACTTTGTTCTTTCTCAGGATCATTGCAGCTATTCGGGGTCTTTTTTTATTCCAGATGAATTTTTGGAGAGTTCGTTCTAGATCTGTGAAGTATGCCGTTGGTATTTTAATGGGAAGTGCGTTGAATTTATAGATTGCTTTGGGTAGTATGGACATTTTAATGATGTTGATTCTACCAATCCATGAACACGGTATGTTCTTCCATCTGTTTATGTCTTCCTCTATCTCTTTTTTCAATGTCCTGTAGTTTTCTGAGTAGAGGTCTTTTACCTCTTTAGTTAAGTTTATTCCTAGGTAGCTTAATTTTTTTGGTGCGATGGTAAATGGGATTGTTTTTCTAATCGCTCTTTCTGAAAGTTCACTATTGGTGTATAGAAATGCCTCAGATTTCTTGGCATTAATTTTGTATCCTGCTACTTTGCCAAATTCATGTATTAAGTCTAGTAGTTTTTTGGCGGAGTCTCTAGGGTTTTGTATGTATAATATCATGTCGTCTGCAAATAAGGACAGTTTTACTTCCTCTTTTCCAATTTGGATGCCTTTTATTTCTTCTTCTTGTCTAATTGCAATGGCTAATACTTCCAGGACTATGTTGAACAGGAGTGGTGAGAGTGGGCATCCTTGTCTTGTTCCTGTTCTTAGGGGAAATGGTGTTAGTTTTTGTCCATTGAGTATGATGTTGGCTGTGGGCCTGTCATATATGGCTTTTTTTATGTTGAGGTATGATCCTTCTACTCCCACCATGCTGAGAGTTTTTATCAAAAATGGGTGTTGGATTTTGTCGAATGCCTTTTCTGCATCAATTGATATGACCATGTGGTTTTTTTCTTTCAATTTGTTTATGTGATGTATCACGTTTATTGATTTGCGTATATTGTACCATCCTTGCATCCCTGGGATAAATCCTACTTGGTCATGGTGTATGATCTTTCTGATGTACTGCTGGATCCGATTTGCTAAGATTTTGTTGAGGATTTTGGCATCTATGTTCATGAGAGATATTGGCCTGTAATTCTCTTTCATTGTGTTGTCTTTACCTGGTTTTGGTATTAGGGTGATGCTGGCTTCATAGAATGAGCTTGGAAGTGTCCCTTCCTCTTGAATTTTTTGTAGTAGTCTGAGGAGGATAGGTTTTAGTTCTTCCTTGAATGTTTGGTAAAACTCCCCTGTGAAGCCGTCTGGTCCTGGGCTTTTGTTTGCTGGAAGCTTTTTGATGACTGCTTCAATTTCTTCCATAGTTATTGGCCTATTGAGATTTTTAGATTCTTCCTGATTGACTTTTGGGATGTTGTATTTTTCTAGGAATTTGTCCATTTCCTCCAGGTTGTCTAGTTTGTTGGAGTAGAGTTGCCCGTAGTATTGTTTAACAATCATTTGTATTTCTGTGGGGTCTGTTGTTATTTCGCCTCTATCATTTCTGATTTGGTTTATTTGGGACCTTTCTCTTTGCTTCTTGGTGAGCCTGGCGAGTGGTTTGTCAATCTTGTTTATCCTTTCAAAGAACCAGCTCTTGGTTTCATTGATTTTCTGTATTGTTTTTTTGGTCTCTATGTCATTGATTTCTGCTCTAATCTTTATTATCTCCTTCCTTCTGCTCACTCTGGGGTTTTCTTGTTGCTCTCTTTCTAATTCTTTGAGTTGTAGAGTTAGATGATTAACTACCATTTTTTCTTGTTTTTTGAGATAGGCCTGTAGAGCTATAAACTTCCCTCTCAGGACTGCTTTCATTGTGTCCCAGAGGTTTTGGATTGTTGTGTTTTCATTGTCATTAGTGTCCAGGATGTTTTTAATTTCTTCTTTGATGTCATCGGTAACCCAATCAATATTTAATAACATGCTATTCAGCTTCCAAGTGTTTGAGTATTTTGGGTTGTTTTTATTGTAGTTTATTTCTAACATTATGCCATCATGGTCTGAGAAGATGCTTTTTATGATCTCAATCTTCTTGAATTTGTGGAGACTTTGCTTGTGACCCAATATGTGGTCTATTTTTGAATATGTCCCATGAGCACCTGAGAGGAATGTATATTCCGCAGCTGTGGGGTGTAGTGTTCTGAAGATGTCAATTAAGTCCATCTGATCTAGTGAGTCATTTAGGATTGCTGTTTCTTTGCTGAGTTTTTGTCTAGCGGATTTATCCAGTGATGTCAGTGGTGTATTAAAGTCCCCTACTATGATTGTATTGTTGTCGATCTCTCCCCTGATATCTTCCAGAAGTTTTCTTATGTATGTGGGTGCTCCTGCATTGGGTGCATATATGTTTACCAGGGTTATATCTTCTTGTTGTATTGATCCCTTTAGTATTATGAAGTGGCCTTCCTTATCTCTGGTTATGGCCTTCACTTTGAGATGTATTTTGTCAGATATAAGTATTGCTACCCCAGCTTTCTTTTCCTTTCCATTTGCGTGAAAGATATTTTTCCATCCCTTCACTTTCAGTCTGTGTGAGTCCCTTCTAATGAGGTGGGTCTCTTGTAGACAGCAGATGTATGGGTCATGTTTTTTTATCCATTCAGCCACTTGATGTCTTTTGGTTGGAGCATTTAGTCCATTTACATTTAAAGTTATTATTGAAAGGTACTTGTTTGTAGCCATTTCTTTTTGTGAGTGTGTGTGTGGCTGTTTTCTTTCTGAGCTTGATGTTTCTTCTTTTTACACCAGTCCCTTTAGCATTTCTTGCATGGCTGGCTTGGTGGTGATAAACTCCCTTAGCCCTTTTTTGTCTGTGAAGCTTCTTATTTCCCCTTCAATTTTGAATGATAGCCTTGCTGGATAGAGTATTCTTGGATTCAGTCCTTTGCTTTGCATCACTTTGTAGATTTCCGTCCATTCTTTTCTGGCCTGATGTGTTTCTGTTGAGAAATCATTTGATAATCTAATGGGAGATCCCTTGTATGTTACTTTCCGTCTCTCTCTTGCAGCCTGTAAGATTCTCTCTTTATCCTGAACATTTGCCATGGTAATTATGATGTGTCTTGGTGTGGGTCTTTTCGGGTTCACCTTGTTTGGGACTCTCTGGGCTTGTGTGACTTTTTTCTTCCCCACCTCAGGGAAGTTTTCTGATATTATTTCTTCGAATAGGTTTTCTAATCCATGTTCATCTTTCTGTTGTTCTGGCACCCCTATTATTCGTATGTTGTTTCGTTTCATGTTGTCCCAAAGCTCCCTTAGGCTCTCCTCCTGTCTTTTAATTTTTTTCTCCATTTGCCGTACAGTTTGAGTGTGTTTGCTTCCTTGTCTTCTAATTCACTAATTCGGTCCTCCGCTTCTCCCAGTCTACTGTTGATACTTTCAATGGAGTTTTTTATTGAGGCTATGTCGCTCTTCATTTCTTCTTGGGACTTACTTAAGTTGTTGATTTTTTCATCTGTTTCTTCTAGCTTCTTGCATAAGTAGTTGAGTTTTTCATCTGTTTCTTCTTGCTTCTTGAACATCCGGTGCATGTACTCTAGGAACCTTATTCTGAATTCTTTTTCCGTCATGTTGCATATCTCTGTCTCACTTAGCTGCTTTTCTGGCGAGTCCTCCTTTTCTTTCCTTTGGGGGTTTCTTTGTCTACCCATGTTTGATCTCACTGACATGACTAGTTGTTGAATCGTTCAGTGGCTGGACCCTGGGAGGCAGTGGCTGCTCCCTGGGTGGCAGTGGCTCCTCGGGCTGTGGTTGCTCCTTGGGCGGTTGTGGTAGCAGCGGCTCCTCTGTTGATAGCAGAGCCTCTGGTGGGTGCTGTTCACCGCTGTGGTGGCTCTTCTGGCTGGTGGAGGGAGGCTTCAGACACAGCAACTGTTCCCCAGGCAGAGTGTATGGTGATCAGGAGGCCGCTGTTGCTTGAATCTGCTTTCCGTGGAGGTATGCAGGTCTCCGCTGGGCTCTTGTAGTCGCGCTGCTTGCGAGTCGTTGCCTCCGGGTTGGTAGGCGCTGGGTTAGTAGCCGTTCTCTGGATGCCGGTAACCGGTAGCTGCAACCCAAGATGGCGCGGTCTCGCCGCTGCGCTGGCGCCCAGGGGGAGGTTTCAGCCTCAATCTCTAACCATCCGCATTTTTTAGGAGTTCTCTGTCTTTCCTGGCTGCAGACTGCCTCTCAGCTGAGCCTCCCCAGCTTGATCGGGCCTGGTTCAATAAATTTAATTTAAAAATTTGGAGTCAAATTCATCTTTCTCCCTCTGAGAGAGTCTTCACATAACTCAGGAAGAGTCTCCCACCTTCTCCTCCTGCTGCTTTCCTTCTCCTTTTCCCCCTTATTTTTCTCCTCTTTCCTCTTATGCTCTTCTTTCTTCTTCTTTCTTTCCATTTGATTCTTCAAGAGGAAAAAAAGACAATTTTTAAGGATGTTTATGTAATGACTTCTCCAAATTCCTATTGTAATGTAGACCGATATTGAACAAAAAAATCTGTGGCAATGTCCATGTGTGGCTTTTAAACTGTGCTATTTTTGTGCTAAGTTAACTTTGCAATTCCCTAGTTTCCCACCTGAGACAACAAGGGCTCAGGAGAGAGAATACGTATTGGAGTGTGAGGTCCTTTCCATATCCATAATATTTTTCCTTCTCATGAGAAAAGGGCATGCTCATCCAGTGTGCACATTTAGTACAATGGATTTTTATTGCTTTAATATATTAATTTGATTTCCCATTGAAATTCTAGTTACAGTGATTGCCTCTGTATTCTATCTCCTCTTCTACCTTACCTCAAATAATCAAACACAAAAAAGTGTCTTATATTTAGAACAGACAAAAAGAAAATCAGTATTTCATCTAGTGTTCTTTTATCTCGGACTTTTTTTCAGATACCTATAGAATGAAACCTTTTTTTTTTTTGCTTTCCTATAATTATGTTTTAGTATTGAGGATTTTTTCTTGTCAGAGTATATTTCTAGCAATTTAGTAAAATGTTGTAAATCAGTCAGAGTCTTTAAAAAATTTGTCCTACCAAGACTGAAATACGTTCCTACATATTCATGTTTGAATTGATGGATGGATGACAGCAGTAGGCAGAAGGATTCAGTATGAAACAATTCTGTGTCAGGCTTCAGAAATCTTAGCAATGTGATCTGTAGCAATGAAAAGGAGTAGGAAAAGAGCAAAAACAGAAATATGTATGAGAATTTGGTCTTAAGTAAGAAAATAGCAGCAAAGAATTATTTTTAGTCGCTGGCCTGGTAGCTCCGTTTGTTAGCATGCCATCCTGATATGCCAATGTTGCATGTTCGATCCCCAGTCAGGACACATACAAAAAGTAACCAATGAATGCATCAATAAGTGGAACAACAAATTGATCTCTCTCTCTCTCTCTCTCTCTCTCTCTCTCTCTCTCTCCCCTTTCTTCTCTTTCTTAAATCAATAAAAATTAAAATTAAAAAATTCTGTTTACTAAGGATGAACAGAAAAATAGTAAGGTTAGAGAGCTGGAACTTTCGATATCATTATGGACAAATGAACTGATTATCTTAAATTTTGTCGAAAAGTTGTCTGTTATCTGGCATAAGTCATGTAGAAATTTTAGAGATTTCTTGAAAGACCATAAAACTGATGGAAAGTTTTGAAGGCTGAATTTATGACACAAGATGAAAAAAAGGCAAAGTGGTTTCTAAAAGGTAGCATGGTTTGATGGGAAGCTCATTGGCCTGGGAAATAGAAAGCCTGTGGCACATTTTACAGTTGCCATGTGTCCCCTTCAGTCCTTTGTGTCAAATTGTCCCTATCAGCAAAATGAAGGCATTATATTGGGTGATATTGGGTGATTATTAAGGTCCTTCAGCTCAAACTTTATAATAGCTTTTCATCTACCAGCAATGCAGAATGAGAAAAATATGGACCAAGTTCACCTTGGTAAGAAAAAAAGAAAATACTTTTTAAGCTAAGGATAAACCATTCAGAATTGGGGGAAATTTTATTTAATCTACACTGTTGACATTTGGGTTTAATTCTTATCTTCTTTTCCTTTTTTTTTTTGCAAAGCCCATTGTATCTTGCTTATTCTTAGCAAGTGTTCAAATACCAGCTGCATAAAAGAAAAACAAGTGTGTAAATGGAAAAATCAGTGCCAAGTACAATTTCTTCTAGGGAGTCCACTGGTTTCCTCTCAGCCTGCCCTACTTAAAAAAAATAAAACCACAAAAACACCTGGTTTGCATGCCAATTTTGTGTGTTTCTTTGTAAACCTTGTTAGAGATTTTGCAAATAAGTAGAGAAAGAGGAAGAAAAATAAAAATGATAAAACTAAATAAAATTGACAGGTTGCCAGTACTTAAAAGCAAATAACACAGAATTGCATTCCTGTCTGCACCGAATCATTCAGGAGCCCATGGAATCAAGTAAAACATTAACTACGACTCACTTGGAGAATGACAAAGAGGACCTTGGGTTTGTTGAGCAAGGACTCGATGATCTTCCAAGTCCCATGCAGTCCAAGGTTCCAGGACATGATTCCTGCCCGCAGGGAAATCACATTTCAAGAGAGGAGGAAAAGGGAAATTTACACAAAGCCAAGGTAGTTCACCTGAAAATGACAAAAGCTATTTTACCTCCTAGTGTGTCTAACCACTCCCAGCATCCCATACACTGGGGAGTTCCCTGAATTAGCTTTTTCAGTTGCTTGAGAAAATGAACCATATCCCAAAAGCTAAACCATTAAGCAAAGGATAGCAAACAGCAAGTAAGGAATACAGTGGAGAGTGACAAGTGCATAATGGTATGCATTTGTAAACTATTTGCTAGTTAAGGGAATTCAGAGGCACGAGGATAATAAGTCATCAGTTTGTAGTAATTGAAATACAAATCAAAGTTAACTGTAGTGAACACTATTGCTCATGTTATCTCTGCATTTCAGAAAGACTATTTTAAAAACATTTCTTTTTAAAGATCTGCTCTAAAATCCAGCTAGGAAATGGACTCTCTCAGCCAGGGAGAGTTGGGAGTCAATAGCCTGGCCCAAAACAAAACAAAACAAACAAACAAACAAAAAACCCCACCATGTTGCAAACCCTGTTTTCTGGAGTGAAGAGGGAAGGAAACGTTCCCAATTGGTTACGTAATTGGTGTGTGATATGCACAGAATGTTTTGCCAGGTGTGTGAGTGAGATAAAATATGTGACAAACACACTTTGCCCTTATGCTAGCTATTATTCAGAAAGATGAAATACAGCAGCCTGAGAAAGACTTGGGAATATTAACAATCTGCTTCCCAGGCAGTGAGTGGAGACCTCCCTGATGATGGAGTGGGATATCACATCATAGATAGGAGCGACAGATCGATACAATCTGGCTTTTCCTCCATTCAGTTTCTTAGCTAGTGGCTAGAAGCCAGTGAGTGACACATTTTCCTGTCCCTTCCTGTAGAATGGCATGTTTTCCCTTCCCTCTTTCCTGTAGAAGGTGGTGCTGCCTTTCTCTGACACTGCTAACCTAACACCGTGGTGTTTAGGTGATTGCATGCACTCTGGTGTTCCTCCTCCCTATCCCCAAGAATATTTAACATTTGATCATTTCCACTTTGCACCTGTTCTACTTGGTCTGAACCAAACAAGTTGGTCAGGGATAATGGCTGTTTTACCTTCTAGTGTATCCCTAAAGGTGCCCCGTGTCCGAAGTGTTCCACTGAATGCGCATGTGAAAGAGTTTGAAATAAAATTCTTAATGTCAGTCATTTTTATCTGCTTTCACCCCCTCCGTGTTACTCAGTAACTTCCATGTGACATCCAATTGACAGAAATATCTGCTCCCAAAATCATATTAATTTACTTGACATATATATTTTACTAAACCAAGATTTTATTTAATCCCATGAGGGTCACAAATATATATAAAATGGGGTTCTCAGCCTAATAGGAGAATGCCATACCAAAAAATAACTAGGATATATGGCAATGTGTTAAGGGATTAATGAGTGGGGTAGATACTAAACTGTATAGGAGTTCAGTAGTGGCAATGAGACATTCCAGCTGCTGTCAGGGAATGCCTCACAGAGCAGGTGGCCTTTGAGCTCAGGTCTTAACAATGGAGGGAATTTCAATGCATAGAAATTGGGGTGGGGGTTTTAGGAAGAAACAAAGGTGCAAAGGTTTGACAATGTTAGGCATATTCTCAGGAGGAAGGCTATTATATCTAGAAGCCTCTAAATCAATTTACTTAGATTAAAAGCTAAGACTGGAGAGTTAGGTATGAATTACATTATGGGTGATTTTGAATGCAAAGCTAAGAAGTTTAAGTGTAATTCACTAGGCAGGGCATATGGCATGATAGATAGGAAGGGTTGGGTTGTCTGTATATAGGGAAACGAGTTGCCTGCAATTGTGTTGTGTTGAAGGCCATCCCTGGGGCTTGAAAGATGCAGGTGGCCATGGAAAGGAGGAGCCCGATGTGGGATGTTCTAGAGGCAGAAGGAACAAAACATGAGGTCCAGTCAAATAGAAAAAGAGAAGTCTGAGACAATAAGAAGGGAGGCTGTGTTCTGCCTGACAGGACTGGCTGGGCAAGCCTGGTTTAATGTGTGTCCACCTCGGGACACGGAGGGGCTATCCCGGGAGATGAGAGCCCTGACTGCATTTCTTCACTTCTGATGCACATCTTCCCACTTTCTATTTCCGAAATTGGGATGCTCCTTACGACCTATGGGTACGTTTAATGTGGAAGTTTTTCTTAAAAAAGTAGTAGTTAGTAAATGGTGCATGTTGTTGTGATGGTGCATGTTGTTGTGATGGCACCTTATCATCAAATAACTAAAGTATAAAATGTATATTATTATTGTATTAAGTTTTCCTTTCAAACTACAAATTATTTTGTACAACTTACAATTAAGCCAAACAATCCAGTAAACATAAATTACATTTAAATATTAAAAACACAATAAATATTATTCATCAAACACCTGCATTGCCCAAAGTACAGAATCACTAGGAGAATAAATCAACTTCCAGAGCTTTGGGCAGATTATGAATGTATTCATCAAATGCTTACAGAGCAGCTTTTATGAGAAAGTCACTCGTCAAAGTGCTAGAGGGATACGAAGATGAACGACAAAGAATTCTGTCTTGGGGTGGGAGTGGAGGAGGTGAGCTCACAATTTATTAAGGAGGAAAAGACAGGTACACATAATTTTAACAAGGCACAATATGATTCATCATAAGAGAGAGCCCCAAGATGTGCTTTGGAGGATCTGAGGAGGTGATGCTCATATCTGCTCGGAGGTACCAGGCGAGGCTTCATGAATGATGTGGCATTTAAGTTGGGCCTGGGAGAATGGGTACGATGTCTACAGATAGAAGTGGAGCAGGTAAATCCAGGTGAACAATGTGTGTGGACAAAGGTAAGAGGTCGGAAAAGACCATGTGTATTCAGGAAACAACCGTCCAGGGGTGCTGGAGGGCAAAGTATGACTAATAATAATGATTACAGAAAGCATTTATTGAGCAATTACTAGGTGCTGAGTAGTGTTATGTTTTACTTGGTGAGATGTAGTATAATTGGTCCTGTTTTATAACTAAGCACAGATTAGTTAATTTCCTTGATCAAGGGCCCAAAAGCTCAGCTAAACCAGTTTGCCTTGCTCCTTTCACAAGCAGTATCCAGGGAAAGGCGCACACACAGGGATATGCAGCTGTGAAAGGAGGCTGGACAGAGGTCAGGGGAGGTGCTGCATGCCCCGTGAAGGAGTCTGAAATTTATTCTGTAGCTGAAATGACAGCACTATCTGGATTTGGAAGACGATTTCACCACCCTCTTAGTGTGTATAATGGAATCGGATAATAATGGTCTTTAGAAATATAGTACCCGAGGAGTGTAGGTAGTGTGTCCAATTATAGCATCCTATAGGTATCTTTTAAAACCCTTAAATTTTTATAAGACTTTACATTCTTAATTTTTATTTTGTTTTATATGTTATCTATTTTGATCCTTACAATGGTGTGGCATTTCTCCCTGTATATGGAGAAATGTACCCTAAATGGGCACTGACTTTGACAAACCCCTAGGGCTGGTAGGTGTAGAGCTGGGGAAGGAAACAAGACCTGGGGTCTAGATCATTGCTCCTGTCTTTTATTCAATCCTCTGTTCCTTTTACTGGTTTTGTCTTAACTCCTCTTTGCAGTCAGACGTGTGAATGGCCACACAAATGGTAATTGCTAGGTTTGCTCAACACTGGAGAGCAATGCTTCTAGGTAGAATTTTTGCTTGACAAAAGCAATGGACCTTTCTCTGGTTGGCACAGGCAGGACCACACGGTCAAGTACTTGCCCAGGGAGGGAGTAGCTCCCGGTACTTTTCCATTGGTGAGGAGGGAGCAGTCCTAGCTGGCTGCCTCTGGAAGCTCACATGGCAATTTCCCCAGGCCTCTGTTTTGGGAACGAGGCCGACTGTCAAACTACCTCAGGTTAAACCCTTCATTTCACAACCTTTTTGCTCCACCACCTCCCCAGCCCTCCCCAGTTTGTTAGTAAAGTAGACTGTTCACTGGGCTAAAGAGAAAGTATCACTGATTCTGAATTCAGCACAATTCTTTGTCATATACAGGGTGTCCCCAAACATGCATACACTCTTTAACAGCTGATAGCTCAGTTGATATTTCCTTCTTTCCATATTTAACCCATTGGAATTAGTAATTAGTCAAAGTGTGTTTTGGGACATCCTGTATTTGTACATAAAATTTCAATACTTATTTCAGACCTTCCACTGTGTTTTGAATCAATAACCAGACCAAAGAGGTGCTGAATAATCATCTATTCTTGAGATTGACAACACTTCCCACCTTTATTTTTGTCATAAGACCTCTAAATGAAAGGAAGAATGGATGTAGGGCTGCGATGACAAATTACTACAAATTTAGTATCTTAAAACAACCCCCCCCCCCACCGCATCATTCTAGAGGCCAGAAGTCTGAAATCAAGGTGCCAGCAGGGCCATGCTCCCTCTGAGTTTCAGGTAGACTCCTTCCTCGTTTCTCCCTAGCTTCTAGTGGTGACCACCGACACTTGGTATCCCTTGGTGTGCCTCTGCAAAGCTTACAGTCAAAATCTGCCTGTCATTTCCTTGTGCTATTCTTGTGTGCCTGTCAATGTGGTGTTTTCTTCTTCTTATAAGGACACCAGTTATATATTATATTGGATTAGGGCTCCCCCTAAGACCTCAACTTGATTACACCTGCAAAGGAAGGTCAAGATCATGGGTGTCAAGAATTAGGACTGCAACATATTTTGGGGGAGGCATAATTCAGGCCTTAACAGATAGAAACCAAATAATTAGCACTATTCCTTTTCTTAAGGTTAAATGTATACATATCATATCACTTTATCTGTATTGTAAACTTCTTAGGGGTATGAAGAAAGACAGTGTGACCAGGATGTGGTATGATATATCATAGGATCTACTAGAACATTCAGGACCTCAAACAATAGGCTAAGTAAAGAGTTTGGATTTTATTCAAAGGCCAGAGGGAAATCACCTAGATAGCATGTGGGTGTTTTGTTGTTCCAAGTAATTACACAGAATTCCAGTTTCAAACAGGTTTCTTGCTTTCTAAGAAGTTTCTTTCCAAAGTCCTGAAGCTCTTCCTAATTTTGTCGGTGGCACTGCCCAGACCCACTGGGCAAGTTCAGTAAAAGCTGATCATTGAGGGTGACGCAGGGTGTTAGCTAAGGGAAGTGGAAGGAGCACTGTCACTTGTTTATCTTAAATTTTGATAAAAGACTTAAATTTGAAATGGAACTGTGTGTGTGGTGGGGGAGGGCAGGGGTAATAAATGGCTAATGAGAAAGAATTCAGCAGCTGAGAACTGTTATTTTAGAAACAGTGGATTTCAACAGGACAAACCAATGTCTTTTACCTCCATAAAATTAGTGGCCCGTAATTGTGTTACTCTTCTTTGCTATAGTATTTTGTGGACACGTCAGCAATCCTTTTTGAGGAGGAATTTTACTTGGTTGGAAGAAAATGATAGAGAGATCTGAAAGAATTACCTAAAAGGATTTAAAAATCCCATTAAGCAAGATCTTTGGCTATAAACAAACACCAAACATCCAGTCGATAGACAAACAATTATCATTAGTAATCATAGAAAGAAGCATGAGGACCTATTATAAAGGCGCAAGATAGTGCTATTAACAAAATGTGATTGGTTTTCAAAATGTTTTTGTGATTTATTGATCTTTTAAAGTTGACCAAATAATATATGAATGCACACTTATTATAAAAGGTTTGAACTATATGTGAAATAAATTTTGAAGTCTTCCTTCACACTCCTCCCCTACCTTCCACAACTCCTCCAGAAGCAAACACTTTTAACAGGTGGATGTAGATCTGTGTAGTCTTTTTTATCTATACATGTTAGTGTACATATACATATGTGATCTTCCTTTAAGAAGAAGGCATAAATAAGATCATATTATGCATATTGTTCTTCTCTCTTTTCCTTTACTTTGTCTTAAAGATGTTTATGAAAATAACTGTTTATTTATATTTCCTAGTGGATGCAGAGTATTCCATTGAATTACATTATTATAAGCTTTAGCCACTTCTCAATTGATATACATTTAAAAATTCAATTTTTCACAATTACAATGCCACAGAAGAATTCTGTGCTGTTGTCTGCACATGTCAGAGTACTTCTGTAGGGTAAATTCTTAAAATTGAAATTCCTGACATGCATGTTTTAAATTTCAATACTGTCCAATTACCCTACTAATAAAGTTTTATTGATTTATATTTCTACAAAGTGCTAACATCCCATGTACTTGTAACTTCATCAACACTGGAAATCACCAATTTTTATTTTTTGTTTGTTTGGTGGACAAAAATGAGTGTCTAACTGTTGGTTCAAATTTCACTTTCCTGATTACTAATAACTTCAAACATTATTTAATAAATGTATTAATGATTTCTATTTCTTCTTTAAAATACATTTTCGTAGCTTTTGCTCATTTAAAAATACTTTTCTACAAAATATATGTAAGAACTATTTATATATTATGGCCTTTAATCAATTGTGTATTACAAATAATTTCTTGCTATCTGTCACTTAAGCTTTAACCTATGATGTACATATAGCTTCTATTGACCAGAAGTTTTTAATCTTTATGTTGCTAATCATCTCTGGATATTTTTGTATTGTTAGAAAGACCATTTCCAACTTAATCTTACTAAAATATATAGTTTCTGTTATTATTTTATGTATTTAAAATTATGTTGGCATTTAACTCTTTAAGCCATATTGATTTGATTATTAAAATAAATGACTATGACTTAACTTTTTCCAAGTGCTAACCCTATTTATCAAAAGGTCTATTCTTTTCCTAATGAGCTAAAATAACTTGGTGATATAGTAAATTTCTGAATAAGTATATATATGTTTTGTGATTCTTTATTCATTTGACAATTTCTATTTATCAATACTATTTTTGGAACTTTTTCTTTAATCCTCATCTGAGGATATGTCTTTATTTATTTTAGAGAGAGAGGAAGGGAGAAAGAGAGATAGAGAAACATCCATGTGAGAGAGAAACATCAGTTGGTTGCTTCCTGTATTCGCCCCAACCAGGGATAGAACCCTCAACCTTGGAATGTGCCTTGACTGGGAATCGAACAACACTCCAACCAAGTCACCCAGCTGGGGCTATTTGTCAATATCCTTTTACTGACTTATTCTACTTGATAATACAGGTCTAACTTTTATAATATCTTTTGATGCCCAAGTAGGGTAGTTTTCTCAATGTCCATCCTCACCTCCATCCCCGACCATTATTATTTTCAAAAATTCTTCTTGGCTAGTCTTATGCACTTTCTTTTTCATATAGGTGTAAGAATATATATCAAATTGTATTAACCAACAAGCAAATAAACAAAACCGGCAGATATTTTGATTCACAGTACATTGAATATTTTAGAAAATTGGGGATAATAGACATCTTTTACAAGAAGGACTCTTCTCATGTGGGAAAGGATATTTCTTTCCCATAGTCTGTACATCCCATAGAATGTTCTTCATAAAAATCTTAAAAACGGTAGTTAGGGCCCTGTCCGGGTAGCTCAAGTTGGTCAGAGTGTCATCCCAATAAGCCCAAGTTACAGTTTCGATCCCTGATCAGGGCACATACAAAAATCAACTAATGAATACATAGATAAGTGGAACAATCAGTGTTTTGCTCTCCCCCTCTCTCTCCCTTCCTCTCTTTCTCTCTCTCTCTCTCAAATCAATATAAAAAAAAAGGGTTTAAAAATGCTTGCTAGGTTTATTCCTGTTTTATGACTTTTTGGTTATTTTGACAGTATTCCTTTCCTCTATTATTATAACTCCTTCCTTATCATCATTGTTGGTGTTTGAGAAATTTATTTATTTTTGTATGCGTTCTTTGAATTCTACACTTAGAAAAACTGTCTTGCTAAGTCTGTTCTTCAGGGGAATATCTTGGATATTCTAGTCATGCAACCATATTACCAACAAGCCTTACAGTTCTTTCTCTCTCCCTTTTCTTTCCCTTTTTTTTGTTTCCCAAATTCTATACCTCTTATCTATGATATAGAACAAAACAGTGACAGGTGGTGAGGGTTATTGTCATCACTGCCTTCTCACTACTATAATGGAGACACATTTCAAAATTCAGGACAATATTTGGTGGGTGTTTCTGACAGATACCTTTTATTATGTTAAAAATATTTCCTTCAATTCCTAGCTTACTTGGGACTGTTCAAAGCAAAGAAAAACATTTTTAAAAAGTAAAATTTTTAAAAATACAGTTAATGATGATTCTATGTGATAAGTGCATAACATGAAAGTATCAAGACATTTAGTTTTACATCTAAAAGAAGGCTTGAGCCGAGACCGGTTTGGCTCAGTGGATAGAGCGTCGGCCTGCGGACTGAGGGGTCCCAGGTTCGATTCCAGTCGAGGGCATGTACCTGGGTTGCGGGCACATCCCCGGTGGGAGATGTGCAGGAGGCAGCTGATCAATGTTTCTCTCTCATCGATGTTTCTAACTATCTCTCTCCCTTCCTCTCTGTAAAAAATCAATAAAATATATTTAAAAAAATAAAAAATAAATAAAAGAAGGCTTGAAATTACCTAAGTGGATTCCTGAAAAGCCAATCTAGATAATCTATTTAAGGCCCCAGATGAAGTCAGTTCTTAAGATCTTGGATGATATTGTAATCTACTCATAGGTCATGATTTGACTGCATTAAACTTTAATAGTTCAGAAAATTGTTTCCTTGTATATGTGTTAACAATATATGGATATGATTTATTGTTAGCTATTATTTATATTAGGTTTAAATCTGTGTGTGTATGCTGTTTTAAATATGTATGTCACCTCCCCAACCGAAGGACTTGTATGCATGCATATAAGCATAACCAATGGACGCAAGACACTGGGAGTGGGGCGAGGGCATGTGCTGAGGGGTAGAGGAGGCTGGGGGGAAGGTCAAATGGAAAAAATAAAAAATAAATAAATATGTATGTCACAATTCTAAACTAACACTTGGTTTGCATCTACGTTGGGATTTCTAATACAGGGACTTCACAACCTCTGTTTCCTTATTGCCCTTTCCTGTGCTGGCTATTTTTCAGAGCCAATCCTGATTATAGAGTTTAGTTTGCCTTTTTCTGAAAGACTACTCCTCTCTGGGAATTGCTCTGAGAGTCCCAATAATCCATACTGAGTGGGGAAGATGGAGACACCCATCCACCAGCCAATCACTCAAATAAAGTGAAAATAGGACAAGCAGTCATCCCAGTCAATGGGCTCTCTGGGATAAATTAAGTGTACCTTATACAAATTCAAACATAAAATATTCAAACATTATCTCCATGACTTTACCCCATTTCCTACATCAGTCAAGGTAGCTAAATAAAGGTTTTTCTGTGGAAATAAAGGCAAAAAGCCAAAATAAACAGAATAAGCAAACCACAAAACAAAACCTTGTAATATTCCAGGAAACCGAATAAAGTCTTCTTATGCAAATAAAGGCAAATAGCCAAACCAAAATGAACAAAAACTCAATAACTATCATAAAATCAGAAGGACAGAGAGGCGTCCTTATTTTTTGAGTAACCACTGACTCCCACGTCTACCCTAATGAATAGATGAGTCGAGCTAATGGTAATCCAGAAACTTCAGACACTGGCTCTGACTGCTTTGCAAGCATACCTTGGTGAATGACAGCTAAGATTTTCACATGCATTTTAGCCTTTAGACCAAGCGTGTCAAACTCGAAGGCTAATACGGGCCAAATAAAGGAGGCATGTGGCCCGCAGGCTGTGAGTTTGACATGCTTGCTTTAGACTCTATGGTGGATGAGGCCATGAGGTGTATTTGGTAATGGATAGGGCAGTTAATAGAGCATTAAAAATCATTTTTCTTGAAAGTTTTTCCTTTTAAATTCTTATTACTTGACACAAAAACTCCATGGTAATTCTTTACTTTGTACAAAGTGATATGTGTGGACTATTTTATCTATTCCTCACTAAAAATTTTTATTTTAGATATGTGGAAACTGAGGTTCAGAGAGTGTATTAGTTAGCTCACACTAATACCATCTGTAATAATAAAAGTGTAATATGCTAATTAGACTAGACATCCTTCCGAATGACCTTCCAGATGAAGCCCGGGCTACAAGGGAAGCCTGGGTCCTGGATGCCTGCCTGAGGCTGGAAGGAAGGCCTACTCTTTCACGAATTTCGTGCATCGGGCCTCTAGTAATACCATAATGACAATTACCATATCCTGGGTGGTATCGACTTTGGCAATTAACTATGCCAATTATAAAGCACTGTTAACTCTGAAGATTTTACTGTTTTTACATTTCACAGGTTCTGCTTGAGCTGAATTCACCTTGACTTCCATTTTAGTTGAAAGACGTTCTAAATTCTACTCTTGACCCTAAAAATGATTTCAAAAATTGTAGTTGACTTTTTAGACTATGTAAAACTTCTCTTTTTGATTTTTTGTTTTGATTCTTCCTTCTATTTCCATCCCTTGCTTCTCCTCTGAAACCAGTTCTCTCAAATCTACATGTCCCCAACCCCAGCCCGAAAAAGCGTCTGTGGTCTTGACTACTTCACCATGGTGCCCTTGACCCATATGCACATGCAGGGGCCATTGGCAACATTCCTGTGCCACTTTGGTTGGCCTGTCACCTTCCTTCCCTCTCCATTCCTCCCAAGGCCCACTTGCTGATGCTGCAGCAATGTCCACTCTAAAATATAGCCAATTCTGTGCTCTACGTATGCTGGTCTTCCCCTCCCCTTGTTCCTTGTAAAGATGATGGATAATGTCAGCCAGGACAATGTAGTTAAAGGACAACCAGGAGAATGCTGAATGGTTACAGTCCAAGTGGCACATATAATGTCTTTCTGATGAACATTAATGGGTTACAGTGTACCTTGGGGAAAGTACATTACAAGGACTTTGCGAGAGAACATTATGACCGGACCCTGTAATTCTTGCTTATATTCACGAGAACTGAATGTTCGCACATCCTGGCTTTTACATCGCCTTGCTCATATTAAATAGGAAAATGGATGGGGAACAAATGGCAGAACTTGGGAAAATTTTTCTTCCTTTAAAAAAAAAAGGCAGATGGTGTTTTGAACACAACTTGTCAGAGAACATGAGTGCATAAGAGTCCTGGCTGTTTGAAGGGGGGAGAAATAAGTTGGTTCTTTTTTAGTGGTAAAAAGTAGCTATAGGTTCCTCTCAGGAGCTCAAAGAAAAAAGCCACTGAGAAATGGGAGTGAACGGCAAGATAGGGTTTCTGTAACAAGTACCTCAAACCACAGAAGTCACATGGGCTCTTTCTGCTTTGCTACTTCTGATTACTTGTCAGAGGGTTATACTTTTAGCTTCCCCCATCCTGCAAGGCCATTCAACCATGTGCCAGCTGGAGTGATCTTTGTGCACAATGTCTTTACCAAGGCTCATGCACCAGAGCAGCAATGGCAATTTGGTGGACGGCTGTGCTGGCCCAGCATGCGGCTCATACTCCCTACTCACAGGCAGCTTTTCCATGGATGATAATAGACGGATTCAAATGCTGGCCGACACTGTGGCCACTTTGCCTCGGGGACGAAAGCAGGTACGATTGCTATTTTGTAACTTTTAGAGGGTTCATGTTCTCTTGAGAGCAGAGTGATATGTCTGTCCGACTTCATACTGAAATTGTTATTTTAGAGGCTTCTAAGAGAACGAGTGAGGAAGGAGGTGAGGAGCCCAGACAGTACTAGTATACTGGTCCAAAAATTTAAGACCATAACAAAACTTCCTTTGTTATGGCAAAACTTAAGAGAAGATTGCTTTTCTCATTTGGAGAGGTGTCAAATCTTCATCAAATTTGAAGATGCTATTTATAGAGTGCTTTTTTGGAGGACAAGTTTTATGGACTAAATTATCTTCAGCTTTGAGGCATGGGCACATGCCTCATGCTCTGGAAAATATTTGTATTAGATAAGTGAGTGCAGATTGCACATCAGTCCAGTCACTTAAGAGCTGTGGGATCTTGGACAAGTCACTTGCCTCCCTAAGATTCAGGTTTCTTTTTCCTAAAGTGACGATAATAATAGAAC
The DNA here is from genome assembly GCF_000147115.1 of Myotis lucifugus. Lineage (NCBI taxonomy): Eukaryota > Metazoa > Chordata > Mammalia > Chiroptera > Vespertilionidae > Myotis > Myotis lucifugus. The sequence continues at coordinate 483,589 of NW_005871137.1, forward strand.
CACCCCATGCGGCTCTTCAGCTGCTTAAGTGAGAAATATGCAGCTCTTAACACCGAGACTGAAATGCAGTATATGCTCAATAATTATGCTATTATTTTTATTTTTACTGCAAAGTATTTCCCCAGAGAGGGAAACACATTAGGAAAAAACCCATGTTTAACTGGATTTATTGTAAACAATTTTTTATTCTTTGACTTCCAATTAAAAAAAATTAAAACCATAACACCTCTTTAGTTATTTAACCTGCTATAATGCCCCAAGTACATATCTGTACCATAAGAGCTGTGCAGAAAATACTTACAATTGTTTTAGAGCATAAAATTTGCCCTTAAATGTTGCAAATGTATCATGTTCTCCATGTAAGCCTTTTAATTTTGGAATTAGAGAGTAGAACATAGTGGGAGTCATGATCTTTTCTCAGTGATGTATGTAGCTGATTCCTTGGGATTTTTCACAATGAAGATAAGGGTATCATTTGCCATGGTTTGGATTATCAATCTTTTCAATGCAAAAGTGCTTTTATGATGTTAAATTTAACATAATGATGAGCATGTCCATCAATTTACTACCTGTATGAAAAAAAAGCAACTATTGGAAGTACCAAAATCTTTATTTAGTTTTCAGAAAAAGAACAGTATAGGAGGTATTATAGATGAGAAGAACATGTTTCCTGTCCTTATTGGGTTTACAATGAAGCAGGAGAATGAGTAGGTGTTATACAAAGTAAACAGCATAAATACTTGAATCCAAATACTATGTGTTTTTGAATACAACTTTGAAGGAGAGATATTCCGGATATTGGAATTCCAGAACAAGGGAATAATTAATGCTGAAGCACAGATCTTGGGGTCTTCAGGGAATGTTTAGGTAAGGACACATTATTGGGTCAGGAGGACCTAGTGTCTGTGTGGGCGGTCAGGAGAGACCTCAGAGATGGGCTGCTTTGTAAAACACTTGGACACTCCCCCTGAGGCAGCAGCAATCTGAGCAGCACAGGGAGCTATTGAGTGTGTTTGAGCAGTAGAGGGACTTAGGAATCTTATTCTGGAAATGTGGTCTGTGGATAAGTGGGTAGAGACTAGTGGTGAGGGAGCAACTCTTGCACTCGTTGGAGAAAGAAGAAATGGAGGGAATGGAGAGGAGGCCCAAAGTTTTGAATACCAAAGGCAATGAAGATGGAAGAGGGACCTTTGGATTTTAAGCCTGAGTGAAGACAGCATGAACTGAAAAAAGGGCAATCAGTAGGAGGTTACTGGGAGAAGAGAGGGATTTCAGCATATGAGATGCACACAAGTATGTGTATATGTTTACATGTGTATAATATATATACTTCCACATATATTCTCACCCAAATAAATTATTTGTATGTTCTCATCTTTTCTAGGTCTTTTCTTCTCCCTTTTCTCATGGTCCTTCCTCCTAGTCAAATAGCTTTTTCTTACTGTTATGAGAATTACCTTTAAAAAGAAAAGGCAAGACAAAACTCTTGTACATGATACTTTTGATTCTATACAACTATCATCAATGAGACTTGTTGCAAGTTAATCCCAGCATTACACAATTTTCCAAAAGGAGGTCCATTTCCTTGAACTGGTTTTTAGAGAATAATCACCCGCTAGGCTCTGACAGGATTGCAGGCAACAAGATCTCTGGGAGGCCACCACAAGAGCAGGTGTTTCTCTGCCCGCTGTTATTCTCAACCTTCTCAGGGTTGACGTCAACAATTCACACTTCTCGTTATTGTTGGCTTTGGTTTCTGCAAAGCCGTATCTGGGTAGCCTGTAGTTTCAGATGCATCTTCAGAATCATTTGGGTGTTTACACTCAGAATTGCTTAAAAATAGATTTCTGTGTGTGCAAATTTACCTCAATACCTGTATTTGAAAGAGGTGACAGACACCCCGGTGCAGTTCCTATTTCTATTTCTGAACACAGTGTTAGGGGGAAAAATACCTACAATGGAAAACACTGTAGGAAGGAGACTGGGGACCGTAAGGCAAATCTTTAGAAATGTTGGAATGCCCAAGGACTAGGGTTGCTCCTCGAAAACAGTTTTTACCAAATGCTGTAGTGAGGCCAGGGGCCTGACCTGTGAGAAGCTTGAATATGCACTAGTGGTGCACAGTCTGAACCTCTTGGCCTGCTTTTCTCTTGGTTATCCAATGACAGTTGACCCTTGAACAACATGGGGGTTAAGGGTGGTAACAGTTGAATATTGGTGTATAAGTTTTGATCCCCAAATCTTAATTATTAAAGAGCCTACTATTGATAAGAAGCCTTACTGAGAGCATAAACAGTAGATTAACACATCTCTTGTTGTAAGTTATACGTATTATATACTGTATTCTTATAATAAACTAAGCTAGAGAAATATTAAACAATATAAGGAAGAGAAAATACATCTACACTATTTATTTTAAAAATCCACATATAATGGGCCTGCACAGTTCAAACCCATGTTGTTCGGGGTCAATTGTATTACTAAACAGACAACTTCCAGGAGGGTGATTTTATTTAAAACTTCAGATACGGACTATTGTGCTCAACTCTGTAATGCGTGTATTTCTGGGATGGGTCCTGCCCATGAGGAGCTTTTACATTATTTGTGGCCGCACACCCATCTGTTACCAAAACTCCCAAGTGCTCCTCCTAACTTGGAGGTATTTTGCTCATTGGATGAATCATTTTAGGTAGAAAACTGTTAATTTCACCACAAAAGAATTGGAAAAGTCTTCTCTGATCCATATTGTTGCATGCTGGGAGCCAAGTTCCAACAGTTCTTCCTGAGAAAAGGGATTGTTGAGCTCACCATGAGACTTTCCTGGGGAGCTGCCACCCTCTTTGGGTTCCTTAAGGGCACTTACAAGTCAAGCAATTGAGTTCAATGCCTTTATTTCCCTGGATCTTAGAGTCATCTGCACAGCCTCGGTATCCCAAGAATCCTGCTTTTAAAGGGAAAAGCAAGCAAGCTGTATTCATGCAAGAACTGGGGCGAGTGAGGCAGGAGACAGGAAAGGGCGCAGAGCACATGATTTGGAACTTTGGAAACAGACAAACAAACAAACAAGCAAAAACACTCCTCACCTATGGATGAGTGCCTCCCCTCTCTTTCCTCCCTCAACGCTTTCAGGAAGTGAGTACACAGAGCGGGGACCAGGAAGTAGCGCTCTGTTACTTAACAGCAGGAGTGGCTACGGTACTGACTTTTGAGCTCCTCTGAGCCTGGCAGGCTATCTGACTGAGCTACAGATCATCCCTCCTTGGCAAGCTGACAGCTGAAGCATTTGGTCTTGGTTTCCCACTAAAAAGGAACATTGTAAATCGCTGGCTAGCAGGAAAATTACATCTTGAATATTAACGCCTGATTGTTAAGTCATCTGACTAAAACCAAAAGAAGAGGGATCATAAACCCAGCCCCAGGCATCTCTACATTAATGGCTAGCAAGGGGTTAAAGAGCTATGTGTACTCGGCAGTCACAATGGAATTGCCAAATTGCTAAACCTAGCGTTCTCATATTAGATAATGTGTAATAAAAGACAGCTGTTGCCAGCATATGCTGTTCATTCCACACCAGTGCCTCATTCATGAGTTTTGGTGCTGTCACTACCACCCTGAGAAACGACGCCGGAGTGCAGGCTGGGAATAGAGACTCCTCTAGTTAGGTGCTAGAACAGGGCTGCTCACATTGGGAAAGGGCTGCAGGGAAAACTTTTTCCCCAAGTGTCAGACCTCTGATAAGACCTTAGGCAGACTTCTCACTGAGGCAGGTAGTTCGGGGTGAGAGCAAGTTTGAACCCTGAGAACATTCCTTTCCACATCACCTGCGTCTGACAACCCTGATCAAAAGCAAGTAGTCTTTGTGTCAAGAAGTGGCATGTGTCAGGGAATTTGATGGTGCCACTATATTTAAATTGTTTTTCTTATTTAAATGTTAGGTCCCTAAAACAGGCTCCCCACTAACCCAGAGTGGAAACTAATTTATAATTTGGCTTAGTCTGATTTTTGGGTGTGTCACTGATAACCCGAATCAGTCAGTCCACAGGAGCTAAGTACCCGCTATGCCCCTAACGTTGTGCTAGGCAAAAATGTTCATTTTCAATGAGTCAATTAGCTAGATGGAAAGGGTAGCAGGAGGGAGGTGGGGAAATTTCCTTCTCTTATTACACATAATATGAGAACGCTAGGTTTAGCAATTTGGTGATTCAATTGAGACTGCTGAGTACCCAAAGTTCTTTAACCCCTTGCTAGCCACTAATAGAAAGATGCCCGGGGTTGAGTTTATGATCCCTCTTCTTTAGGTCTTGGAGTTGTCATGTAGATTTAAAAAATCTTAGATTTGATCTATCTAGAATGATTATTTTTTATTTAGAAGGTAGGATGAGGGTGGACCAGATGAAATCTTGAGGTTCCGATCAATGCTATGACTAATCTGCTAACTAAAAGCAAGAGTCATATTTTTAAATATAAACCCTGGTTATGGTTATAGATAACATAGATATGACCTACCTAAGTAATTTACAACTTGAAAGAAGGATAAAAAAGCCAATGAGATGCAAATAATAAAAACAGATTAAGAAAATGAGAGTAACAATGTAAGGGAAAGATTGAGAATGCTTGGGAATATCGTTTCCTGCTCTCTTCCACCAGAAGTTTGCCTACTACACAGCTTAATGGTCCCCACTCTTGTTATTGATACTTCCCAGGACAAAATCAGGCTGAAATAAACCATGCACATTGTTGTAGCTCTTCCACAGTCAGTCTTTATAAGTTGAAAATAAATACTTTGCAGCAACTCAAGACAATCTTTTTGTGTCTGAGCCTTCCTATTGCTACTACAGGATGATATAAATGATTTGAGGTCCAGAACTGACGCAAAAGAAAGATGTAATTAATTTACATCAACTTGGTGGGAAGAAACCAGCGCTCCATTACATTAACTTTACTGACCAGCAGCCAAACTCTGCCCTAATACTGAGTGTTCCAGAAAATGTGTCAGAATGTTGGCATCCGGTACTAGGTAATTCCAGTTCCTTACAGGGCTGTGGGCTTCTCTCCTAACAAATGCCTTTATGAGGATTTCTTTCGTGCATTAATTCCTTCTATGATTTTTTTCTCCTTCCAGTTTTTCTCCTCTATTTAATTTGTATTTGTTTAAACTCAGTATGCATTGATCTCCTGACAATTTATGTTAGGTTGACAGCGAAACATCATGGGTAAGCTTGGAGCATGAATGTTTATGTGTAGGGACCCAGGACCAACACTTGAGAAAAGGCTAATTAACATTTGTTAATTCCTCAACAAATAAACAAAACATGCACAGAAACTCATTTTGATCACTTAGAAAAACACCTAAAAATCTAGATGCTTGCCCTACCCGGTTTGGCTCAGTGGATAAAGTGTCAGCCGGCGGACCGAAGGGTCCCAGGTTCGGTTCCAGTCAAGGGCACATGCCCAGGTTGTGGGCTCGATCCCCGGTAGGGGGCATGCAGAAGGCAGCCAATCAATGGTTCTCTCTCATCATTGATGTTTCTATCTCTCTCTCCCTCGCCCTTCCTCTCTGAAATCAATAAAAATACATTTTAAAAAATCTAGATGCCACCTTTTGTCAGCATTTCCTCAATTGACAATGGTTGATTGTATTTTGGAATTTTATGTGTATATGATCTTCTTCCAAAACATAAAGTGAAGGTGATGTTCTTTATGCCATTTAGACCATTCCAAGGTTCCCTTTTCTTCCTTGGCTGGAAATCTCACTGCACTCTTCCAAAACTATTACAAAAATGAATCATAAACAGAATTGAGGTTTTGAGTGTTTGGCTTTACCTGGGTTATATTTCTGCATATGAATCGGTTCTTTAGAGAATACTTTAACCTGCTTTTAAAAAGTAACATTTTAAAGTAACTATTACTATAAAAGCAGTCATTTCATCAGCATCTCCAAAAATGATTAAGTATTTGGGTTTTGCATGCCGTTCTCTGGGTGTTGTTTTTCTTTGGATTTCAGTGTGATTAATCTCTATGGTTAATCTCTCAGAGTCTATTTTTAATTGCTATGGTTAATCTCTCAGAGTCTATTTTTAATACAGATAAGATATGAAGTTCTTTTTGGGAAGCTTTGGAGTTTTGCCACATTACATTGACTCTTGCCACAGTGTGTTATTATCAGAGCTTTTTTAAATCTTTTAAACAGAATGCCTGGGCCTCCCTTTGCCAGCTCTCCTTTGCTACCACTAAGGAATGGAAATTACTGCCTTTACCTTCTTTGAGCTGAGCCAAAGAAGGTGATAAAAATGTGACTTAGAACATTTACAGATGTGTCTTAAGGACCTTTTGGTAATGGTGTGTTTGTTGTATTTTTCAGCTTGCTTTGACGAGATCAAGTTCTTTAGGTGATTTTGCCTGGTCTCAAAGGTAAAGAGATTTATTTGTTTTTTTGGTCTCTCATCAACATATTTAGGAACACAGCTCTCCAGACTTATTTACACACACACACACACACACACACACACACACACACACACACTTACAATACTACAATTTACATAAATGTCAGCTACTTTAAATTGTGGCTGTTTTTCATTGTCAATTAGTATGTGACAAATATGATACTTTGATCTTTATGCATCATTTTTTAAAACATTTTTTAATATTTTATTACAGAAAGCTTGTTACTGTGGAGAAGCAGGATAATGGAACATTTGGATTTGAAATTCAGGTGGGTAGTTTTCAAACTTTTCATAAAGATAGTGGCACTAGTAGTGTCATGATATTTGCAAAGTAAGAATGAAGTAGAGAATGATGGAGACTCTGATTTTTATTCAATGTGTGGTTATCTTGGTAGTTCTTTACTGTCTTTGGGACGATCTAGGAAAGAAAACATTGAAACACATAAAATAAAACCCCTGAGACTTGCTCAACTCTTTGTTCTTAGTTGCTTCAGTCTCCATGAAAGTCTGAGACTGATCAGAAATGCTTGATGTCATCCAGGTCTTTTTATTTTATCTTTATTGTTGAAAGTATTACATATGTTCCATGGCAGGTCTTAAAGAAGAGAGTGAAATACTCTTCATAGATGTGTATTTTGAATATTTGCCTGTCTGCTGTGTTTGCCTAATGATTTTTATACTACATGTCAGATTTTAAATATATACTTTGATATTTAAGAAATCCTTGAAAACATATATACTTGTATATATGGACTGCATTCATGTATAATTCCTACTACATTTTGGAAAAAAATTATTTTATGACAAATTTGCCCTTTTATATTAATGATGACACTTTATAATTATTTGAAACACTTAAAAACATTGCTCTATTTGTGTAGTGCTTCGTAATCTGGGAAATTTTTTTAAAACAGTCTATAGGTTTCCATGTAATAGCCAAAGAATTTCAGTTCGTATTTGTTGTCTGCTTTTAAATGGCCATATTTGTAAAGGTGATGAGTTAGGGCAAATGAAGTCTAATGCAATTAAGTACAGTAGTAGCTTAAGTATTAACTGTGTGTTTTTTCCATTACACTTTTGTGGTTCTTTTAGATGTATTTTGCACAATCACATTCTTATACTGCACATCATCTTTTAGGTTTTAGCTTTGGTGCTGCTTTCAGAAAACGTTGGTGACTTTCCACAATTGGAAAGTCAGCGTGTATTTTAAGATAAGGAACAGGAAGCTGCTAAGTAAAGCATGCTTTATGAATAAAGAAACAAAATGGAACTCTATCTTCAATGAACATTGAGAGACTGTAGGAGAACAGAAGATACCTTCTGTTTTCTGACCTCTTCTATTTTAAAATTTGGGGAAATCTATAATTCTTTCATCAGTACTATGCTTCTAAAAGCAGTACTGTGCTTTCTCCCCATTCACACAAAACAACCCCTGATCTGTTGCAGAGACTGTACGTTTTGTGATTGCTTATTTTTAAATGAGAATTATGCACAAGGATGTGCAGCCATTGCTACTGAAAGCAGGATCAGTGGCTGCTCACGTACTCTTATTTAAAGTGACAAATAGGAATTTTTTCTTATGCTTCTATGACATGTCACTGCCCCCATGTGTCTCCCCCATACCATAAACACACATTCCATGTGGAGCAAGGGTCACTAATAGACCACAGCCTACAGCACCATGAACCTTTGTAGCTCAACATGAGCTAATGGCTTCACTTCTGAACCGAAGCACCTATGTGTTATCTCCGTACTGCAGGAACTCACTCCTCTGGACATTCTTTTTGGGTGTATGCTTTCCATTACCAGCTCCATGCGGTGTCTCTTCTCTAGTACTTACAACATTTGCATATTCATTGAATAGAGGAAATGCTGTGGGAACTTTCTGAAGACCAGACAGAACCTCATGTGCTCATAATGCTAACACCTATGTGGGTCCTGGTCTACCAAGGGAAGGGGTGGTTAGAAGAGAACAACTTCACTGTCCTCTCTGGTTTTCCATGGGTTGCTACTCATATGCTGCTAGTGAGAATCATAGAGTATGATAGAAGCACAGACTTTAGATTCAGGTACACCTGCCTTATGGGGGTTTTAGGAATTTCAAATGAAATAACCCATACAAAATACTTAGTAATGTGTCTGTACCAGTAGAAGATCAGAAAATGACAAGTGTTAGAATGAAGGTCATTGGGTATGAGAAAGGGCAATGTGACTTTTGTGTCTCTAAGGATTGGTTTTGTTATTAAATGTGAAAGCAGAAGACAGAGAGAGAGAGAGCCTATAACTTTGGGGCCTCTGCCTTTTCTTTCCTATCTCTAACCCACAAATTTTATAGCAGTTGGCAAACATTTCTCCTTCACTGCACTCACTTTCATCCCTGGACCTGGAGGGCACATTTTCACTGCTAATAGAGTTGGTATAACAGTGGTTTCCAAATGGAGTGTCTGTTATAGCTATAGTTCTTGTACCAGAAAGGTCTGGGCTAGAAAGATCTGGCTGTGGCAAGACTTCCTGGCAGAAAAACTGTTAAAGGGTCTCTTACAGAGATGGGAAGTATATTATGTGACCTCTAAAAGTCCCTTTTACCTTAAGATATGGGGATTCTAAATGCCTTCTTGAGTGACTAGAACCTTACATTTTAACAGAGTCAAATTTCTAGAAGTTGCTTGCACATGACTACCTTCTGGTTCTAGAGCTCGTAAGTCTGTAAGATAAGAAGGAATGAGCCGTGGCCAGTGTGACTCAGTTGGTTAAGCATAGTCACTGGTTTGATTCCCAGTCAGGGCACATACCCAAATTGCAGGTTTGATGCCAGGTAGGGGTGCATATGGGAGACAAACAATTGATGTTTCTCTCTCACATCAGTGTTTCTCACTCTCTCCCTCCCTCTTCATTCCTCTCTTTTTAAAATCAATAAAAATAACAACATATTTTTTTTTAAATGAGAAGGGTCCAGCTAGTGTGGCTCAGTGGTTGAGTGTCAACCCATGAACCAAGAGGTCACTGGTTTGATTCCCACTCAGGGCACATGCCTGAGTTGCAGGCTCGATCCCCAGTAGGGGGCATGCAGGAAATAGTCAATTGATGTTTCCATCACTCTATCCTTTTCCCTTCCTCTCTCCTTAAAAAAGTCAATAAAAACATATTAAAATATAAGAAGGGATGCTCATCAGACATTAATTCCTTCATTAAGAGGCAGTTCTGGAATGTGGTTTAATTTTAGGAATCAGAATGGTGATTTTGAGTCTAAATGGAACTAGAACCCATAACTTACCTGTGCTGGGCTATAAGTCATCTAGCAAACACGTATGCAGTGCTCTTGGTATAATTTAAAAAACAAAAACAACCTGCTCTTGCCAAATTGAGGCAAGATGTGAAGCATAACGTTTTCTGATTTGGTTGGGTGACTAATGAACCAGTGATTATTCAAGACAGGTGTACCAGCAAGTGATCAGAAATGAAGGTGGCTGAGTCAATTATAGTACTTTTGAATGAATGCAGGGCAGATTGTCATTATTTGCAGAACCTTAATGTAAAAGAATTATTGTTGGCATGTCTCCATTGCTGGACGTGGACTATTTTGTCGTCTCCTGTAGCGAGTATTTTAGCATGGGAGATCCTCAGGGGCATCTTTCTCTTTGCTATTGGCCACCATTTTTTTTTATCCCATTTGGGAAATGAGAAACTTAATTTTCCTCAAGAAATATGCCATAATGAGAGCATCAGGTGGTCTCTTAGGCCTGAACAGATAAAAGCTTGAGCCAGTATTATCCCACTTTTTTTCTCTAGGCATATTTTTTTTAATGAATGGGCCAAAGAGCCGCATGTGTCGAGCCGCAGTTTGCCGACCACCCGTGGCTCAACCACCACTCGTAAGCCATGTGCTGCTCTTTGGCCCCTTGAGTGTGGCTGTTCCACAAAATACCACGTGCGGGCGCACACATACAGTGCGATTGAAACTTCGTGGCCCATGCGCAGAAGTCGGTTTTCGGCCTGGGAGAGTCTATTTTGAAGAAGTGGTGTTAGAAGTGGGGGTACGTTCGCTGAGGTCAACCCCTCAGATTGAGGACGTTTTTAGCAAAGGCCAGTTTAGGAGTACCCTAATTAAGTTAATAACAATGTACCTACCTATATAGTTTAAGTTTAAAAAATTTGGCTCTCAAAAGAAATTTCAATCGTTGTACTGTTGATATTTGGCTCTGTTGACTAATAAATTTGCAGACCACTGGTCTATTTGATTCAGTTTATATTCAGGAAAGCCTTTCCAAATTGTTCTTTGCATCTACCATTATACCACTTACACAACTGACACCATTTTATTTTTTGACAGATAGATTTTGAGTTTTTGGAATAGTAATTACGTCTCCCTTGAATTTTTGCAGACTTACAGGCTCCAGAACCAGAACACCTGCACCACAGAGCTGTGCACTCTGATCTGCAAAATCCAGGAGGACAGCCCAGCGCACTGTGCTGGCCTGCAAGCCGGTAACTTACAGCTTTGCTCATGTTAAGAATTATTTAAATAGCAAGAAGGGAAAACTTTTTGATAGTGAAGGTCAGGACAGTATTGTTGCTTTGGATTTTCTTAGTGCCTTTATGTTACTAAGGTTTGAGGCTTGCTTGTTTTTCTTCGTTTGCATGTCAGGAAGGATTATTTAACGAACCGCATTAACACTCACTTTTTTTCTTGGCATCTCCCAGGTGATATCCTTGCAAATATCAATGGTGTGGGCACAGAAGGCTTTACCCACAAGCAAGTTGTTGACCTGATCAGATCGTCAGGAAACCTGCTCACGTAACTATCCATCTGCTTCCCGTGGGGCTTCAGAAATGTTACAGTCTCTCATAATGCCTGTTGAGTGAATGAATAGACTTATTGTTCAGGTTCCTAAGAAGGGAGGCAGTGCACCATAGCTTTGGAACTGGATACAGACGTTTTTATCAGTTCCTTTTGTTTCTCAAGGTTTCCTCAAACTTGAACATGTTGTCAACATCTGAAGCCAGAGGACATCGATAGCCCAAACATCCAAGTGGGAGGGAGAGTATTTTAAAAAATAACATTAAATTCAATTAAACTGGCACTCCTTTTCTTTGGATAGACAAAAAATGATCCAATTTCCATGGCTGATATAAACTTGTGGTTAGAACAAACAAAAGGTCAGAATGGTTGAGTTTTTCATCTTATACCACAAGCCAATAGTGTTCCATTTGGAAGGAAGAACCAAGTCTGACAGCTCTCCCCACCCTGCACACACACACACACACAGGCGTGCGCACTCACCCCTGCTACTATTTCAGACTTAATAATGGGACACTGGTCTCCCCTATTGGAGATTTATTTTTTCAACTATACCATCCCTAGTACCTAATAAAACTTTAGTATTTAGTTAAAAGATGGATTTCACTCGTTTGTTAAAATGGTATTTCTTGAGCAAATATTATATTTCCAGCACTGTGATAGGCTCAGGGGAGATGGAAGGAGATGGATAAGAAAAACCTGCAAAAATAAATAATGTTGATATTGCAATTATCCATAATTGCTATGAAGCAAGTACAATAAGATATGGGTTAGAACATTGAGTAAGAGGGCTGTTACTTTAGCCTAGGTGTTTAAAATGGCCCTCTCTGAAGAGGTGGACTTTGAGCTGAGACCTAAATGAAGAGAAGGATGATTATATGAATTCTTCATGAGAGAGCATTTAAGGTAAAGAGAGAGGTCTCTAAGTTGTCAAAATGGGCTTGGCACATCCAAGGAAGAGAAAGAAAGCCAGTGTAATTGGTGGTTGGTGAATTAGGGGGAATATAATAAGGGATGAAGGCAGGGAGTTGAGCCCTGGACAGTGTGCTCAGTGGTTAGATAGTTGGCTCATATATTGAACTTTCATGGATTCGATTCCTGGTCAAGGGTTGCAAGTTTGGTCCCTGGCCCCTGTTGGGGCTTGTGCCAGAGGCAACCAATGGATATGTCACTCTCACATCTCTCTCTCTCTCTCTCTCTCTCTCTTCATCTCCCTCTTCTCCTCCCTCCCTTCTACTCTCTCTAAAAATCAATGGGAAAAATTTCTTTGGGTGCAGATTAACAACAACAGCAAAGACAGGGAGTTGGCCTGGGAGCAGAGTATGGGTCTATCAACCAGGCTAGGTAGTTTAGGATTTATTCTGATTATGTAAGATCCTATATTTTCTCATTTCTTCTTCAGAGCCACCTCATGAGGTTAGTTTTATTCCTATTTATAGGTGAAGTGACTGAGACTGAAACGAGGTTTAGTTAAGATCAACCATCTAGTAAGTCACAGGGCTGGGATTTGACCACCTGCTCCGGATGCCAAGATCTCTTCTTTTCAGCCACAGCACAGCTGCTCATTGTAAGCTGCCAATAGAAAATCCACTGGCCACTCTTCAGTGATTGTGGTCTAAAACTTCAAAGGATGTTTTGGGTGTGTCTAGTAGTTTTGGAAGATGACTGCTGGTGATAGAGGACTGAGTCCAACTACCGGCATTTTCTCTTGGACTCTATATGGTTTCTGCCTTGCAGATTCAAGCTTCTCTTTACCTGAACTCATAGGATCCATAGAGTTGGACTCAGTCCTCTACAGCACCAGAAGATTGTTCTTAACTAAACCTCATGTAAGCGTCAGGAGATATCTAAGGAGTAATGGCTGGAGACAGTGGGAAAGTCAGAGATCAGGAAAATGTTAGTCTATACTAATACTGAAGAGAACAGCCAATCTAGACCTGAGGTTTTTCCCATAGACATCTGTTGCTTGGGCAGGTCAGATTGACATTAAAAATCCCAATGGAACAGATTCGCAGGGATCCTCACCATTGCTCACAATCAAGACTGCTCTAATGAGGAAGCAGATAATGTCTTGGCTTGCTATCATTTCATTATCTTGGGTATTATGCTATTAGAAATTGAGGAAAATTGATCTCCACATTTAATGCTGATATTACCACATTACCACATTACCATGCCTTGAAAAATTCTTGCATCTTTAGAGAGTTATAGAAGGAATTTGAACCAATACTTTAAAAATGTTTAGGTGTGTGACTCACACATGAAATTTATCTTATTCAGATTGATGGCTTAACAATGAAAATAAAGGCCTTAACTTGTGCCCACAAAACAAATCAAATCACTCAGGATAGAACAAGTCTTTTTATTTTTAGAAAGGTATAGGGAGAAAGAACACTATTAAGTAGATAATTCTAGGATTGAAGTGTGTGAGCTTAAAAGGTTTTGAGATGAGAGAGTCATATGAAGGTTATTAACTGATAGTAGTTCTGGTTTTCTTTGTTCTAGTTCCAAAGTGAAGACAATTTACAGATGTAAAAGCTCCGGACATGTTAGTGAGGAAAAGGTTTTTTCCCTTCGAGGAATAGCATGTTGATGCCACTGTTTGAAATTCTTATTGTTATTCTTATTGCTTGCTATTCTTATTGCTATATTCCTCATACTTAGCATGGTGTCCAAAGTCTGGTACATAGTAGATGTCCAATAAATATTCACCAAATGAATGAGGTGATTCAGCCAGACCCCACAAGAATAGATTCTAGTAGAGAACAACCACCATTGTCATACAGGGGCTTCTATAAAATGAGCTACAATTTACAAATTAACCAAATTCTTTCAGTCACCCTCTGCAGGGGAGTTGTTTTTTGTTTGTTTGTTTTCCCCATTTTCTTTCTCTGAATGTTGTTAGAAGATTTGAAGTAGGTCCAGATACTTATAGTGCCAGGAGAATCTTAACGTTTATGTTGCCTTTTAAGGAGCCTGAGTTTAAATTGTAGTACTTCATAAGGATGGTACTTGTTTGAATGAATCACTCATGCTCTTCTCCTCCCCTCCTTTTTTTTCTTAAAACAGGATAGAGACTCTTAATGGAACAGCAATTCTCAAGAAAGCCGAGCTTGAAGCAAAGCTGCAAGTTTTAAAGGTAATTTAATTTAATACAGTGAGGAACATTTTTCATCCTTGAATGTGTGAGTGGTAGGATGAAGATCTATTTGAGGAATTGAGATAGCCCTTGAGGATGAAATGTCATGATGAGTCTAAACTGCTGAGTTATCAAGAGACAGACAATTGGATTTGCAGGCATATTAAATTTCACAAACCAGCGCAAATCATTTCCTCCCTCTCTCTGTGTGTCTATGAGGCTCAGAAAGGCAACAGGAAGGCATATCAATTGAAGAACATTTCATTAATGCACCTTTCTCTCTTGATTTACATTTTGTGTGGGGTAGGTGAGGGGGAACAAAGAAGGAGGAGCTGGTCTCTGTCATTTTCCCAAGTGCTGTGTGTGTGTGTGTGTGTGTGTGTGTGTGTGCAGAGGGCCTGGAAGTTTTGCTTCCTATTGTCTTCCTCTGTGTCTTTCCATTCTGCCTCATTCTTACCACAAAAATAATCTCCCTGCACTCCTTTGGCTGTTCTTGAATCTGCTTTCACTGGCAAGCACACTATCAACTTTGAAGAGGAGAAAATAAAGCTTTGAGGAGAAGAGCATAGTGTAGGATGTTCAGTGAAAATTGAACATCCTGGTATGGCTCTTTGAAGGTCTTAAAGTCTTAGTAGACTGGCGGGGTTCTGCCAGGCCATGAAGTTCAGACCTCACTCATGTGCACCTGGGTCAGAGCCCTGCAAACCCCTGCCCGGTTCCAAGGATTCTGTATCCCGGGCCTGCAGCCCCTCTGAGCAAGGATCGCAGGATTTGTTGTAGACAGGCTGCTCACTTGGGTTTTGTATAGGGATAGCTGCCATTAATTAGTTTTCTTTATGAAGTATGTACTTCTAAATTATTGAACCCATTAATTATTATCAATTAGTATTAACTTCATTGAGGATGGAGTTACTATACAGTATTTATATTTTATCTTATATTCACTTCCCCCACATCTAATTAATCAATAAGACCTGTTTTCTTCTTTGCCAACATCTTGCTATTTTGCTTATTCCTGTTATTTTTTTAATCAATTTGTAAAATTCTTTGGAAGAAATTTCGTTTAGATTTTCATAGAAATTGAATTGCATTTATAGGATAAATAAAATCAATTGACATCTTTATAGTTTTTACTTTTCTTATTTCAAACACAGTTGAATAATTGGAGGTAAAGGGACAAAACTTTATCTACAAATAAAATTATAACTATACAGAAAAATCTAAGGAAATCCATAAACATTTTATTAAAATAAAGAGAGATCAGCAAGACTATTGTATTTAAAAACCAGTAACAATAAGTTAAAAATCTTTTAATATTAAAATATTATATTTATTAAGAAAGAAAAATTAGAAGGTACTTAAGAATAAATATAGCATATATATATAATTGCATGAATAAATTATAAAATGTTTTTGAAATAAATAAAAGATTCTATAAATCTTTGTTAGATTTATTATTTTATAATTTATGATTTTGTTTCTATAGTTTCTTTACTTAAAATTAATATTTTGATTGAGATTTAAGTATAGATATGTAAAATAACATTTTCTATGCTGTCGCTATATTCAAACACCTTGCTAAACTGTATAATTTCTAATAAATTATCTATAGATATTTGGAGGCTTGCTATAAAGATAATAACTATCTGTTAAGAATGACATTTAGTTCTTTTTCTTAGTAACTAGGGCCTGCAATATAATGGTGAATAGAAACTGTAATTGTAGGGATCCTTGTTTTGTTCTTGACTTTAAAAAGGGAATTTTTTGCCTCTTTCATGTTAGCAATGAGCTATCTCTATGAATATACTTTTCAGGTTAAAGAGGCTCCCTTCTATACCAAGTTTGCTGGTAGTTTTTATAGGGCTTGTATATTAAACTTTACCAAATATCTGTTTTTGCATGTGTTGAGATGGTCATCTCATTTTTTTATTTAAAAAAAAATCTGGTGAATATGGTGAATGACATTTAAAGGTTTTCTAATGTAAAGCCACCCTTGAATTTCTAAAACAAACCCAATCTGATCCATAATTTATAATCTTTTTTTATAAACTTATAGATTTGATTTGCTAACATTTTCTTAAGGATATTTGAAGGTAGCTTCACTTTCAGATAGAATGGCCTATATTTTTCCCCCTTAGTCTGTCTTTCTTTAGTTTTGGTATCACATTTACTGGCCTCCTAGTGTGAGCTAGGGAATATTTCCCTTTTTGTTCTCTGTAGAATATTTGTAACACTATCTGAACCATCAGGGCTGGAAGTTTTTTTTTTGGTGGAAATACTTTTAAATTGTTTCAGTTTCTTTATTAGTTATAAAGTTACCTAGGCTATCTGTTTTATGGGGTGTTGTGGTTTTTCTGGAGCCAACTTTGTCAAATTATCTTTTTGTTAATAAAGTCTTTAAATAATTGCATGAAGTTTTTAATAAAATTCTATTCTCGTTTTTTTTCTTTTCTATCACAACTGATTATGTCCCCATTTTTATTTGTACTACTTTCTATGCCTTCTCATCTTTTCATTTCTTGGTAATTCTCTCTAGAGGATTGTTGAGTCTTTTAAAAAACAGTATTTCAATTTGTGCCAATTTTTTATCTTTTGCTGATTGCTTTTCAGCTGTTCTTTTGTCTTTACCAATCTAAAGTTTCACCTCAATGCGATTGCATATGGATTCATTTCTAAATATATACTGCATAGAACTTAGAACTTCAGTGCCCTTTGCATCTAAACACTGGTGACTGTCTTTAGTTTTAGAAAACTATCAGCTTGATATCTTTGAATAAATAGTTGACCCTTGAACAACATGGATTTGAACTGCATGGATTCACTTACACATGGATTATTTTTCATTTTATAATCAGGCTATGTAAACTTATGGCATCAGTAAATACAGCACAGTACTTTAAATTTATTTTAGCTTCCTTATGATTTTCTTAACATTTTTTTCGAGTTTACTTTATTGTGAGAATACAGTATATGATATATATAACGTACAAAATAAGTGTTAATCGACTGTTTATATTATTGGAAAGGCTTCCAGTCAATAGTAGACGATCAGTAATTAAGTTTGAGGTGTCAAACTTTATATGGTTATATGCAGATGCTTTACTGTGTAAAGGTGGGGGGGGGGCTCCCACATTATTCAAGGGTCAACTTATCTTTTTATACCATCCCCAGAATTATCTTGTGGAGTTCCTTATTTTTGAGTCCCTTGATTTGCCTTCCAGGCTGCCTATCTGTCCTTTCATATTTTGTATTCCTTTATCTTTTTTTATGTTCTTTTTGAATTCCTTAGTAATAGCTTCAGTAATGGTGTCTGTGTTCAGTACAGAATGTGTTCTTTCTATTAAAAGTTAATTTTATTTTCAAATAGCTCTTTTTTTATGTAGATCAGTTCTTGTTCCTTTTTGTTTCAAATGTCTTCTTCTTATTAACATTGATATCATTCATCTCTCAGAAGATTATAAATATTCTCATTTTAAAGTCTTTTTGGACACTTTCTATTTTCATTTTACTTGGAGAGAATCCATATACTGATGACCAGTTTTGTTGTCCTTGTTACTAAACTTCAGCAGGTGTTTTGAAATTTAGATTGCCCACTTCCCTCGCATGGTGGCCTCTCCCTTCTGCTCAGTGTGATAGTTGGGCGATTGCCTCCATGATACATATCAACCCAGAGCCAGGTCTGGCAGCTAGGATGCCTTCCCTGGAGGGTCAGTGTGCTGCTTGGCTCGGGTCATGAGGCTGCGTTTATGTACTCCTGCCCCTCTGGGTGCAAGCTCTACCTGAGCCATCGCCACCATTAGACCCTTTCCCCAGCCTCCTTTGCATGGTGCTGGAGCTTCCGCCAAGGTTCTTTTCTCAAGCAGGAAACTCGTCTCTGTCCTGAGCCACATAAATGTATTTAAACTATATATCACCATAAGATCCACGTTCCTAGCGACCTCTTTCTGTTTCTTCAGGTCCAGCAGGACTTTGGGTTCATTCCTGCTTACTTCTTGCATGTCTGTTCCTTTTCTAATCTTGAAATGATAAAATTTCCAGTTCATCTCTTGAGCCAGAAGTTTCTTGGGTATGACCTATTACCAGGGTCAGGCTGTATTCCCCTTCACAGAATGACATTTAGTATGGAAGGGTGCATTCTGTTTCCTCAAAGAGTCTGTGTTTTCAGGGATTCCCTTCCTCATGACCTATGATTCACAGTTTAACATGAAAATAGTACATCCAATGGGCTAGCGGGGGGAATTACTTTTTAATCTAGTTCCGTCATTGACTGGGTTTGTAGACCTTGGGAAATATTTTGCTATATTGAACCTTTATTTTCTAATCTGGGACAGTTTTGGACAGTTAGGAAAATTAAATAGCAGGTTATCCACAAAAGTACTATAGAGTAGTAAAGTGCCATGGAAATAGTTAACTTACATGTGTGTCTCATGTAGACAGAAAACATTAGAAATAAGTCCAATCTAAAATATTTAATCTGTGATAGTTGAGCATTGTTTCACAGAGCCATTAGTTGACATGTCCATCCAACCAATGCTTATTGAGATGTTGTTATGCCAAGCACTGACCTGGGCATAGTGAGGGGATGTGGCCCAGTATAGTTAAATCTCCCATGTGCTTTGTCTTCTAATGGTGAAAGATTAAATTGGTGCAAATATACAACTGTGATTTAATAGCAGCCAGAAACAGACTCTGAGGAAAATAGAGAAGCTTAGATATGAACTAAAAACTCTTAGTCATTTTGACGTATCTGCTCTTTACACTGGTATTTCCTTGGTTTAAGTGATGACATACTTAGATGACTGGGCCAGATCAACAGATTAGATATTTAAAACCTTTATTTTTTAAAAAAATTCAGTATGTAGCAAGTCCTGACTTTGTATTTCTGGATAAGTAGGTGCAGAAATACAACTTCCTCTTCTCTCTATTTAGTTTTGACTATCAAGCCAGCTTCATGCTCCCCTACTAGACTCTATTCCTTTACAGGAGATAAGCCTCTTTAAGAAAGAAGAAAGGGGTTGGTATATAGGCCAGATCTTTTTAGTTCTACTATACTCTTTGGTTCCCTAATTCTGACCTCCATGTGACTGATGAAAGGTGTACACAGATAACAGCTGGGATTCAGGTAGCCCAGCCGTCTTATAGCCATATGGACTACATTATAATACAGAGAGAGCAAGAACTTGATGGGGTCAGGTGTTTTACGGCTTGAATTTATTACTTGCAATATTATATTTGCAGCCATAGGATTGCTGCTAAATGTTATCAGGGATTGGAAAATTCTGCCCAGTGATTGTTTAGTCTAGTGATGGCGAACCTATGACACGCGTGTCAGAGGTGACGAACTCATTTTTTTAAAATATATTTTATTGATTTACTTATAGAGAGGAAGGGAGAGGGATAGAAAGCTAGAAACATCGATGAGAGAGAAGCATCGATCAGCTGCCTCCTGCACACCCCCCACTGGGGTTGTGCCCGCAACCAAGGTACATGCCCTTGACCGGAATCAAACCCGGGACTCTTCAGTCCCCAGGCTGACGCTCTATCCAGTGAGCCAAACCGGCTAGGGCACAAACTCATTTTTTTGGTTGATTTTTCTTTGTTAAATGGCATTTAAATATATAAAATAAATATCAAAATATAAATCTTTGTTGTACTATGGTTGCAAATATCAAAAAATTTCTATATGTGACACGGCACCAGAGTTAAGTTAGGGTTTTCAAAAATGCTGACACGCCGAGCTCAAAAGGTTCACCATCACTGGTTTAGTCCCAGAATTCAGGAACCATCCATTTTCCCTTAAGCATTTAATGACATTCTTGTATTTTATTATTTTCTTTCCTTTAGGCCTTTCCCCTTCAAATGTACTTCTTTTTCTCTTCATTTTTAGACTTTATCTGACCTTCCCAGATTGCGTTAAGTGAAGGTTCCCTTTCCCACTAGGTGTCCAGAGGCAAAGCTGAGCTGTGTCTGCCTGCTGGGCTGGCTGTGGGGCCCTGAAATGGCAAAGGAAAGGGTGGGGTAGAGAACAAAGAGCAGGAGAGAGAATGAGCCTTTGATGGTGCCTTGCCAGATGCTTTTGGCCTGATTGGCTTTCAATTCCCATCCCCTCAGCCCAGTCGTGGGCTAGTCCAAGCCTCCCCTGCCACCTTGATCATCACATCAGCCACTCCATTCCCCCCTGGGCCACAGCTCTCAGGTGCTGGGCAGCAGGGGAAGGAAGCAGTTGAGAAGTCAGGGTGCTGTGCAATGTTTAAGTTTAGCCTCCCAAGGAAGCCTCTCAGAACAGGTAGACTTCCTCTTTTTGGTGTAGAAAATAAAAAAGCTGTCCAGCAGAAAAGACAGCTTTTTATTTTCTAAAAAGTTTTAGTGCTCCAGGCTTAAAGAATGGTGATGGTATTTATTGAACAATTACTACGATCTAGTCACTGTTCTAATCATTTTACATCTATTAACTCATTTAAGCTTCATGACAATCCTAGTGTTTAGGTTCTATTATTATCTTCATCCTGCATATGGGAGAAGACTAGAATGAAAGTCCCTGTCTAAACAGATACTAAATGGACACAAACCTAAGCAATCTGGTTCTATAATATTTATTTAAAATAAAAATATACAAATGTCATTGTTTCTATTGTATATTGTTTTTATTGTTTCTATTGTTTTCATTGTTCCTATTGAAATGATGTC
Organism: Myotis lucifugus; assembly: GCF_000147115.1. Classification (NCBI taxonomy): domain Eukaryota; kingdom Metazoa; phylum Chordata; class Mammalia; order Chiroptera; family Vespertilionidae; genus Myotis; species Myotis lucifugus. Next base: position 504,659 of record NW_005871137.1, read on the forward strand.
ATGGTTTCAACTTCTTGGTGCTACTCAATTATTTATTGAGAAAGTAGTTTTCCCAATATCTGCCTTTTACACAGAAAAACATCTTTCAAATGAGCAAGAGAGGTTGTTAGAGCCAGAAAGAAAAGAAAAAAAATTTAACGACAAATCTCAACACCCAGAAGTAAATTGCTATTTCACTGGGGTTTCCTAATATTGGCACTTTTTTTCTTTTTTCTCAGCAAACCTTGAAGAAGAAATGGGTGGAGTTCAGAACTCTGCAGTTACAGGAACAGCGCCTGCTTCATGGTAAATGTGATTTCCTGTTCAGAAACCACACTAACATTTCACCCTTTTAGTATTTCTGCCTCTAAGTTGCATTAAGATTATCATCATTATAAGAAAAAAATTGTGCAGCATGGATAATGAATACCAGTTTGTATTTCTTTGGAGTGACCTATGTATTTGGAGGAGGGATAAGTCAAGTCGCATCCCTCTTTCATACACATAACACATATGCACATCAAAGCATGCAGATATGCTCCTGCATGCACATGCTTGCAAGAGGCACCTGGAGATTTTAGAAGAGCAGTAGGAATGATGGCCTGATTTCAGCAGATGAGTGAAATTTCTGAGAACGTCCATGGCTCAGGGGCTGTGTGGTTCCCAGAAACTACTGAGGCTGGAATGATAGCACACTTTTTGTGTAGAGCTCCTAACACTTGTTCAAATTGTATAGGTTACATTAATGCAGAGATATTCTCCTTCATGACCTCCGAGACTGAAATGTGAATGATCATAATAATAGTAATGTCGTGGTTCTTGTCATTGTGTACCTTCTAAAGGAAAAGGATGAGTTTAAAATTTGTTGATTTGAGATTTGCTATGTGACTAGTGTGGCCTGAAGAAGAACTTGTATGTATAAATAATTCATTGAAACCACTAGCAGAGTGGGTGTGAAAGATAGGTTATATTTCCTTCAAATAATACTAAGTCTAAAGTCTCTATTTATAACCTAGATATCTGTCAAAAGTGATAACCTCTTTACAGAAAAAAGGTACATTTAATTTTTAATTAGGCACTTAACTTATGGCTTAGAAATTATGTTGAAGTTGTTGTTTTTTGATAAAAAGTTTGTATGAGTTACTTCCATTTTTATGTATTTAACCTAATATTTTTTAAAAATTCATAACAGATTTTTTTTTGGAGGGGGGTCTGAAGATTACTAGCAAGAAAGGTACAAAATTTAGCTACCTTTTGGGTTTCTGTAGACCTGAAGATTTGGGAAACCTTTGCCTTCACTTTTGGAGCATTCTGGAGTAGAGATGGGCTTTGTTCTGGGATTCTATAGCAATGGCCTTGTGGAGACAAGGTCCTTAGGTAAGAATGAAGGAGACTGAATCCTCATAAGGTCATTGTTGTACAAATTTTTTGAGAGTTGAACGAGTTCTTTTTTACTTTTTCTAGACCTAGAATAAATATTCAGGGCATGAAATTCTATAAAGCAATTGCTCTCTAATCAAAGCATTGCAAAATGAAATAAAGTAGGTTGTATTAGCAAAAAGAAAAGAATTATGATTAATCACTCACTGAGGGCTGGCCATACTTAACCTTACAGATCAAAAGGAAAAATAAACAGTCTCCTTTTATATTGTCAACAAAGGACAAAGGAGAGCAGCAGTAGAGATAACGCAAACTGAAACCATTTCTGAATGTCAATGTTCTATTGCTTTTCTTTTTCTAAAAATCTTTTAAAATATGTATTTTCATTCATTTCAGAGAGAAAGGGAGAGGGAGAGAGAGATAGAAACATCAATGATGAGAGAGAATCATTGATTGGCTGCCTCCTGCATGCCCCTCCACCCCCACTGAGGATTGGGCATGCAACCCAGGCATGTACCCTTGACCAGGAATTGAACCCTGACCTTCTGGTTCATAGGTTGATGCTCAACTACTGAGCCATGCCAGCTAGGCTCTCTTGTTTTTCTTGAAGTACTTACCATCTAATTACAGTTATCCCTTGGCATGCATGGGAGATCGTTTCTAGGACAAACCCTGTGGATACCAAAATTCAAGATGCCCAAGTGTATTCCATAAAATGCCATAGTATTTTCATACAACTTGTATTTACATGTAAGGCTACCAAATGGTATGCTATATTTCACTTCATTCATGTGGATTCAGTGTAGTGCTTGGTGCCATGGCAAATTCAAGTTTTGCTCTTTGAAAGTTTCTGGAATTATTATTATTTTTCTCAAATATTTTAGATCAGTGATTGGTTGAAACTAGGGGGCTGGTGTATGTCTTTCTCAGGCTGGTATTACAGATAATATGCTTTTTTTGCATTATACCAGCCAGTATAGAAGCAAGGGGGGTGGGACAGGATATTGGTATGTGATTAAAATTTGAGTTTGGGGACCCCAGATGTAGCTTATAAAAGATTGATGAAAAAATTCAGCTAAGCAGATAAAACTCAATTCCTTCAAATGAATTGTTACTTATTTGAGGACAGGGCTATTTTCTGGGTACAGTACCATTTCAGAGCATTTAAGTATTATAGCATTCTAATATGAAACTTGGAATATTGAGACTCGACAATATCCTTTTTGCCTTAAATACCTTTGACTTCTCTATAATATGCCTACAGGTGCAGGTTTTATAACTGTGTTTCCCCTACATGTCAAATAATGTTATTATAAGTTTATAATCACTAAAAAGGACAGTAGTTAAACATAAGAGGAACTAAATGGAGATAATCTATAAGACAGCATTTCTCCAAGTATATTCCTTAAAGCCCCATTTCTTTATCAAGAATTTTAATAAAAGATTGCAGGGTCACTTCAGTTTAAAAATAATCCTTTCAAAAATTCTCAAGTCATGCAGGCATGCTGTCAAATGAATAGTACTTGTTCTCATATGAAGAATCTGGTTTAAATGTATTTAATCTAGCCTTACCTTTTTCATGACCATGAACCCTTTTACATGGCAGGTAGGCCATGGGCAACTAGTTTGGGAAATCCTACTATAAGGTTTATCAAATTACCTTATAACCCGTCATTTATTCATGCAAGTCAAGACTCTGTGAAAAATATTATTTGCCCTTAGAAGAGAAATTTTGGTGTATTTACTTGTAGGGAGTGATGATGCTTAGATCCATTCCACAGTAGACTTTGTTTTCTGCATTCTAGGTGATGCAGCTAACTGCCCAAGTTTGGAAAACATGGACATAGATGAATCAATTTTGTTTGGAACCCTGCCGGGGGCAGGCTCAGCCCTCCCGGACCGGAATCGATTATCCAGTGAGAGCAGCTGTAAAAGCTGGCTGAGCTCCATGACAATGGACAGCGAGGACGGCTACCAGACATGTGTGTCTGAGGACTCGAGCAAGGGAGCCTTCAGCAGGCAGACAAGCACCGATGATGAGTGCTTTGTCCTCAAGGATGGGGACGATTTTCTGAAGAAGTCATCTTCCAGGAACCGGAGCATCAGTACTGCCAGCAGTGGGTCCATGTCTCCCATGTGGGAGAGCAACTTCTCAAGCATGTTTGGGACTCTGCCCCGAAAAAGCAGAAGGGGGAGCGTCCGGAAACAACTCTTGAAATTCATCCCTGGCCTTCACCGCCCTGTGGAAGAGGAAGAGAGTCGCTTCTGATGGGTTGCGATGCCCCTTCCTATGAGCTTATTTCATAAATACCTTCTGGACTTGTTTAGATAAACTCCACCCAGCTTAGTGGGAAAGTGCAAATGAATTGCAAAACTGACATCCCATTTTAGGCAATAGTGACCTTTATTTAAAGTTTTTCTATCGTGTTTTTTTTCTGCATCTTAATGTTTTAACTAGAACAGCTGAAGTTCTAAGCAGACAGCAAGGAAATAAAGTTGTAAGTTAGATAATATAACAAATTAACACAAATGCTTGCTCGTGCTAATGCTGCCTGTGAAGGCAAGAGTAATATTTATTTTGTAGATTATTCGTGTGAAAAATTGAGAACTTTGGAGTCCAGTGTAAATAAGAAAGTGACAATATAATTATTTGGAATACCTTCTGTAGGTAAATAAGTAGGTATCAAAACTTTATGTTAACTTAAGCTCAGTAACCCCTGGGGAGGCTTAAAAATAGGCAATTTTGAATGTTTCTATTGAAATCTCTGAAGGATTATAAACAAAGATGACCATCAGCCATTTTTCACATCTACAGTGACAGTAAAGCGGGAAATGTAAGATTTAATATGAGGGTTTAAGCTTCATGAGATCCATGGAAAGATATTGTCTAAGGTGGGTACTGAGGAAGATTATAGTAAGTTTGGTTGTTTTTTGTTTTTTTATAGGCAGCCTAAACAAAATGGGTGGCAATGTTATTCTTACTTGATTCATTTTTTATTCTATCTAAATATTGAACTGGCAAGATTTTATAGCTTTGTAATTTTTTTGAACAAATATAAAATGTGAAAAACTAGATTCAGGAAAAGGATTTTCCTCCTGTAGATTTTTTCCATATCACTCCTTACATTATGTTATATATTTTAAATAGTTATTGCCTCGGCACTCGTGAGCCTATTAGTCATGTTAGTATCATCTTATGTCTAGCCACTCAATCGCATTTTTTTTCAATGCCTATTGAAGTCCATAATTTTTCTGTTCTGGTGATACAGCTGCTCACTGCCTCTATTCTAGAGTAAATAACCCTGACAATATAATAAATAGCCCTTACTGATTTTAGTGTGTGTGTGTGTGTGTGTGTGTGTGTGTGTGTGTGTGTGTATGTGTGTTTGGGAGAAATAGAGTCATTTGATAGTTGACTTTAAGTGGAAAATGAAGAATGAATCATTTGAGAAAAAAATAGAGAAGAGGGTAAGAAAGCCTGTAGGTTAAGAACAAAATAATAAAATAAAAGTGATCTCTAATTGAGACCTGCTCTCTATTAATTCTTTGAACTCAGAAGCATCCAGTGGGCTCTACTTGAGAATCACTCATACGAAAAGCAGAGTGCAGCATGTTTCACAGAGACAATACCAATCCTGCCTACAGTTACAGACTGCCTAGTAGGTTAAAAATGGTTTCTGTGCGATCCCTGACATAACCCTGGAGATAGGTGTTAGGCACGCCCTCAGAAGCAGGAATTTGCAGACGTCCCCATAGGCAGTGGCAGGGCTGAAGTTGGAAGCCAGTTCTTCCTGTCTCTCGCCTATCATTACAGTCTCCCTAGATGTAGTTTACCCTTTTTCTGGTTCTGTATAGTTATTTTATCACCACAGGCCACGGGAGGATACACTCTCCCTCCAAGAATACATAAAACGTGCAATCGTAGCTACTGCATGGACAGAGAGACTGGTTTTGGGTGATTGTCCTGGTCTGCATTAGCAAGTTTTCAGATATAGGCACATTTCTAACTGCATGGTTAGCAATACATTTATGTTCAACCAGGGCTAGCAAATGGGCTGTGATTCAACTGATAGAGCTTACTGCTTATCATGGACTAGAATTATCCTGTCAGAGATCTGCTTACACAAATGCATTTCCTGTGAATCCTATTTCACAGAGTTCAGCAGAAGGAAATATCACATTTATTTGAGGAAAGATGACTTTGGTCTTCTGCGATGTGAGCAATGTTTTGAGAACCACCATGGGTCACTTGGGAAAGCAGACCACAGGTCATTTACTTTTCTTGTGGCTTTAAGTGTTCAGTATAGTGCAATTCTTCCTTCTTACAGTCACCAACCCCTCACAAAAGGCCCAGGGAAGGAACAGAGCGAGTCACACGTTGTCTGTGATAAGATGAACTAGAGTCAAGAGTCAGTTATGTTCTGGAAAAAAAGAAAAGCACTTTATAACCAGAATACAGGAAGGGAGGGTATGACATGTGTGTTCACAAGTTGTAAGAAAACTAGCTGTTGTTCAGTGGAAATGTGGGTAATAGCTTTTCAGACTGAGTGTGACCTTAGGAGGGCTTTAGATTTCATTTCCCTGCTTAGATGCAAGATGACTCACTTTGATGTAATTTACTAAGAAAATGGTTGAAAAGTGTTTTTTTTAAACCCCAAATTTGTCAAATATGTAATATTGGTGATTAGCATTAGTTGACAATTTGTTATGAAAATGCATTTTCTAGTACGCATTGATAAACCATAATTTGAATCAAGCATAACAATGAATTGTTATGTGATTAAAGTAACATCACCATGTCAAAAAGTTGGAAATTATATTTTTGAAATAAAACTTTATTTTCACTTTCTACTTTGTAACACCTTTATATCTTAGTTGCATGATGCGAACAGTATTAAAAATTCTAGTTTGTACTAAAGAAATCAAACATGGACACAGTTTATGTGTTCTAATTATAAAGTATAAGTATTTATGGATGTATGTAATCTAAGTACTAGTAAATAATACATAACTATCAAATCCTTCAGATCACAAAATTATTGGTACTTTATATCCATTTTCTACAGAACTATGGGCAATAAAATAAAAAATTGATAATTTTTTGAAATAAAGGAGCCATTATTCAGTGTCAGAACTTTTTCTCTATCCCTATCTAATTTCTTTCCTTACCTACTTTTAATGAAATAAATTGCTGTTGTGAGTGTAAACTTTTAAAAATCTGGGGTGAACACTTGACACCTCTTAAGGTTCCTAAAAGGCATTACCTACTAACTGAGGCTTTGCACTTGTACTAGCTTTCTGTTCTTTAACAAATTACTACAAACTTGGAGGCTTAAAACATATTTATCACCTCAAAGTTTCTGAAGGTCAGAAGTCTGGGCAAAGCGTAGCTGGGTCTGCTCAGTGTCTCACAAGGTTGCAATCAAAGTGTCACCCGAGATGGAGTTCTTGCCCGCAGGCTGCACCGGGAAAGGATTTACTACCAAGTTCCCTCAGGTTGTTGTCAGATTCAGTTCCTTGAGGGCATAAGATTCATAGCAGCTTGCTTATTAAAAACCAACAATGGAAACAAAGACTGAAGCAAGACAGAGTCTTAAATAATGGAGTGCAAGCACAAGGGTGGCATCCCCTCACTTTTTCCATGCAGCTGAACAGAATTGTGGAGGGACATCCCATCAACTGCTATATTCCCTTCCTTAGACAGAGTCACAGGACCCACCCACCCCCTAGAAGCAGGGATATGCAAAGGCAGGAACATCCGGAGGTGGAGATCAGTGTGCTACCTTAGAGTCTTCACAGCATCGTTCAGGAGGACACAGATTTGACAATACAAAGATAATGAGTTTCTCCAAAATATTTTGAGTAAAAATAAGTGGTGAATGTTACCATTGTTAATTTTTCTATAAATAAATGGTAAGATTAAAGATCCTTGAAGTTAAAGAACCTGGTCAAGATTGTATAACTAGCCAAAAAGATGACTAGGAAACTGAAACCAGATCTATTACTAACTTCTCAACTTTGTCCAGAGGTGCATGAATTGATAGAATATTTATTATTATTGTTATTATTATTTTATTTTTATTGATTTCAGAGAGGAAGAGAGAGAGCAAGAGATAGAAACATCAATGATGAGAGAGAATCATCCATTGCTGCCTCCTGCATGCCCCGTACTTGGGGCATGTGCCCTGATCAAGAATCAAACCCTGACCTCCTGGTTCATAGGTCAATGCTCAACCATTGAGCCAAGCTGGCTGGGCTGACAGAAAATTTTAAAAGAATATTAAAAAGTGAACTTAAATAGTTACTTGCTTTCCAATTTGCTGGGGGAGTCTGAATGTATTTAAATGAATTCAGTGATTGGCATGCTGACTTTATCATTTCTATATTGGTGCATCTTTATGAGCAGAGGATAAAGATTCTACAGAAAAACAAAACAATTCATAATTAAAGTTACAAAGCACAAAAGAAAGGAACAATGATGAGCAGAGGTCAGGAGATATCACAAACAGCAGAATTGTCATATGAAAAAATAAAACAGTTTGAACAAATATAAAGCATGTATCTCTCAGGAAGAGGACAAGTTCCTCAACTTAATAAAGAATATCTCCAAGAAGCCTACAGCTAAGCCCTCCTGACATGGTTCAGTTGGTTGAATGTCATCCCATGCACCAAGAGGTTGCTGGTTCTGTCCCCAGTCAGTTCCATTCCCATGCCAGTGTTGCAGGTTTGGTCCCCAGTAGGATGCATGCAGGAGGCAGCCAATTGATATTTATCTCTCTCCCTCTCCCTTTCTCGCTCTCTAAAAAAAACCAATAAAACATTTAAAAACAAACAAAAAATATAACTAATATCATAGCAGTAAGAAATTGGATGCTTTCCCTGCTAAGGATATTCTCTCACTATTTCTATTCACCATTGTACTAAAAGTCCTAGCCAGTACACCAAGACAAGGAAAGAAAGGGAAAGGTATACAAATTGGGAAGGAAGAAATGAAACTGTGTGTGTTTGCAAATGACACGGTTATCTATGTGGAATATCCCAAAGAATCAACAACAGAAATCCTGGAACTAATAAGTAAATATAGCAAGGTCACAGGATACAAATCCTATATAATAAGAGAGGCATATGCTAATTAGCCCAGATATGTTAATTAGTCATGACCAGTATGCAAATTGACCATCACTCCAACACACAAGATGGCCACCCCCATGTGGTCAAAGATGGCCACCACAACAGGCCTGCAGGGGAGGGCAGTTGGGGGGGACCAGGCCTGCAGGGGAGGGCAGTTGTGGGGGGACCAGGCCTGAAGGGGAGGGCAGTTGGGGGGACCAGGCCTGCATGGGAGGGCAGTTGGGGGTACCAGGCCTAAAGGGGCAGTCAGACATCCCTCGAGGGGTCCCAGATTAGAGAGGGTGCAGGCTTGGCTGAGGGATACACACACACACACACACACACACACCTGTGCATGAATTTAATGCACTGGGCCTCTAGTTATTATATAAAAGTCAATTGATTTCTTATACACTAGCAATGAACAACTAATATTTGAAATTAAACAAATAATGACATTTATCCCTAAAATGAAATAGATATAAACCTAACACAATATATGCAGAATCTATATAGGGAAAACTCTAAAACTCTGATGAAAAAATACAAGAAAATCTAAATAAACAGAGATTCTCTGTGTTCATGGATAAGAAGACTCAGTAGTGTTAAGATGTAAGTTCTTCTTAACTTATATAATAGATTTAGTATAGATTAAATGAAATTTCCAGCAAACTGTTCTGTAGACATTGACAAACTGCTTCTAAATTTTATATGGAAAGGCAAAAGACCTAGAATAGCTGATGTAAAATTGGAGGAAGCAGAGGGGGAGAAGAAAAAGTAAGGGGATGTTGGAGAAATCATATACCCAAATTTCTAGACTTTTAATCTACAATAATTAGGACAACATGGTATTGGCAAAAGAGTAGATATATAGGTCAATGAAACAGAATAGCATGCTCAGAAACAGACCCACATAAATATAGTCAGTCACTGACCTTTGACAAAGGAGCAAAGACAGTTAAATGAAGAAAGGACAGTGTTTGCAACAAATGTTTCTGGAACAATTGGACATCCATATGCAAAACTTTACACATTTTGCAAAATTAACTCAAAATCGCATCATAGACTTATATATGTAAAACATAAAATTATAAAACTTCTAGAAGATAATATAGAAAAAAGTCTAGATGAATTTGGTGATGAATTTTTACATACACCAAAAGTATGATTTATGAAAGAAAAAGTTGATACATTGGACTTTATTAAAATTAAAACTTCTGTTTTGAGAAAGATACTGTTAAGAGAATCAACAGACAAGTCACAGACTAAGAGGAAATATTTACGAAACACGTATTTGTAAAAGGACTTGTATTTAAACTATAAAAAGAGCTTTTAAAATAAAAAATATAAGAGCACAAACAACCCAATTAAAACATGTTCAAAAGATCTGAAAAACAGCTCAAAAGATGGTATATACATGGCAAATACTTGCATTAAAAGAGTTCAGTATCATTTGTCATTTGGGATTTTAAAATTAAGACAAGGATGAGATATTACTACATGGCTATTGGGTAACTAAAATCTAAACAGACAAACAGTTGTGAATACCAATTGCTGGCAAAAATGTCAGGCAACAGCAATGATTTTCATTGCTGGTAGGAACGTAAAAATAGTACAGCCACTTTGAAAGACAGTTTGGCAGTTTTTTACAAAGCCATGTGGTCCATATGATACAATAATCACACTCTTATGTATTTATCTGGCTGATTTGAAAACAATGTCCACACAAAACCCACACACAAATATATGTAACAACTTTATTCATAATCACTAAATATTGGAAGCAACAAAAATGTCCTATAATAGGTTAGTGGATAAACAAACTGTGGTATATCCATACAATAGATGATTATTTAACCATTAAAAAATGAGCAATCAATCAAGCCAGGCAAAGACATGACAAATCGTACATTACTATTGCTAACTTTAAAAAGCTAGTCTGGAAGGGCCACATATTGTATGATTCCATTTTCATGACATTCTGGAGAGGCAATATTATAGAATGGCAAAAAGTGGTCCTATGGATTTGAGGGTAGGGTGGTGTAGTGTGTGTGTGTGTGTGTGTGTGTGTGTGTGTGTGTGTGTGTAAAAGTTTAAATAAATGGAACACTGGTGAGTTTTACAGAGTTATTTTAGTTTGCTTGTGCTACAGAAACAAAATATCACAGACTGGGTGGCTTAACCAACAGAAATTTATTTTCTCACAATTTTGGAAACTAACTACCTAGCAGAGTCTTGGGCGTAGGAATAGCCATTTGAGGACAAAGCAGCCATTTGCAAGCCAGGAAGAGAGCTATCACCAGGAACCAAACCCAGCTTAAACCTGAATCTTGGACTGGGACTGGAACCAGTATCCAGAACTGGAAGAAAATAAGTTTTTGTTGTTTAAGCCAACCAGTCTATGGAATTTTGTTATGGCAGCATGAGCAGACTAAGACAAGAGTGGTAAAACTATTCTGTATAATATTGTAATTGTGGATACATGAACCTATGCATTTGTCAAAACCTATAGAACTTTATAGCACAAAAAATGACTCTTACTGTATGCAAATTAGGAAAACAAATTTAGGAAGTTGGGGGAATCCCAGGATAGAAAGCAGATGTGACAAAACAATCTAACTGTATTACTAATTACGCAACAACCTACTTAAGAAAGTGGGAGGAAAAGGGGCTGATCTACATAACTTTGAAAATGTAATCTGTCAAATTAAACACAAACATTGTTCTGTAGTTGGAAAAGTTGTTTTCCATGGGGTTTCAGTTAACCATTCTGGTCCTGCTATACATGTACTAGTATATTGGAACTGAACTGTTGATAAATGAATGGCTGGTTATGGGAGCCTGGTTTTTACTGTTGGAGTGGGAGTTTACAGATAAGCAAGCAAGGGAGGAGGCTAGAGTAATCCATGTGTAAAAGTATTAGAGTTAGAAACATCAGTGTACACTCAATATTAGCTTAATACAGATTATATAGAAAATATTTATAGATATGTTACACTGATGGGATAGTATACACACATATATGAACTTGCTCTCTCACCTGAGAGATCCTGGGAGTAATGATACCTTAGTAGTAATGAGCACATCTAACACCAAGATTTTGGTTTCTAATTCCATTCTTCAATGAAAGAAACCAGGCTTCCTTGGACAAATAACTGATTCTATGACTGGTACAGAAAATGTACCAGAAGAGCTTGGAGTATTTTGTAGTGCCATAATATAAGGAAATTTTTAAAAACAAAAACAAAGCAAAATCTCACAATGATGTTATAGTGAAGGGACACAGAAGCCAGTTGAATGAGCTTCCAGTGGCCAAGTATGCAACAGTTTGAGCAATAAATAAATAAATAAAGGAGTATTAGATTGTAACCCAAAAGATAACATAAATATCCATGCATGACCCCATCCATACTAATATAAATAGATGACAATAAATAATAAATGGGGTGAAAAGACAAATTTCCTTTGCAGAACAATTCCACGGAAGTTACCAGGTATATAGATATTGCACCCTTAAGGAGATGGAGCATAATTCCCCATTCCATTAAGCATGGTGACTACCTTCCATGGAGTGCAACATAGAAAGTGAAGAAAAGAGGTAACTCCACAGTGGAGACAACCAGCAAACACTGCTTCAGCCAGGTGATCAAGGTCAACATCAATAGTGACAGGTCATGTTGATAACATGTATGCTTGATATGACGTAGTGAGAATGGCATTTTATCTCTGTAGTCTTCCTCCCAAAACTCATAACTTGAGTCTAATAATAAGAAAATATCAGACAAATCACAGTTAAGAGATATTCTACAAAATACCAACCAATGCTTCTTAAAACTGTCAAAGTAATCAAAATAAGTAAAATCTGAGAACTGTTATAGCCAAGAAAAGCCTAGCTAGACATGATGACTAAATATAATATAGTGTCCTGAAAGGCATACTGGAACACAAAAGAACATTAGGTAAAAAAATACCCATGCATGACTTAATAAATTCTTAATAAAGCATGGACTTTAGCTAACAGTAATGTATCAATATTTTTCATTAATTATAACAAATGTGCCATATTAATATAATATGTGCAAGGTATATGAAAACCTCTATACTATCTGTACAATTTTCTGTAAATCTATAACTTTTCTAAAAAATAAAGATTATTAAAATTAAGAACATTGAAGTTGATTAAAGATAGAATAAAACTAAGGAATAGAAACCATAGTGGAGTAAAAATTATTAACATAAATTAGAAGGATTTAAATACATATAATACATTTTCATTCTATAAACATTGTCTTTGAAATTAAATTTGAATGATGCGTGGAACAGCATATAACACATAGATACTGAGAAAATTTGTGAACTTAAAGATATAGAAAATTACCTCAATGTGGGGGGGGGGAGGAAGAGGGAGAGAGAGAGAGAGAGAGAGAGAGAGAGAGAAAATATTAAAACAAGTGAAGAACAGGGAGAGGAGAATGAAAAGGAGATATATATATATATATATATATATATATATATATATATATATATATATATATAGAACATTCTTGAAGGATGAAAGATGATAATGTGTATGGGTCTGATCCTTACTAGCTGTACTTGAAGATACAGTTGTCATTTCCTCACCACAGTGTGCAACACTTTTAGTTTAGTTTTAAAACTACAGACAGAGCCACTGATTCAAAACAGGATGTGGGTGAATAGTCATGTATAAAGCTCACTGGCCTAGACATGAGCTAAGAAAGTGGTTCTGAAACAACAGACTTCAGACAGTGCTGGCTGGCTGCATAAGAATCACCTAAGAGACATTAACATGCAGGTCCCGGGTATTGAGCAAAGACCATCAGTTAAGGGTACTTGCCTTGTGGTGAAGTCTCCTTCATGAGGTTTTCCTGTTAGTGGACCTTATTAAGGACAATCTCAATTCATCAGAGGTCTTAAAAATCCAGTTTTAGAGATTAAAGAGAGTGATGGGTGTTCATTTCTGGCTTCTAAAGTCTTGTGCAAAGGTGTCCAGCTCTGCATACCAAGGACATCAGTTGTTCACTGATGAAAGGTCCTGTTGTATCTTTACAACTAAGATAGTAGGTTGCCATGTGTGTTACATTTAGCTAATTGAAGAGTCACATTAGTGATTCTTTCCTTAACAACAAAATAAGTTGTAGTCTCCATTTCTAGACTTGGAGAAATTTGTCATAATTTTACATGCCTTTAATATGCGTGTATATCTACAGATATACTAGTATATGTACATCCTATATAATAAAGAGCTAATATGCTAATTAGACTGGATAGTGGAATGACCTTCCAGAATGACCAGTGGGTGGGACCGCATGGCCATGGGGCAGCCAGGGCCATGAGACAGTTGGGGCTGCCAGGGCTGAGCCCCTTGCACAAATTTTGTGCATTGGGCCTCTTGTATATACATAAATGCATACACACAAATCTGTATATCTACACATCTATGCATCTATGCATCTATGCAGCTTCTCTTCACTGATTTTTCCTTGAATCTGCTGCTGCTATTGTATCTTTCTCCCTGTTTTAGCAATCAATCTTCTTGGAAAAGTGCTCCACCCATTTACCATCTCCACTTTCTTCTAATTCAATCACTAGTTGGATCATGCCCCATCACTCAAGCATAAAACATTCTTGTCATTGTCCATCTTCTAAAGAACAACGCCATGGCTTTTTATTAAACCTTGTCTTCTTCAACCTCTTTGTAATATTTGGTATCTGCGATAAGACTATTTTCTTTATGAAATACTCTATTCCTGCCTTCTTGATTATTCCTTTTCTAATTCGTCTCTCGGCCACCTAAATAGAGACATTTCTTAAGTTCTTTCCTTAACACAAAATAAGTTGTAGTCTCCATTTCTGTCCCCTACTCTCTCCTTGACCCTCCCTACACTCTTTTCTTCAGGACTCTCAACTTCAAATATCATGTCTGTGTACCTCAGCCATTTTTCCAGATCAGAATTCCTTGCTCCTAATCCAATTTTCTGATCCTATCTCCCACTGTCTCTCCTACATACTCTGGATATCAATTGTTTGAATAAACAAACTTTTCTGTCTCTATGATTACAAAGATTAAAGAGAATAAATAAATGAGTGGTGTGGGCCAGGGAAAGACAACTCATTTTGTAATAGACACTCAGGCTCAGTGTAAGGACAAGAATGAGAGGTGGCAGCAAAGGAGAGCACATGGCCAGAAGGCCAGCTGCTACTCAGCTCCAGTGATTTTTCCCCCAGGTTTTTGGTCTTTATTTTTAATTGAGTTGTACATAGTCCCCTGGTTTCTAAATGTAGATAACTAAATTTTAAAGTTTAGAAAATACAGTGCAAGCCTACGAAAATATACATTCCAGCCATATTTAACCCAATGCCAACCAGCTTTCAACTTCTGACCTAAACCTCAGTTATTGAAGAAACCCCCTCCACAATCCATTCTCTAATTCCAGGTTCTGTCTATTCCCACTCACCCTACTCGATGGCCAAATTAATCTTTCAAAGGCTAAAGTGAACTGCAGATCATGTTATTTCCCACATAATATATTCCGTTATTGATCAAAGTGAGCATTAAAACCTTAGCAGAGCTCTAAATGCTCGCTTCAATATAGTCATAATCTTTTCCAGCTTTACTTTTTCCCGCTTCCCTACATGTATATCAAATTTTTGAATAAACAAACTTTTCTCTCTCTATGATTACAAAGATTAAGGAGAACACATAAATGTGTATGGGGGCCAGGGAAAGACAAATCATTTTATAACAGACACTCAGCCTCAGTGTAAGGACAAGAGTGAGTGGTGGCACCAAGTTAATTCACATTTGGTGTGGCCATGCACCTCTACTTCCTCAAGTTGGGGTGTATGCTATTCAAGGTTTGGTTGTATTTCTTTATTTATTTACTAGAGGCCTGGTGCATGAAATTCATGCACTAGGGATGAGGAGTGTCCCTCAGCCCAGCCTGTACCCTCTCCAATCTGGGACCCCTCGGGGGATGTCTGCCTGCCGGTTTAGGCTCAATCCCTGCCGCTGACTCCTAACTGCTTGCCTGCCTGCCTGCCTGATCACCCCCTAACTGCTCCCCTGATGGCCTGATTGACACCTATCTGCTCCCCTGTTGGCCTGATTACCCCCAACTGCCCTCCCCTGCAGGCCTAGTAACCCCCAACTGCCCTCCCCTGCCAGCCATCTTGTGACAAAGTGGGGGCGGCCATCTTGTGATGATGTGGGGGCGGCCATCTTGTGACAAAGTGGGGGCAGCCATCTTGTGATGACATGGGGGTGGCCATCTTGTGACCATGTGGGACGTGGGGGCGGACATCTTGTAATGCGAGGGCGTGAGGGTCAATTTGCATATTACCTCTTTATTATATAGGATTTATCTATCTATCTATTTATTTATTTATATTTTATTGATTTCAGAGAGGAAGGGAGAGGGAGAAAAAGATAGAAACATCAATGATGGGAGAGAATCATTGATTGGCTGCTTCCTGCACACACACCCCACCGTCCCCCACTGGGAATTGAGCCGAAAACCCAGGCATGTGCCCTGACCTGAATCCAACTGTGACCTCCTGGTTTATAGGTCAGTGCTCAACCACTGAGTCACGCCAGCCAGGTGAGGTTTGGTTGTTTTTGTTTGCAATTGTACTTGTGACTTAAAAATTGTTGCTGAAGTTGGGCAAGATGATATAAAAGATTGGAAGAAATTAATAAAAATCCAACATTCTGCACTTAGATTACTTCTTAAGGGTCTGTCATTTCTTTCACTTTTAAGAAACTGGGACTGGATATTTTGGATAAGTCTCTATACAAAAACGATGACTTTGGAATTCCAATTAGTGGACCCATAGTCAAAGAAGAGTGCTTAAACTTAGGTCACAATGTTGGTGAATGAATCTGCACCTGTATATTTTAGGTTAAAATAAAATGTATTCAGGTAAGTAACATCTTTAAGTTTATCTGCTTTAATAGACTTCGTAGATTTATTGACTATGTGTCAAAATTATCTCATATTATATTTAATATTTTGCAGCCTCATTCCATCCTCAAGCTTTCTCGACATTATTGTTTTGTTTATGCTGTTCTCCAGGTCTATATATCCCCTTCTCATTCTAATTTTTTGAAATTGAATTAAATATTGTAAATTGACTCAAATGCCACACTCTCTAGCACCCCTTATACTGGTATGTGCAAACATACATATGCATGCGTGGCCATTCCCACACCCACAGTTTTTCTCTTGACTTGTCCACCTTATTATGGGTTCTCCATCCTTTACCTATTCTTGGTCTTTAGGCTTCTGTTTCTTAATAGCACTGGTTATATGCCTCATTGTGATGCTGTATAGTCATTTGTGTTCTTATGCCTCTAAACATACTACATTTTCTGAAGACAGATTTTTTTATTTAATCATCTATGTTTCCTATAGTACCTAGTGTTGTATGTGCACATGGGAAGTATTGAGACTCACTTGCTTTGTTGTGTCCCCAAATACTCTGTTCTCTTACTTGGGATCAAATAATGCTGACTGGCCAGCTCCCCTGGGTGCTCAAACCAGTTGGTAATCAGAAATTTTTTCAAATATATTTTATTGATTTCAGAAAGGAAGGTAGAAGGAGAGAGAGAGATAGAAGCATCAATGATGAGAGGGAATCATTGATTGGCTGTTTCCTTCATGCCCCCTAATGGGGATTGAGCCCACAACCCTGGCATGTGTCCTGACCAGGACTCAAACCGTGTCCTCCAGGTTCATTTGACACTCAACCACTGAGTCACTCCGGTCAGGTGGTAATCAGAGGTTTCGAATGGATTGTATTTAAACACAGCAGGTCCTTGAATGACATTGTTTTATTCAATGTCATCTTGTTATAATGTTGATGAGGAAAAAAATTGATTTACAGCAGGGGCCACTGTCTCTATGGAGTTTGTAGTATGCCCCATGTCTGTAGAGATTTTTTGGTTTGCCTATATAGGCCCAATTTGAGTATTTGTGTGTGTGTGCCCAGCTGTCTAGATGGGTTCCTCCCTGTCACTGTGAGCTGCCAGGATAGCCACCTGCAACCCTGAACTGGAATAAGCAGGTTGAAAAAGCATTAGTATCTTACTTGTTTTATTAATTTTTCTTAAATGTATGTATAGCTCACATCTATTTCAATATTCAATGTTAGAAGTATTAATATCGGGAGTGTGTTGGGTCTTAATTTAGAAGTTTGGTGATGTCTTTGTGACCAGAAATATACTGTGGGAACTTGGCTCTTGTTTATATCAATTAGCCTCTGGGAAACTGGTTTCCTTACTTTTTGTTTCATTTAAAGTCACAGTTTCTAAGGACCTATTGACGACATTAAGTGAGGACTCACTGTACTCTATTCAAGAGACTTAGACTGGTTCAGAATTTCCAGGCCAGTTTAACAAATGAGTTCTTCCCTCTCTGTCATCAGAGATAGCACATGGACCAACCCTTGGAAAAAAGATACACTGAATTTAGAAATGGTATATCGGCAGGCCAGTGCTGAGTTGATGTTCATTGCTTTTAGAAAAATCTTTGCATTTTTAGGTGTTTAATGTTTGCAATAGTATCTATGCTGATTTCACAATTGGACGGATTATAAAAAAAATAAATACATGTACTTTACTTCTGTGTAATTGGAGATTTTTTTATTATTGCTATTTGAGGGGGAAAAATTTCACATTCAAAATGGTCCAAAAGAAAAACATTTTGGCCCTGACTGGTTTGGCTCAGTGGATAGAGCGTTGGCCTGCAGACTCAAGGGTCTCAGGTTCGTTTCCAGTCAAGGGCATGTACCTTGGTTGCAGGCACATCCCCAGTAGGGAGAGTGCAGGAGGCAACTGATCCATGTTTCTCTCTCATTGATGTTTCTAACTCTCTATCCCTCTCCCTTCCTCTCTGTAAAAAATCAATAAAATATATTTTTTTAAAAAGATAAACATTTTTGCCTTAAAATATTTTTTAAATGTTATGTATGCATCACTAAGCATAGAAGAGACAAAAACTTGGTTATCATGTTAGACAGTAATAGAAATATGTGTGCCCTTTGGGCTTATTTTGGAAACAAAAAAGAATTTGAAAGTGTCATGTTTATGGGAGCAGAATCCCCTTGTGAGGTGCCAGGACAGGGAACATGCTTAACAGCAGTCTCCTTTGAATGCCCTCAAAGAAGAAAGGTTATGAGCCCAGTATTGACAAAATAATTTTTATGTTTTTATTAAATCAAATTTAAAACGTTCCTGGTTTATTCTTATTTCCTCAGAGGTATTGTTAACACTTTAGTGAGTTTTCTTATAGGCCTTTGTCTGGTCATTTATATTTTAACTAGAGGCCTGGTGCACGAAAATTAGTGCACTCAGGGGGTCCCTCATCCCGGCCTGCGCCCTCTCACAGTCAGGGATCCCTCAGGGAATGTCCACCTGCCAGCCCAGGAGCCCTCAGGGGATGTCTGACTGCTGTTGAAGCCACTCCCCTGTGGCCACCTCTGCAGAAGGCATGGTGCTGGGACCGGGACCACGCAGCCCTCTCTCCCACTGCCTCTGTGGAAAAGGGGGCGCTGGGACCACCATGGCTGGCCTGGCAACGCAAGCTGCTGGCCCGCCCCCCGCCCACTGGTTGCTCTGGCAAGTTGTTCTGGAAGGTCGTTCCGCCATCCGGATTAATTAGCACGTTAGCTCTTTATTATATAGGATTGTACTTTTAATACTGAAGTCTTTAATATATTTATATAAACTGAATTATACCAGATGTGATACTCAGCTATTTGAAGTTTTAAATTTCAATAGAAGTGTATTTTCTGAGGCTTTGATATATGAAAGTGTTTGCTTTCTTAGGTGAATGCTGTACTGGTAGCAAGGTGCATTGTGGGATCACAGTCCTTTCTCAAGATGGTAATAAATATTATTTGCTTTTTGGTTTATACTTCTGCAGGTGAACAATCCATAGGCAGTTGGTTCCCCTTGAGAAGGGTTTTTGAAATACCTGTCCTTAAAATTAAAAATTTTGCCTATAAATCAGACCAGGAGCATGAGTGGCAAAAGTTTTAATTAAATTTGTCTAAATTGATATTTTGATCTTAAACATTTCATCTTCTTTTTTATCACAATAATGGTTTGCTTCTGTTTTTTTCTGGGCTTATTGCCTCTCCTCCATCTTCTTTTTCTCTTTTCCTTACATTCCCTCTTCTATAAGTTTAAAAATCTGATTATTCTCTTTTCCAACTCTTTTTACCTTTTCCCTCCTGATTTCTCTTTTTTTCATTTTTTGCCTTGTTTATAAGGTGTTCCTTTACAAATCAAGAACTTTTTTTCCTTTCAGCAATCCACTTATTTTTGTAAAATTTGGAATCAGGTTCTTAATATCTAAAACCTTAAAAATTTTAATGCTATCACCTTGAAATTAGTAATTATATTTTTAATTTTTTCTGCTAATTAGCATAACAACGTGATCTTAATAAGAGTCCCCTCTTCATTGTGATTGCCCTTGCTCATGCTAATGATTTCCTGATTTTCTCATTCCTTGTCTGTGTTAGTTGCAGATACCCAATCACCCCACCCCACTCCATCCTGTCTACCCCATTTGAAGTTTAAGGTTATCCAAACTTTCCAGTACTGGTGAAGATCCTTACTCTTAACTGTATCATCCTACTTTCCCTCACTGTGACCCTGTGGACTATCAAGGTAAAACTAGCCTTAAGATCAACCTAAGTAGTGTTTGCTCTTTTTTTATTTTCTTCACATTTAACTAATTCTTGACAATTTTTCATATTTTCTTTCAGCTGTGTCTAATCTCCTATTTAATACACTCATCAAATGTTTAATTTCAATCCTTATGTTCTCTAAATGTTCTACTTGGTTCTTTTAAAAATTTTCATTATTTCTTAGTACTATTTCATTCCTTGCTCATTTAAAAAAATCAATCTTTTATTTTTAAAAGTACCCAGTATATAGCTATGTTATATTCTGTATCTAATTGTTCCTCTTCATGGAGTCCCTTCTCAGAGTTCATAATCCCATTAATTTCATAAAAGCATAGAGTGGTATAGCTTAATTTCCTTTTATTTGTTAGCACACTGTTTAACTTAATTTTTCTTGACTTTCATTTATTAACAATTTTTTGTAGCTTCTGGTTGAGAGTCTCACGTTGGAATCTTAGTTTATTAATTAGCCTTCTTGAATGAGGAGATTAATGTGCACCTGTGCTTTGATTAAGAGCAGTTGGACAAGCACCACTGACTGGAGCTGGGGCCATGGACAGCTTCAGATCAGAATGTTGCCTCACAAGTCCTCATCAACTCAGCATTGTTTCCTGACCTCACAGCCCATGTCATTTCAGGGGAGCAGGTGAACTCATCAGAGGTTATCTTGGGTTACAGTAGAGCCTCTTGGTTTACCGTAGTTTTAAAAGTGATCATTCTGGATTTATTTCTGCTCAGTTGCATTTGTCTTTATATGCAAGTCTGGGCTTTGTTTCCCTTTTATTTTTCTCCTCATGTTACCTCCAGGTGGTGTTTTGAGGTCAAATATTCAGCTTCTGTGGTAGTTCCTACTATGCTATTTACAAAGTGTTGGCTTTGACACTTTCAGAGCTATACACCAAGGCTTTTGTGGCCTGCCATGTCCCTATTCCTCCTTATTCTGTATAAAATGCCATTGGAAGAGTTTTTAGTGATACTCTGCCTTACTTTTAGACATAAAAGTTTATAACTTTCTTTCTCAATTTGGGCCACATTTTACTGAATTGCCAGATTTTGTGTGTGTGTCCCATGATTTTTTGTTTGTATGCTTGTTTTGTAGTTCTTTTCTGAACTTGTAATCTTCTTCCCCATTTAAAAAAATTTCAGTACTTTTCATAGATTGCATGGAAAAGCATAATATAAATACGCCTTTAATTTTACATAGTTTCCTGAAATTCCAAACCAAACAATTTAAAAAGAATAAGGCTGAATGCAAGGCCTGCTTCTTTTTCAATGTAAGCCTATGGGATAGTCCTTTGATATGGTGTGATAGGAGATGCCATCTAAGGTGGCCAATCTGAACAGCCAAGCAAGATATAGAGTGCATACACCATTAACTTCTTCCCAGAAAAATATTTTTAGCAGAATCTCCCCCCAGCCCCCACCCTCATTACTTCTAGAATAAAAAAGTGACACCTTGCATTTTTGTTTTGATCCAAGAAAATCTTATAGAAATTTTTGGGTACAAAACACTATATAAGTTTGCACGAATATACTCCTCTCTCATAGAATTTAGATACTAATTTATATGGAGGGTGGAGTTTGAGCCAATGGACAAATCCAAGCAATATTCACCACCACCAACCAGAGCGCTTTAACAGTATGCACTTAGTTTGAGGTCTTTCCAGGAAGCTTCTTTGTCCTGTCATTATTGCAACATGGTGCTTCCTGAGGACACTGTTGGGTAGAATCACATTTTTATTTAGCATTTATGTAATGTTTACTATGTATGCTCTAGCACTCTTCAAACTCTTACACATGATATTTCATATCTGCTCATCGAACTCTTAGAGTCAGTTATATCATTACTCCTATTTTTCATATGAGGAGACTATGGCTCACTGAGGTTATATGTCTTGCACAAGGTACACATAGCTAGTAAAGTGTGACATTAATCCAATTCAATTTTCTGATTAAAAGTTTGGGTTTGTCGTCACATAACTCTGGAATCAAATCCTGCACCTTTTTTCTAACTTTGTGATGTTGTACAAGATATGACTTGTACATTTATATGACTAAATTTCAGTTTCTTCAGCCATACATGCAGGCGATAGTAACATCTACCTGTGGAGATCTGTGAGGATTAAATGGATAAGTTATGTATAGAATTTAGCACAATGCCTAACACATAGTAAGCACTCCAATAAATGCTAGCTATAAAGACAATACATAATTCATATCTTCATTGAAAGCCAGAGGTTACATCAGAGGAGGGAATGCCTGCAAATCAATCCAACAGTTTACTGAAATTCATGCCTAGTGATATTAGAAAATGGAAAAGAAAATGGAATAGTTTTGTTTATAAACTCACTTGAAAAAAATAGGAAGCCCAAATGGAGACTTTCATGGGCTCGTTAAGAAACTGACAATAAATTGTGAGACTATATCCCATATCATACTGCTCCTTTTGAATAGTTCAGTCTCATAAAGCAGTGGTTCTCAACCTTCTGGCCCTTTAAATACAGTTCCTCATGTTGTGACCCAACCATAAAATTATTTTCTTTGCTACTTTATAACTGTAATGTTGCTACTATTATGAATCGTAATGTAAATATCTGATATGCAGGATGGTCTTAGGCGACCCCTGTGAAAGGGTCGTTCGACCGCCAAAGGGGTCGTGACCCACAGGTTGAGAACCGCTGTCATAAAGTATGGCTAAACAGCAGGAGGCTGCAATTGGTGAGTGGAAATGTTCGGGCAGAAGCTCATGAGATCTCCCAGTGTTGTTCATGAGTGGAGTGAAGTAGTTGAGAGCTTGGACTTTGCAACCAGATGATGGTGTTGTCTGTCTCATAATTGTACAATCTTGGCCTATTTCCTTATCTTTAAATTGTAGATCAAAATGTTGCATCCTCACAGAATTGTTGGATGATGAAATAAGATCCTTAATGTAAACTCTCAGTATAGTGCCTGGTCCATAATAAAGATTCAATAAGTGTTAATTATGCTTGAAACTGCCACACTTCATCACCTAATCCCCCAACTCTTGAAAGTTGAGAAGTTATTTTATTAATTCTCAAATTTCTCTTTATTTATCAATAAGCCTACTTGAGTTTCTATAACTCAGACTCTTTTCTATTTAAAAAATTTTTCAATTAAAGTTGACATGCAATATTATATTACTAATATATTATGTTACTAATATTGTATGTCAGACCATTACTTTCCAAATAATAAAATTTACCTTAAATAAATCCATATTTATTGCTCTTCTGTAGAAACTCTGATCCTTTCTCTAAAAGTGTTTTTGAGAGAGAAGAAATTGCCTGTCTTGCCAGCCTCTTACTTTATTCTATCCCTAAGCCTGTAAAAAAGGGCAAGTTTCTCATTATCTTCTGCCCTGAGCTTCTAAGGCAACAAGAAGACGTGCACTTGTGTAAAGAGGCAGTTATTTCATTGCCACCTAGTAAAATGGCTCAATGTAATTACACAGGAGGCTGCAGTATTTAAAAAGAAAAGAAATATGGAATTATTTTCATTCTCTTATTTATTGAACTAGAGGCTCAATGCATGAAATTCATGCAAGGGCCTTGGCCCCCACCCGCCGCGGCTTTGTCTGGAAGGAAGGACATCCGGAAGGACATCTTGTCTAATTAGCATATTAGGCTTTTATTATTATAGAGTCTGATTGCCATTAAATACAAAGTGTTAAAGTTTTGCTACCAATACTAGTAATGGCATTGTGAACTAGATGTGAAAGTCCTCTAGATATTATCTACCACAGGTCAAGTACTTCAAAGGTACTGTTTTATTTATGTTTTACAACAGCTTCATGAGATTAATTTTTGAATCATAACTTTACAGTTAAGGACATTGAGGCTCAGAAAGGAGACATAACTGGCCCAAGATCACCTGGTTAGTAAGTGACAGAGTATGGCTACAAACATGTCATTTTTTACTAAGATCCTTTTTTACTAAGATCCTGCACTTTTTTTTTCTAATATCATGTGGCTTTCCAATAAAGCAGCCTAGATACATGAATTAAGCTATAATGCATGATTTTGCTTTTGATATTATTTTTTTCCAGATTTGTACAATCATCCATATATACCAGTTCTTTTTCTTCCATTAATGGAAAATATTGTTTCTACAGGGGCTCACTGGTACTTGCTGATTACCAATAAAAAAGGAAAACTTATTCTCTGCTTTCATATCACCAAAAATAATGTGTCCCTCCCTCCAGACCCATTATCCAATTTACCTTGGCCATTTTACCATGAAAAGTTCTATATAAATACTTAGTGAAGCAAGACCTCCAATTTTAACTCAAGTACCACTTTGTTTTATTTATTCATGTTGACAAAATATCTTCTGTAAGTGTTTGAAAATGAATTTTAAAAAGTTTAGAGCTCTAAAACTTTAAATTTCTTATGCTCTGTATTCCGTAGCTAAAAGGAACTATTTCTTGTAATGAGCTGGTAAAGTTGAATGTGTACAATTACCTTGAGACTTATAGAAGTAAAGCTCTATAAAATAAAATTTTCTGCAACCCAAGTCTACTTTTATGATGTTTCTATTGAAATGCCCTTGCATCATTTATCAGGCTATGAATCTAGATTTACCAAAATACCAAGGACCATGAAGTTCAAGGCAGAAGCTTTCCACAGAAGGCCTTGTGTAATCATATTTGTACTTCAAGGACTTAGACTGAGATCCCATACTATTTTTCTACTAAGAATAAAGTGTTCTGGACATTATCTCTATAATACAAATACAGGTCATGGACCTTTTCTCGTCATTGTTACTGTTCACCTTCATAAATGCAAAGCTTTGACAACATAACATTTATTTCAAATTCAAATTACAAAGAACTCAGGCCTTTGCATTGCCTGGCAGCCAGATACACAGTTCCTAGATTAGCCAACAAAGAGGATGAAGCAAATAGAGAGGAAAGGCTTGAAATGCAGTGTTGGGAGCCCAGATTTTTTTTAGAGTATTTATTTCAGCATTTCATAATAGTTGCTTCCCTCAAGTCCTCTTTCACTTAAGAGAACTAACTTATTAAACCAAGAGATTAGACTCAGATTTTTTCCCCCACTGAGCAGCTCATTGGAAGACTTCTAAATATGGTTCCCTCAAGTACTCAGTTTAAATTTTTCTATTAACAAAGACACGTTATCAGTCTTGGCCACCTTTTGAACTCACTCAGTTCAAAACTTCCTCAGTTCAAAAGTACACAGTAGCTGATGATTAGAAATGAACTTTCTTTGATTTTCCAGGCGTGTTTAAGGCTTTTCCCCTTTATTCCTTTCATCCTCTTTGATTCTACATTTTTTCACTTTTATTATGTTTTCTTTTCTTTTTGTCCACATTTATGCTGACCAAATTTTATTGAAATTACATAATAGGGTCGTGGTGCTTAATGAAATATTGTGCAAAATTTAGTCTTATATATACTGCAAAGACAGAAGTAGGATAACCTGTTGAAATAGAGGAAGGAGGCGGAAAATTTCACAAACCCAGAACCCCCAGTCTTCCTACATTGATCACAGAGCCAGACAGTATTTACTTTAGTTTCTGTGGAGGTCTCCCAGCCCATTGTTCTGTAATTCTCTGATATCTAGTAGATTATTCCTCATTCTCATAGAATGTCCATGTAATAGAATGGCCATGTAACAGAATGGACACTCTTTTTAATATCAACTTTAACTCTTACCATGCAATGCAGAAACCAGTATAAAATGAATTGAGGAATAAAGTACAGAAATTGCTGCCTTGATTCTTCCTTTTCATTTCATGTCACATAAAAAAAAGATAACCCTTGGCTTTGCCTCCAAAATATAACCTGAATCTGACCACCTCCCACAATCACCATTTCTTCTCCCCTCCTGCCCGCAACAGTACTCCGAGTCATCAGCTGTTTTTGTCTATATTACTGAATGTTTCAAAGGCCTAGATAATTTCCCCACTTCCATTCCCATCTGCCGAATAACCTAAGTGAGCTCCTAAAATGTAAATTAGACCCTATCATCCATTTCTAAAAACTCTCCAATTGCTTCTTCCCATTGAATTTCAACGAAAATCAAATTCCTCATCTCGATTCACGGTTCAGGTGTCCTTGCAGAATCTGGCTGTTGTCTATCACACTGACCACATTTCCAGCCACATCTGATTGCCACGCTGAAGCCTCTTCCTTAAACACGTCGTGCTCATCATTGCGGTTCCCTTGGCTTTAACCATCCTTCCTTCCAGTGTTCTAGTGGCAGGCTCTCGCCACTCCGTTTTTCACTTCTTAGAGCCTGCCACAGTCACCTGATCTAACTAAGTTCTTCCTCATCCCACCTGTGTTGCTTTTCTTTATTTTATTACCCAGTTTCTTTTCTTTATAACACATTTCCATCTAGAATTATCTGTTAATTTATTGGCATGTTTACTGTCTGCCTTCCTAACACAGAAGGGCAAGTTTATGAGAGCAGGATACTCATCTGTCTTGCTGACTGCAGTGTCTTCAGCCCTGGGAACAATGCCTGGTCCACTGTAGATGTTCAATAAATGTTGAATAAATGAGTCAATGCCTAAAGAGTCATGCATTGAGGGGAAAAAAGATGCAAGGCATCTCTTACCTATAACTTAGTCACAATAGAAAGGTTGGTCTCAAACACATGTATTGTTATGAACATAAAGGTATTTAAATAACTCGCCCACTTGTTATTTTAGTAACCAAGACTTTATTGCAGCTTCCCAGCTACTCAGTGAAATGATTCCCAGAGGCTAAAATGTAGTACATTAAGATAAACATTAACAAAAAAAAGGCATAGATGGGTGTATGACAAAAACCACACAGGAAATCTATTTTTAGTGATATGTCACGTGATCTTAATTATTATCTCTGCTTATGCTAAAGAACAAAAAATGACAGTCTCTTGGGTTTTCCCCCTAAGATTTATTGAATAAGTTGTAACTCAATTTGCATGTAGAGCTTAATATAAAATATAGAACAATTGGTGATTCTATACTTATGAATCATTAAGGGGAATCAAATGATAGAAATGTGGGGAAGGGAGAGATGAGAATCAAGGCAGCACCGTTGGTCGGTACTAAGTTCATCACCTAGAAGGATGCCTGAGTTTTTGCCCCTTTGAAAATTCCTGATTTTCTTCTGAGCACCAAATAAATCCTCTGTAGTTCCTTGGGAGAAATTGCCTTGTTCACATAAGATACTGAGGCTCTGTGATTTCATTTCTGGATTATGGCCTAAGGATATTACAGAAATTTTTCCAATGTATAAAGATTGTAATACTTATTATAAAATTTGATTTCCACACCCTGAAAGTCAGGTGATAGACTCTCTATTTTTCAAATGAGGAAATAGAATCTCCGAGATTCAAATAATGCTTAAATTCAGCAAGAGCCAGGGTGGAATATGTAAAATCAATTCTTGTGTCTGTGTATATTTATATCTTATTCTCATTTCTCCTTTTTTTGTCTCACATGTTAATAAAGGATCTGGATTACAGGCTTGTATTGAAAGAAGTAATATTATGTTCAATTTTGCTCTGTCCTAAATATGATGCCAGTCATCCTATTATATCCTGAGACCTAAGAGTTAGTTTATCCATAGGAAGAAAAACACTGGCTTCGAGTTATGCTCTAATGTAATAGAAGACTACTATTGCAAGGGATTATTGAGGAGATCTTATTTAACTGCTCATAGAAAATGGAAGCACCTTCTAAAGCATTCCTATGAGTGGCGGTATTGGATAGGCCATCAAAGTGTCTGCCATTTATATCCTCTTAAGAGCTTGTTTCACACAGGTTGCAGTGTTGACTATCATGTAGACATCACTCTGGTCCCAGCTGAGCCCATGTGGCTGGGTAGCTGTCCAAAAGGCAGTTACCTGGAGAATGCAATCTGTAAGACAGCCTCATGAGAGAACTATGACAGCAATGCACTGTTCCAGAGGCTAACAGGCCAATCCAAGAAGATGCTCTCCAAGGAGGTTTTAAGGTAAGTCATAGAGGAAAATCATCAGACAGCAGAGACGTCAGAAGTCAAACAACAGAGAAAGGAACTAGTGAGGAGAAGCCATGGGACAGGTTTGCTTGCCCTGAAACATAAGAGGCCATGAGTAGGTGAAGCCATGAGAAGGAAAGAAATTAGACGGTTGTGGGACAGGTCAAAGCAGGTAGAGCAGCAAAGAGGAGAAGCACAGTCATGAGCACAATGACTCACGTCGCTGTGTTTGGTCAATAGAACAGTTATTTGATAACCAAAGATAATATTAAATTGTGGACATCAGTAAATAAACTTCTATTTCTTTTTTAAACACAGCTGTGAGATTTCTGAGACTGCTGCTTTCACTAATGAATTTTTGGAGTGAACTCTTTTAAGTGAGGTAACTGGAAAAACGCCCCTGTTTCTTGGCAAGTTCTAAGACACTATCTAATCAGCCGCCTCTTTCATGAGCCCATCTTCTTCTGAGACAGCTTATTGAATCATTTCATTATGTTACACCTAAACTTAATTGCTTATAACTATCATTTGTTAGTCCTAGTTCGGGACTCTAGAAAAACACCAATTAAGTCTACACCATTATCGTTATGACAATCTTTTAACTACCACATCTTAGCAACCCCAGAACTTCAGCCACAAAATTACATCAATTAAAATATCCCCAAACTCCCCAGTAATGTCATATGACATAGTTCACACACTTTCAACTTCATTGTCTATGTCTGGCTCTCCTTTAAGTTGTAAACATTCTATTTCAAGGTTTCATCTAGAGCAGTAGTTCTCAACCTTGGCTGCACATTAGGATCACCTGGGAATCTTTTTAAAATCCTGATTTCTGGGCCCCATCCTCCAGAAATTCTGTTTCTTTGTTATGGGGTCAGGCCACAACATTAGTAACAAAGAAACAGAATTTCTGGAGGATGAGGCCCAGAAATCAGGATTTTAAAAAGATTCCCAGGTGATCCTAATGTGCAGCCAAGGTTGAGAACCACTGATCTAGAGCCAAACATTCACTTTCACCTCCCTTGATATAGACACTATACCTCTATTAATGTAGCCTAGAATTTCATAAACTTTTAACTTTGTCATCATCTTTTGACTCATGGTTAGTGCTTCTCTTGAGCATTTTAAAAGACACTGTGGGACTGAATTTTGTTCTTGCATAATCAGGCTTTTAAAATATCAAATGCCAGATTTAAATTTATCTCTATTAAATTTAGTCTTATTGGTTTAGCTCTACATATTATAACTTTTTGCTGTCTTTCCCAAAATGCTTCCCATGGAACATTCACGTGATCACGAAGATAGTAAGAACACACACACTCCTCATAATGTTATAAGTTTGAGAAGTTTAGTGTTAAAAAGAGGCTACCCTGGTGTTGTTTCTTTGTGGTTAGAGCACCGGCCCGAGCACTGAAGGGTCTCAGGTTTGATTTCCGGTCAAAGGCAAGTACCTGGGTTTCAGGTTTGCTTCCTACACCCAATTGGGGTGCCTGCATGGGGCAACTAGTCATTGTGTCTCTCTCACATCAATGTTTCTCTCTCTCCCCCTCCCTTCCACTCTCTCTGAAAAGAAATGGAAAAAATATGCTCAGGTGAGGATTACTCCTCTCCTCCCTCCAAAAAAAAAGAGGCTAAAAGATTTATATCTGCATGAGCTCTCAGCACCTAATCTCTAAAGAGAGAAATAGGATAAACTATTCTTCAAAATTTTTTTGACCACGTAACTATTTTTGTAGAATATCTATTAACATTTGCAGGAACACAACTGTCTTTGTGACCTCAGGGATATTATGAATCTTTTAGAATCATGGCCTCTTAACTCACAGAGATAATAATATTTATCTTGTAAGGTCAGTCATTATGACAATTAAAGGAGGAGATGTATTTTACCCATAGAACGGGCACAGCATTTCCTCTTTTGTATTCTCCTTTAAGATTTGTAGTTTACTGTTTATGACTTTTGTTGATATATTGTCTTATTTAGTCATCTGAATAAAAAAAAGAAGTATGTGGTCCTAATGGTTTGGCTCAGTGGATAGAGTGTCGGCATGCGGACTGAAGGGTTCCAGGTTCGATTCCGGTCAAGGGCATGTACCTTGGTTGCGGGCACATCCCCAGTAGGAGGTGTGCAGGAGGCAGCTGATCGATGTTTCTCTCTCATCGATGTTTCTGACTCTCTATCCCTCTCCCTTCCTCTCTGTAAAAAATCAATAAAATATATATATTTTAAAAGTATGTGTTTGTCTTTAATATTTCACTGGAATTACCAGACATCTTATCTGATTCTCTATTCTTCACAGTATGCACTTTTATCTAGAATTATTTTCATTTCTATTCAAATATCAAATTAAAATTCCACTTTGTTATCTAGTTTCAGTTCAATTCAACAGCTGTGTCTTGGGAATTGTTGCCAAACATGTTGATGCTGGCCTTGGTTGCCATGATCGTGAGGCATCATGGCCCTCTCCGTCCCCTTTCTCACTTCCCTGAGTGCCATTGCTTTGGGTTCCGACTTTCTTTCACCCTCTCAACCCAACCTCTAAATCAGACACATGGCTCTTGCCTACCGAGATGAGTTGCTATTTGCAATAAAATAATTCTTTCAATTGAGAAAATCTCAAAGTGTCTTTGGATGACATTTGCACAACTTTTTCAGGGTTTTTTTGTATATTTCTTCCTATTTTGCCTCTGGTAGAAATTGGGAAAAAAGCATTAAATAAACACATGGAAATAAGACAGAGGGACTAGGAACATGCCTGCAACTTCTCTGTTTTGCTGGATCCTGTCTTCACATACAAGTAGAAGTGCTGCCCCGAGTCTCCCCACCAGGTATCTAGGGCAGTCCCAGCTGCCTCTTTCAGCTGTGGCATGCGGTGACCCAGAAAAGAGCGAGGTGGCTAAGGGCAGGAAGCCAGTGTGAGGGGAAGTGTGGCCAAGCCAGCACAATTGCTTCAAAATAACTCCTAATTATTTGGGATATTACAATCCATTTTACCTTATTTTGTTCTTGCACCCCCCAACCTTATCCCGATAATAATTAATCCATGGAAGGTGCTATGTTAGGAACCTGTGTGTATGGGCAAAGCCCACCCTTTCCTCTCCTTTGGGAATCCATAGTCCTCAGTCTGGGAGTCACGGCTCTGGAGAATTTTATATGCGCACGACACCCGTCAGCCCTTCACCTGCCAGGTGGTGGGTGCAGGTCATCCGGGTCTTCCTCAAGCATAGGCAGCGAATTAGTACCCCCTCCTTTTCATGCCTCACAGTTTCCTTTACCACTTTAAAGCAGCCTTGTTTCTTCAATCCTAAAGAAGCTGTGCTAGACTCATAATTTTATACCCATGAACAGACATGGTTTTGAGAAATAACTGATGTGTGTGTGTGTGTTTGAATTATGTTGGCAAAATTTTGAGGAGACAGAATTAATCTTTAGCGTCCTCTTCTACTCCTAATTTTCTCCGTAAAGTGCAGGCCCATCCAGATTTGTCCTCCCTTTCTTAGCAAGATCCCAACCTGCTCCCCTCTCCCTTTAGTCGTAGGATTCTTCCCCTCTATGTTTAGTCTTAGGATTCTTTCCCGCTGTGTGGTGACATAGAAATTAATGGGTTAATCAAATAAATTTCTTCCTGTGGCCCAACATATCTGCACTCATATTATCACTGCACTACTGTCTGTCACGGTGATTCTGGCAAGTCTCTCCATAATTCTAGGCCTCAGTTTTCTCATCTGTAAAATGAGGGCATTGCACTAGAATGACTTCAAAGGTGCCATGCAAAGCTATGCTAAACTTTAGGCAGCCTGGGTAGTCTATGTATCTAAGGAGACAGACATTTCCTTACCCTCACAAGTGTGCCATTTATTTCTTAGAGCATGAGGCTCAAAGCGAGGTAGCCTAGGTTCTCAACCTCACTTCTTATTAAATGATGTCGTTATATCTGTCAAGGCTCAGTCAGGATAATAGAAACCACTGTGGGGAACATAGTGGCTCCCTAGGACTTAGGGCCACTGATGTCTCTTCAGAGAGATGAGGAAGCCTGTTCTCTATGAAACTGAAGAGTGGTGGTAGTAAGCTGCCCCACTAAATGAGAAGAATAATGGTGGAATGCTATCATCAGAGAACAGCCAGCCAGCCCAGCCTTCAGAAGGTTCAGAAATCGAGGCGCCCATGAGCAACCTTGCATGCCAGACAGATGCCAGAATTTCAGATTCTAGCCAATTGTGTTTTGTGAGCAGTCATCCCTGTCGCTTTTTTTAAAGCACCTAGAGACCAAGAGTCAGAAGTAAAGGAAAAGCAGAGTGCTAGTTGAGAGGGTTACATCTGCTGAAAGAAGGAGCTAATCAAATGGAACTGGTGTCAGCTCTACTGACCCAGCTCCCAAGGCAGAGGATTTTATTTTATTTTCCCCATTTGACATAGGTTCTTCTCTTTATTTATTTTTTAAATTTATCGTTACTGTTGAAAGTATTACAGACATTTCCTCCCTCCAACCCCCCTTTGACCTCCTCCTCCTTGCTCCCACCCCTGAGGATTTTAAATCTAACTTTAGACAGCCTTCCTCTGCAGCCTTTGGTTTTTCCTTTTAGATATTTTAATTGTAAATAATGCTTCTCATGAATATTGAGACATGGTCCATGATGAGGTTCCTGGAAATATTTGCATTCCATTTGGCTCAGGACTTTGAGAAACCTTTGTGATGAGAATATAGAGGTGCCAGTTTCCTTTTCTTATTGGTTATATAGGATTTAGGTATTTCAGACATTAAAATGTCAGGAGTCCAAAAGTAGACTATGAATGTGGGTGAGATCTCTGAAGAGAAACATCAAAAGGTCTTACCTTCTGACTGTTGATAAAGGCTCTCTTTATACGACATGTATTGTCATGGTGATGGGGAGCAGGGACTGGATTGGGAAAGGATTAGAGAAGACATTAAAGTGTAGTAAAAGAGCTGGTAAATACAAACTTTGGAGGAAAATATACTTCCTGGATCTAGTCTTGGACATCACACAGCCTACGTACAGGGTACTGGCAGACATTATAGAATCAACAAATAGCTACAGGTTCTGAGAGTTAGACTGTTGTACTCTACATCATCTGAGCTATAACTTCAAATTTGAGAGTGGGAGTTAGGTATAAAAATTTTGTTGTAGTTAATATCTGAGGTACTTTGAGAAGAGTTGGGAGCGCGCTGATATCTTAAACACAAACTTCCTGATACACCTAAATGTCAATTTAACACATCTGAATATTTAGTTAGCAACAATTGTGCACTCAGTACTCCAATTGTTACTGTAGGACATGCAAAGGAGGTAGGGTATGATCCTAACTTAAGGAGATAAAATCAGATATCAAAGGCCAGTTGCATCTTTATCATTTATGTATGAATCTTTTAAAAATTCTACATAATAAGCTTTGGGAAACAGGCTTAGGAATCTGTAACTATGCACCAATTTTTCCAGGAATTATTTTTATAGTAATAATTTATACAAATAAAACTTCATTGATAATACCAGTATAATACATTAAAAAGGTATACAGAATATTTTTTCCAGTCTTTTATATACTAAATTCATGATTTTTGCCAAACTTTAACTCACTTACACTAGTTTTTTTAAATTAATTTTATTTATTGGTTTTAGAGAAAGAGGAAGGGGGAGAGAGAGAGAGAGAGAGAGAGAGAGATTTCTTGTTCCACTTATTTATGAATTCATTGGTTGATTCTTGTACACGCCCTGACCAAGGGGGAACGAACCCACAACCTTGGCGTATTGGGGCAACACTGTAACCTGGCCATGGCTCTGCTAGTTTTTGCTTATTTAATAGAAATCAATTTTCTCTTTGTTTAAATCACTTGAAAAACAATGAGTCATTGAGAAAATGTTGCTTGTTATAAAAAGAAGGTAAGAAAAAATATGTACAGTTAAAACAAAATAATGTAATTAAATTCTAGACAAATGCTGTTACCTCCAAAAAGGAGGCCTGTGACCTATTGTCCCTTTGTTTCAAAGGGAGATTAACAAGAAGGGTGGGGAACCATACTAGCACCAAACATTTTCTCCTTTACATACTTAGAAGGATTAAAAGAGAAGTGCAATATTTTTACTATGTGATTTAGTGTTATTTAATACATGTACAATAGCCATCTAAAATCATCATGTTTCACACTCTGGAATTCACTGTTCTGAGGTTCCAAGATCAAGTTGATGTATTGTATTTCATTTACCCTAACAAGAACCTTATGCGGTTGGTGTTAACAGCATATGCAATTATTTACGCAATTTTACAGATGTGGAAGCAAAGGCACAAACAGATTAAAAGACACACAACCTCCGTCCCACCTTTTGTTTAATCTGTGTTAGGTACAGACACAAGCCCAGATTTTTGAAAACCAAACCCCTTTTCCATTATACAATCAACATATAATATTATATTATACACTATTGTTATATTATACATTACCCAACTATCATCTCAAACTTCTTTCTCCTCCCCCAGCTTCATTTAGACATAATTGACTATAACATTGTGCAAGGGTTAAGGTGCACATCTTGTTGATTTGATACACTTATGCATTGCAAAACGATTACAACCATGGTGTTAGTTAACACCTACATCACATCACATAATTACCATTTCTTTTTTGTAGTGAGGACATTTAAGATTCACTCTCTTATCAACTTTCAAGTACATAACACAGTATTATTAACTATAATTACCATGCTGTACATTAGACCCCCCAGAACTTATTCATCTTATAACTGGGGATTTGACCTCTTTGACCAACATCTCCCCATAACCCCCAGTTCCCCAGCCCTTGACACCTACCATGTTACTCTCTGTTTCTATGAGTTTGGCTTTTTAAGATTCCACATGTAAGTGATATTATGCAGTATTTGTCTTTCTCTGTCTGACTTTTTTAAAGCTCTTTATTATTAAATATCTATATATATAAAAGGCTAAGCAAGCGTTATGACTGAATGACCATTTGACTGGTGACTATGAACGCACTGACCACCAAGGTGCAGATGCTCAAAGCAGGAGCTGCCCCCTGGTGGTCAGTGCACTACCATAGCCAACCCCCCTGGCCCGCCAACAGCCCACGGTCCCTTCCCCAGGCTGGCCAGCCTTGATCGGCCCTGGGACTGGGCGAGATGGCCCCCATGGGCCCCAATTACCAGCCAGGACAAGGGACCCCACCCATGCATGAATTCATGCACTGGGCCTCTAGTCTCAAATAAGTAACAATGGAAATTATCAAATATGTTTTTCTTCAAGAAACAGGGCATTTATTTTCCTCATTTCAGTACCCTGATGATAAGCATTTTATTAACTAGAGAGGTATTTGGCATCTCCTCATGGTTTATTTCAACAGGGAACTTGATTAGTAAGTAAATTTTATTCATCTGCATTTGTATATAGTGTAATAGATATATGGAGAAAAAAGAGATTTTGTTGCCGGTAGAAATGGAGTTCTTCCACAGAGTCACAAGAAAAGCATTTTGGGGACCATGCATGGGAAAATGAGATGTAGTGGTAAGACTTATTGAAGCTGGAGCAACATAAAGGACTGTCCACAGGTGCCCGAAATCTGTGTCTCATCCATGGCCAGGTGGTTCAGCTCCGTTCTGCTGTGGAAAAAGTCCAGCCTTGTTTTCATCAAGTCTAGAAGAAGGGCCAGGGTCCAGAAATTCTGTGCCATCAGTTCAGTCTATGCAAGGCTTAGTCTAGTTCAGTGTCTTTCTCAGTTCGGCTAGTTTAGTTTCTGTCCACGGCTGCACTCTGGCCAGCACTGCCTTTCTGTACCTAGGCCTGGGCTTGGACCTGGGTTTGGAACCCGCGCTTGGGCCTGCTCAGCTGCTAGGCATGCATGACTGCTACAGAGAGACCAACACAACTAACGTGTGTTATTGAGCAAGAGGCCTTTGTTAAGCTTTGATTATATTATATTGGGCTTTCAAAGTGACCAATCTCTTTTCCAATCCTTCATGGGTTTTTCATGGGCCCTCACCCTAACCAATCTGTTTTTTTAGCTCGATTAGACACCTCCCCTTTCTGGTCACCATCTTGGCTTCTACTTGGCATGTGCCCAGCAGAGGAATTTCCTCTTTATTGTTTATTCCACCCCCTCATAGTCCGGGTGAGTGGGCTGGTTGTACCCAAGGGAGATTGAAAAGCTGGTCCTTCCTCCCTACATGGGGACACGGAGGGGTGGTAATCCCCTTGGCAGGGCAGTGTGGCTATCCTCTGGACTGTGTGGAGCTGTAGCTTCTGATATAATTAAGCTTAGCCAGTTTTCCCCTTCTATTTTATTAATATCTAACTACCTATGCTAAGAATTTGACATGGGTGGCAGTAGACAAAGTCAACTGAACTCTCCAATGAGCTCAGATTTAGAGCGATGGAAATAAGAGCTCCTAATGTTGAAAAACGTAAAGTGGCAGCAGAGAAAGAATCAAAGATCTGTAGATCAGATTTAGAAAGGCTGAGGTTGGAAATGGGTTGAACTTATGATAAAACCAAGGGTGATCAAAAGATCTTAGTAACATTTAGGAGAAGAATATGATCAAACGAACAGGCTTAAGAGTAGGGGGTTATTTCACAATTAGGTTATTCCACCCCCTCATAGTCCGGGTGAGTGGACATATCCTAGGGTACAAATAAGGACAGTGATATGTTAAGAAATTTGAAGGACAAAGGGAAAAATGGAAGATAGGAAAATGCAAAAGTAGATTCACATTTTAAAAAAGAGGAACAAAAAAAAGATTATATTCTGCCATTTTAGAGTAGTGAACTCTAAATGAATGTTAGGCAATGTTCCAGAATGAATTATTAAAGAGATGATTCATAAAATCTTAGAAGGGGATTAAGCAAAAGTTCACTATTCATGACAAAATAACATCATTTTCTTCTTTAGCTAGAAACATTGTCTGTTCTATGAGTATGTCTGATATTCAATAGGCATGTTGAAATTGCTTTCATGCCCTAACCGGTTTGGCTCAGTGGATAGAGCATCAACCTGTGGACTCAAGGGTCCCAGGTTTGACTCCTGTCAAAGGCATGTACCTTGGTTGCGGGCACATACCCAGTAGGGAGTGTGCAGGAGGCAGCTGATTGATGTTTTTCTCTCATCACTGTTTCTAACTCCATTCCTCTCCGTAAAAAATCAATGAAATATATTTTTTAAAAAATAATTGCTTTAATAAAGTTTCTGGGGAAAGGATTCAATGCAATGATCAATACCCTATTGCAAGAAGTTTCATATGTGCATGAACAGGGATGCTTGATAGAATGATATCATACAAAAAGGAGGTTCTTATGTTGCCTCACAAGATATTTCCATATTTAACATTTCTTGCATGACAGGTCTATTGGTGACAAATTCCCTCGGTTTTTGTTTGTTTGATTAAAGTCTTTATTTCGTCTTCACTTTTGAAGGATAATTTCATAGGATATAGAATTATAGGTTGGTGAAGTTTTTTCTTTCAATCATCTTGATATTTCTCTCATCTCTTCTGTGGGGGCTGAAAAAAACCCTAAAAGTTTCCCTACCTTCTAAGTTCTTTTAGCCGGCTAATAATTCAAATGACATGTAACAGATTAAGAGGAAAAAATCAGATTTTAATTTGTATACAGAGGGAATTCACATAAGCATGAAAAGTGAGGATTTGTGGAAAGGAGAGGGGCCTGAAAGCTGTCTTCAACTATTTAAAGGATTGTTAGAACACAGACTAGACTTGTTCTGTGTGGCTCCACAGAGTTCATTCCAGAACAACTAATGTGTCTGTATGATACATAGGAACATTGTAAAGACATAAATCCTATGAGTTCTCATTGCAAGGGAAAACATTTTTCCTGTTTTCTTTCTTTTCTGTTTATTATATTTATATGAGAAAATAGATTTTAGTTGAACCTATTGTGGTAATCATTTCACAATATATGTAAATCAAACCACCATACTGTCCACTTTAAATTTATACAGTGATATATGTCAATTATTTTTCAATGAAACTGGAAAAAAATGTATCATTGAGAAACTCCACTCTACTTTCTACTTGTGATGAACTGAATAATGGCTCCCAAAGATGTCCATGTTCATATCCTCCAAACCTGTGAATATATTACCTTACAAGGCAAAAGGGACTTTGCAGAAGTGATTAAATTAAGGATGCTGAGGTGAATTATCTGAGTTATCCAGGTATACCTGATATAATCACAGGGATCCTTATAAAAGGGATGCAAAAGAGCAGAGAAAGAGAATATGCTAAGCCTTTGAGGTTACTAGGACCTCTCCATCCCTCCAGTCTCTGTGAACCTTGACTTTTAGTAAGGAAGAGTTTGAATTCTAAATTAGAAATGCAGATAAGTGTAAAGATCGTTGCAAGTCTATCCATGAACACCAGACTAAAGAATGTTAACAGTGTGTGAAATTGAACACTGAGATTCTGAAAAGTAAAAGAAGTTGAGACCATCCTATTTAGGATAAAGAAAAAAAAGATTGAAAGCATTAAAAGGTGTCATGTGACTGATATATTAGTTACCTGATCCCCTGTGGCCTCCATTAAATGGAAATGCCATACAGGAAACTTGGCCCTTATTTTGAAGAACAACTGTTTAGTTCACGTGACTGATTTGGTAGTGAATATTACTATGCTTTAAACACAGAGGCTCTGAGCTAGTCTTTCTTAGTTCAGATTGTGGCTCCTGGCTCTGTCCCTTCCTAGATGAGCGACTTTGGCAAGTTATGTAAACTTTTTCTGTTCCTCACTTTTCTTACCTGTGAAATGATGACAACAGGAGTTACCTATCTCAAATGGCTGTTGGGAAGATTAAAGGGATAGTGTATTAAAAAGTCTTTGACCAATCTTGGTGCATAATAAGTGTTAGTGTACGTTGGTTATTATTATTATTCCCGTTACTCCCAGAAGTTTATTTGTCCCAAGGCTTTAACTTCTTAAGTAATATGAATAATAATAAAAAAGTTTTGTCCTCCAAGAGAGCTGCTACCCTCTCCTTCCCCTTGTGTAGGCATGAGCTGGAAGTTAGGAAGCACAGTATTGCTTATGAGACAGTGTACCAGACTCACCCAGGTTCTTATTGATAATGCACATTCTGTGTCTCAACCAAAAACAAACTATCTGTGAGTGTGGTCTAGAAACCTGTTCACTGTAAATGGGTATCCAGAAGATTCGAGGCCAACTGAAGTTTGAAGACAACTGAGTAAAGCAAGCAAAACCCTACTTTTGCTTATCACAGCAATAGGTCCATTTCTTGAGCATATAGTAGACACCCGCCACTAAGCTCTCTAAATTGGATCCTATTTAACCCTCACAAGGGTCCTTGGAGGGCAGGTTCTATCATGATTTAAAATTTTCAGGTCGGGAATTATGGCTTTCATGGGTTCAATGATTTGCCCAAAATCTGGTGGAGAGGGGCACACGGAGGGATTGGATGAGGTCTAGCTGTTGAGGTGTTCCTAAACAGGTCGAACAAGTCACATTCTGTCTGAGCACATAATTCTCTGCTGAGGCTTTCAGTTCTGGCAAATCTGACCCAGAATATTCACCTCCAGATTTGTCAGGGCTGATGCAGCAACCCCTCCATATGCGGAGTATATTAGCAAGAGCATTTTCTACAGCCGGGAGGATGGTGAAAAACACAACATTGAGAATAAACATCTGAGGGGCCATAGAGCTGTGTTCATTTACTTCCTAACTTAAACGCCGCCTATCTGCCAGTAGGTGGCGTCTTCTAAATCATACCGCAATCCTACACTAGAAAAAACACTTAGATCCTGAATCCCTCATTTTTAATTTAAATAGATAGAAATGGATTTATAAAGAAAGGATGAAAAATGGGGTTGGAGATGTGTTCAAATGAATTTTCCTGTCACGTTCTAATGCCAGAAACCTCTGTTGCCAACTCAAATCATATTTATACAACATAGACTTTGAATGAGGTACGCTTGTCTCTACAGAAGTACAAAAATGAACCACACAAAGTTTGCAAGGACCTGACAATACATTAATAGCATTATTGCTATTGCTCAGATCTCACTATGTGTCAGACACTGTAATGGTTGATTCTCATGTATATTGTCCTGAAATTTAATAAAAACCTCCATGAGAAAGACATTCATTCTCCCAACGCTCAAAGACACTGAAAAATAAATAATTTGCCCAAGTTCATACAGCTTTTCAGTGGCAGGACTGAGATTTAAATCAGGGTCTTTTCATTACAACATAAGCTTTTCTGGTAGTGAGGTAAGACAATTGCCTAAATATGCAAGGCAACCTGAAACAACATAAATCGCTAAGAGGCTCAAAGAAAAGTACAAGTAGAGCCTTTGGGTAAAAGTATCATAAAATACTTCCTAGTGGATTTAATAGGGCTTGACACAAGGCTCTGGCTTTGGAAGAGTGAGGAGGATGCTAGGTGCTGTGCTCTGAGGAGGCAGGTTTTCGAGATATGGGAGAAAGAATAAGCCAAGAAATGGACACAGGAAATTATGTTTGGTATTATGGAATAGTTCTCTACAGAAGGGTGAAAAAAGAACTGGGCACTGTGGGCTGATAAACCTGAAAAGTAGCTGGATCATGTTATAAGGAGTTTGTACTTAATACGACAACAATGGGTCAATGGGCAAAAGCTGAGTTTTTTTTTTCATTTATTTGTTTTCTGGTGTGTGTGTGTGTGTGTGTGTGTGTGTGTGTGTGTGTGTGTGTGTGTAGGATATTATGGCAAATATAGAATATTTTAAAATTAATTTTGATTGAATGTTTACTATGACTAGATAATGTACTATGTGATTTATCAATATTATCCCAATTTGGAGGT
Organism: Myotis lucifugus; assembly: GCF_000147115.1. Lineage (NCBI taxonomy): Eukaryota > Metazoa > Chordata > Mammalia > Chiroptera > Vespertilionidae > Myotis > Myotis lucifugus. The sequence continues at coordinate 545,668 of NW_005871137.1, forward strand.
GGGTGACAACAGGTTTGGAGATGAGTTGGGAGACTGGGTTGAAGACTATTACAATAGCCCACATGAGTAATTCTGAGAGGCTAAATTTACTTTACTGTGGGGACTCCATTGAGTCCATGTGCTGCTTTGCTCCCATGTGTCTCTGAGTTGCACAGCTCCAGAAGTACATTTCCTGTCTGGCTTCAAGTTCTTGGAGGTGAGTAAGCTAATCAATAAATAGAGCTTTAAAGTCATAGCTCTCTTCATCTAAAGGTCAGTGGTACGGCTGTCCAATATTCCTTTCTTGTATTCAACACAAAGGCTTTACAAGAGCTTCTAATATACCTGCGGATTTATCTCACGCCCTGAGAGCATGCGAATTTTCCTGCTTTCCTTCAGACAGTGTACTGAGCAAAGTTATCAGAGGCATCCTAGGAGGAACGGTATTTTTTCATGATCACATCACTCTCACCTTCTTGCAAAATCAGAGACAACTTGTTTTTTTTCTTTGTTCCTTAAGGAAAAATGTGTTTAATTATTTTGTTGCATTTCTCCACTGAAAAACAACACATTGCCTTAAATTCCTGGTGACATTCAAAATGAGAGGCTGTTGACAGTGACATTAATTTCATGTAGTCCTGCTCCCCCAGGAGGATCATAAAATGTTTTCAAACTACCAAAGAGCATGTGTGCATATATGATTCAAAATTCCCTCTCTGCGGTTTTATAAACACCTGCACAAATTCCATTTCTATGTAGTTGACACAGAGTCTCCGTGAACAGAGAAACCATTCTTTCCATTAAAACGTACTAAGAAAAATCCCACTGTAAGTAGACAGAATTATAATTGCTTAGCTTAAAGCTCCAGAGAGCCCAGCTCATTGGGGGCACTCCCTTGTGCATCTGGGAGAGCAGACTCTAAATTATGACCAAAGAGGGAAATGATTTTATTTTGTGGGGATTCCCCCTTCCTTATCTGTGCGATTGCTCTGCAATGGTCTCATACATGATTAATTCTCTACTGCATGGATTCATGTGAAGAGGAATCTATGGATCAAGGAATACGGTCACCCTGCTATTTCACACTCTCTTAGGATCAGTTTCCACCAAGTCAATGCACTGGGGTGTTTGTTGTGGCCATAGGCTAATCACACACTAATCCCTATCCAAGGTAAGGAAGATGAAACCATGGTACTCACCCAAAGTGTGTGTTATTAGATAGAACAGATGCCACCATTGTTTGTAGTGACATCCTACAACAAGCCATTCTAAAGGATGTCAATCAAAGACTGAAGGTTTTCTGGGGACTACAGGAAGGATAGGACCGAGGACACATTAGATCTAAACTCCATGTATGTGCACCAATCTCAAGAGTAGGCATGTCACAGCCTCCACATTGCCTTCTACTGAGTAAATAGAACCTTTCAGTTACCAAACTCCACCAGTCTGGCCTCAGAAATAAAATTTCAGAGTCTGGCTTGTTAAAAAAAAATCCATGCATCTGTAGATGAGATATGCCCTGTTCTTTCAGGAGACTTTTTTTCTCAAATAATAATAAAAATAATACATACACTTCATGGAGGAACAATGAGAAACGGCAAGAATTCACTCATGCCTGATTGTGAAACTGACCATCGTTGCTCTAAACAGTCCCCTTAAGTCTTGATTTAGACCATTTCCTACTTAAGACTGAATTTTAGGAGATTTGGTAGAAAAATGTCAGATGCTTTAGTGTTTGTAATTTTCTTACAGTTTTTTGTAAACTGCTACAATCTTCATTCAAACTTGTGTCAGAAAGATGAGAGAGAAGCGAATACAACTTGATTGTGAGAAGCATTTTTGGCCAGTAAGAAGCAATTCAAGATAGTTGAGTATCAAAATTATATGCCCCGCATCGGTTGAAAGAGCTGAATTTTCTGCCCCTAGCCAGTCAATGAAAATGAAGTCAGAGACAGGATAATTAGTGTATTAGTCTCCAATTACTGCACTGACAAATTACCACACATTTAATGACTTGAACAGTACAAATTAATATTTTCGGTTCAGGAGGTTTGAAGTCTAAAATCAAGGTGTTGATAGGGCTGTATTCCATTAAGAGGCTTCAGAGGAGAATTCAATTTCTTGCCTTTTTCAGCTCTTATAGGCTGCCCACGTTTCTTAGCCCATGATCCCTTCCTTGTATCACTCCAACCTCTTGCCTACAACCCATACTACTCTCTTTAACTTTGCCTCCTTTGAAAGTATTACATTATATTCCATCTAATAATTTCCTCATTTAACATCCTTACTTTAATCATGTCTGCAAAATCCCTTTCACCATATTAAGGTAACACTCTCAGGTTGCGGGAATTAAGACATGGCCACCCTTGGGCTGGTCATCATTCAGATGAACACACTCAGCTGGAGATATTAGGGAACTCAAAATAAGACTGAACCTCAGGTCCACCCAAGTACCTCCTAATATTCACCTTCCTTGTAATTGGGAAATGTTATGTGCCATTGTTGAAATCCTTGGATCCAAATAAGTATGAAGCCAAATCTGGACTTTCTGCAATGCAAACAGGCCTTGCCGATGGTCACAAAACAGCAGAGCCATGATTTCATTCCAGGTCATCTGATACCTGAATCCATCCAAGTCTTGACTGCTATAGGGGTCACTGATCATAATGCTCATTTGTCCTCTATTTGAGGGGGCCTCTTAATTCTTGTTTAGTGCTATCTTTCCCCATCTCAAACCCCTGTCTGGGCCACAGGGACTTACATGGTGGCTTCTTTCAGAGCTATACTCTCCACTAATCCTCACCAAATTACCAGCCTATTTCTTCCAGTGCTTTTGTTGACATGCAATGACTCACTGGTAAGCTAGGCCCCAGATTCTAGGACCACAAACAGGTACACCTTCCCTGGGATATAAGAAAGGCTTAATTTTTAGAGAAATGATTAACACCCCCCACCCCCACAAAACACACACACACACACGCACACACACACACACACACACACACAAAGTGACTCACCTCTAAGTTTGGAAAGCATGCTTCTTATGAGATGCAACTGAATTTTCAAATTCTGTTACATTAAATCCTTAAAACTTAAGTGCTATCCACAGACTACATTACTGGCTTCCTGGGAGAAGCCATCCTTTACTTGAGATCTGGTATTGCCAAAATGATAGCTGTTGCTTCACACTAGGCATAAACATAAACACAAGGTGCCAACTTAATTTATACCCAGTGGAAGGTGGTTATTGTTTTTTAAACTAAAATATTTGGAAACTTATTGATTTTATTGTATTATGATATTTTATATTTCTGTCTTATAAATTTGGAATGTTAATTCCTTAGGTGAACCATGTCAGATTATCCTATCTCCTCAGGGACCTTCAGGGTTGCACACTTCCTTGAGGTATTACTTTATTCTCTACAGAAAATGCCATGGGTTATTAGTGGGATTTTGAGCTGAAAGTTTGCACATGGTACCACTCTGGTTCAGAAAGGTGCTGAAAGTCCAAAGTAGTGATGTTGTTATGTCAACCTGAGATTTGCATAAATATTGCCTCCAAACTGACAGGATAAAACACTGATCTTTTAAATTTATTTCTTGTTTTTATTCAGTGCTTATTGGTTGTTGGAGTTATAACATGAACTTGTGGCTTGGCTTTTCAAATGTTATTAAAGGTCAGGAGCTATGATTTTTCCTTAAATCTTGTTTTTGGACCTAATATAGCCTTAATGTTAATCATTTGGCATTGACAAATGGAATGTGGATATTTACATAATTTTATTTCGATACTTTATAAACCCAGGTGAAGAACCTCTCATCATATTTTGTTATAGATTTAATAGTTGATACATTTATATGAATTTATATAATATCCTTTCCTAGAAAGCATAATAACTAGGGGAAAAGACAACTAGTTCAGTAAATCATCTAAAAAAATCATATTTCATGCTGTGAAGATTATGCAATAGCATTTGAAGTAAGGATCATTAGTGCAAATTTGAATATACTTTACAAGTAATAGTTTGTTACATACAATGGGTGGCAACTTGCCTCTTTAAGGATAAAAGACCCTATGTTTCATTTTTTAGTTGGGTATACTCATCTTGGCGTAAATGTATCTCATGTTGCCAACTACTTGTAGGAACATAACACATGCTGCAAACCAATGACCTGACCTCCATTATTCTGTAGCACAGCATACGAACACTGCTCTTTCTAGAGGCGAACACACTGGTTGGCTGAACTCTGGATCATTTCTCTATCTTTCAAAATCTGAAATCTAATGCTAGGAAAAAATGTCAAAGCATGGCATGAAAAAGAAGATATTAAAAAAATTAAACTTCCATAAAAACTAAGCCAGGGGTATGAACTACAGGTTGCTATATGGTCATAGAAATCTAGGGGTGGAAAAGATAAACTCAACTTTCTGCACTCTGCTGTGTTCCTGGATTAAGGAGTTTGACAGTCTCAAGGGAATGGAGAGTGATTGAAGACAGGTCTTCAAGGATAATGTGAGCATTTCTCTGTTTGTATGTTTATTGCGGGACATTCCATAGAATGGTGTCACTTCCTGCTCTTAAGGATCTCACAATCTAGTATGTCCCCATGTGTCCCTAGCTTTGGTGTTGGTTTTTGTATTTTTTCATCAAATTTCATGCATTATTTCCTTCTTGCCTTAGATCCTGGGCTGTTTAACTCCAAGTTAGTGGGATGGACTGACCTAGCCCTCAAACTCCAGATTCTGATCTTTGAATCGAGTGATTAACCCTGCTATTCCTGGTGAGAGAAACACCCTGGCCCTCTCAACACTGTCCTCAGCAGCTGGGGTGTCCACCTTAGGGAGGGCTTGTCCACTTCAGGCTCTCTGCTGCCCTTTCCCGGCTACAACTACTTCTTGTACATCTTGCTACAAGGTGGGTCATTCATCAAACTGGAGCCCAGTGGGACTTATGGCTGAAGGACAGTAGCACCCAGGCCAGGGAAGGCACTCGGCTTCATCTATGCTGCAAACTCTCATTGGTAGGCTTGCTGGCTGTGTGACCTTGAACAAGTTCCTCAATCTCTCTGGGCTTCACTTTTCTAGTCTGTTGAAAGGGGATAATAATAGTACCAACTTTACAGGGCTTTTATGCAGATCAAATGTGTACTATTTGTGAAGCAATTCAAATAGTGCCTGGCATATAGTAAGTGCTATATAAATGTTTGTCAAACAAAATAAGATCAAACAAATGAAGGATAACCGACTATGCCACCCCAAAATATGTCTCTTTGGCCTAAGAATTACTGTGAGCCAATTATTTTTCAGAAACAGCAGACACTGGAGAATCTCTGAAAGCAAAGCAGAGGATGTAGGAACATTCCCCTTTGGGGTGGGGAATGGATATTCATAAAGAAAATCTCTGTAAGTGTGTCTCCCTCTTTGTACTGGGGAAAGAAAAATGACTCTAAACCACAACAGAATCTCATCAATGGAGAAGATGGAGAAGGCATAACTACTGCAGGACAAACCTTGCCCTCCTTTACTTTGCTTCTCTGGTAATCCCTCATAATGCACCCACCACCCCCTTTCTTCCCTTTGTCTTTAGTTGAAAGTGATATTTAAGTAACTTGGGCCATCTCAGGGAATTACTCAGTTTCTCTGGGTATCTCCTAGGTATATCTGAGATACACTTGTTAATAAATATCTGTTCCCTGTTCTCTTATCTGTTTTTGCTACAAGGCCTCAGCCAGTAACTCAGAGAGTGAAAAATATTTTCCTCTCCTACACCAACAATTAATTGTGTATTGGGTAGAGAAGAGCGAGTGCAGACAGGGAGATAATTCCAGGATCTGTAGAGATGTCTTCATGTACGTGGTGATACGGGAAAATGGGACTGGAACGTAGTGTTCCTCTGGACAGGATGATTCCTGGGTTCTTTGTCCAGTGGAGTCGAAGAATGAAACCACGGATGAAAGGTGGTATAGCAAAAGGTGGAAATTATTGAGAAACAAGCACAGATTCCCACGTGGGGAGGGGGGGAAAGAGTCCCACTGAGTCCCCCCCTTCTTAAGGCTGCAGTTTTCCTGCCTCGATAACCCCTCTGATTGGTCACTATTTCCCCTTTGATTTGGTCACTATAGCAACTTCTGAGCTCAAGCCTCAGGTAAGTGAGGTTCCCTCCTTCTTCTCCCTTACTGTTCTCCTATTCCCTCTGGGTTTTTCTTCCTCCCTCTTCGAATGAGGGGCTTCCTTCCCTTCATTCTGTAAATGTGTACCTTTTGCTACTCTCAGTTCCCTTGTCTTATGGAAATGTAACTTCTGCCACTCCCAGATCCCTTGTCTTATGGAAATGTACCCTTTGCAGCTCTGTAGCCCTGTGCTTTTTCCATGGACCCCTTAATTACTAAAATTTCCTAAACCTGCCTATTTCACCCCTAAAACTTCTTTCATCGGGAGAGGATGAGCCCAGTGCCATGTTATTTGTCATTCCTGACATACATTTTAGTGAGCCTAGCCTCAGATATAATTTTAAAGGTGATACACTTATAATTACTATCCAACCTCTCTTCTTCTCTCTCTTTTTTTAAAAATATGTTTTTATTGATTTCAGAGAGGAAAGGAGAGGGAGAGAGAGATAGAAACATTAATGATGACAGAGAATCATTAATCTGCTACCTCCCCAATGACCCCTACTGGGGATTGAGCCCCCAACCTGGGAACCTGTCCCTGACTGAAATCAAATCCAGGACCATTCAGTCTGCAGGCTGAAGCTCTATTGACTGAGACAAACCGGCCAGGGCTCTTCTCTTTAGAAAAGATCTGAGATGTATTCTCTTAGGAGTAAAACTTATTCATTTATAATATTCAATAATATATTATTTTATTGAGTACCTACCTAGTTAGTTCAAGGCAGATGTTACATGGTGAGGACACAGGTAAGGAAATTAAAATGGTTCCTGCCCAGATACTAGTAAAGCTTAGATTCTAGTTGGTGAAAGAGACGTTACAGATAATTGTGCAATTACTAGTTTAATCACAATATGCAGGGTACTCTGAAGGACAAAGATAATGTGTAGCAGGAATCCTGTTTTAATCCTGTGGGTCAGGGAAAGTGTCATGAAAGAAAAGATATTTCAGGACCTGGTGAGGACAGGGGTTTGGCCTTGTGGAAGAGAAAGCATTCCAAGGCTGGGGGCGGGGCAACATGGACAAAGGCTCTGGGATCATTTTGCACTAGATGAGATCCAAAAAAGAAAAATAATTGATGTCTTTTTTTGAAAAGGAAGGTGTGGTGTAGCAGATGTTTTACATAATCACCTGTTTCCCCTAAGACAGTGGTTGGCAAACTGCAGCTCGAGAGCCACATGTGGCAATTTGGCCCCTTGAGTGTGGCCACGCAGTTTCAATCGCACTGTATGTGCGCGCCCGCACGTGGTATTTTGTGGAAGAGCCACACTCAAGGGGCCGCAGTTTGCCAACCACTGCCCTAAGGAGTGGGGCCACAACATTAGTAACAAAGAAACAGAATTTCTGGAGGATGAGGCCCAGAAATCAGGATTTTAAAAAGATTTCCAGGTAATTCTAATGTGCAGCCAAGGTTGAGGACCAGTGCCCTAAGGGCAGGCTATGTTGGTGCTATATAATTTTACCAATGTGAATGAAAGGGGCCACATGCTGACCTGACTAGCTCAGGGAAGGCCTGCATGGCAGTCTTGCAAACTCAGAGACCTGAAGTAACCACAAAGGATGGTCTGAAATTAAACTTTAACTGAAGCAGTTATGGTGGGCAGTCACCTCCTAGGCTGGTATCTTCCCTGACAAGGTCAATCTTTACCTTGACTGAGTTGATTGTCTTTTTGCATCTATGATAACATATCCTTGCAATGCCAGAGTAACTTGTAACTTCCCTTTTTTCAGGACTACTCAGGGCACAACCAAATGCCCTGGGTGCCAGGACAGATTACCACAAGTTCCTTCATTGTTATTGTTATCATGTTAATTGTTGACTGTTAACTATCCTGTACCCATCTAAGTAAAAAAAGTATGTGTCTATTATTTTACTTTTCATCCAATCCCAGAGGTCCCCCCCCCCTTTGCTTCCTCCCTCCTCCCTAATCTATCACCAATGGATTTCATATAACCCACTTATGTCTTCTCCTTTGATTGTAAGGTATAAAAATAGATGAAAAACTGCCATTCTCTGGAGCCAATTCATTGAGATTCTGCTTCCTGGCAATTGTCAACAGTTTGGCTCAAATAAACTCACAAAATTCTTTACAGGTTTGAATGTTTTTACGTTAACACCAGCATCATGCAGTATCCATAGAGAATATAGAGACAATTTCTGATTGGAGGAGGCAAAACTTCATGGAGGAAGTTATGTGAGGGGTTTAAAGGATGGGTTGGGCTTCAATAGATGTAAATAAACTAGAGAATAAGAAGCTATAGACCAAACGCATGACTCTAAAATTGTAATATTTTTGCTATTAGCAAGATGGCAGAATTTTTTTGTTCGTTTTTCTCTTAGGTCCCTTCTCTGGGCTCCTGAAAGCAAAGCATGGAATCTGCTGCCAGAACTGCTTCTAATAAAGTTGTCCTGTTTACAGGTTTTTGATAAGCTGTTTTTATTCTTGAATAAATAAGAAACGATGCCATTGTCCCCTACAAAATAGCTCAGGCTTTACTTGAACAAAATCTGTTTGGAAATGTTAAGCTGGTTTCACAGAACTAATATGCCTCAAGGTGGTCATTCTCTCTGGATTAAAGCTGTGGAACAATTGTGGCTCCTGTTACAAGGAAAATAACAAAAGGCCATTATGAAAAGGGACAACAATCTCTGTTCCCAGAGGGGACTGACAAGCTGAAAGTCCCCCTCTACAAGCCAACACAAAAGCCTGATTGCCTCCAATTGTTTGTTTATGTAAATCAAAGGCAACCATTAATTCTGCTAGTGGGACTGCTAAGCAGCAAAGAAGGTGGCGATTGGCCCAAATCTTGCTCATGGGCTGGTGGCAAATCTGACAAATCCTATTGCTTTTATTCTAAATGCTCTCTGGGCACCTTTAGAAAAAGAAGCTTGTTATGTGCTAAAGTAAAAAAAAAATTGTATTCTTAGAGTCAGAGTTGGAACCATAGGACTTGAAGGCAAGAAGACTTATCGAGGATCGGTTTACTCAGTTTCCCCAAAGCTCTCTCTAAATTGGACTCAACTGTACATCATGACGGATGTTCCAGTGACATTTAGGCAGGTTGAGTGTAATGGGGATACACCACCTGAAAACGGTAACCCACCAATCCCCAAAACCAGTGATGAGGTCAGAGATGTGGATGGCACCGCACCATACCACAGGGTGGAACCGAGTCTTGAAGATTTGCCCACAGAAGGAAATCAGGAGAAAAGTGAAAAATTACAAGGGAAGATGCTGCTCAACTGGCCCAAGGATGAGAAGACTCTAAAAGGTAAAACATTTTCCTTCTTTTCAATTTGCTTGATTTGATTTGTAAACTCATCCAGGATTCTTTTGATAAATTGTCATGACAGGAATGTGATGTACATCCTCCCACCCCCATCGCTGTCCAGATGTGGCCCCTTTTGCTACTGGGGCTGCATAAACTTGTGCCTCGGGTTAAATCCAGGCTTATCTACTTGATAGCTCTGTGATCCTGGACAACTTTCCTAGCCTCCTGAAGACTTAGTTATCAAAAGGCAGAATAATGACATTTGTCAGGTTGTTGTGAGGATTACTCAGTATTGGTTAAATGTTAGCTACTGTTATTTATTATTCTTATGGACAGCTCCATTATTATTTGAGCAAAAGGAATTCAGAATTTCCAATTTTTCTTCTAAATATACCATAAAGTGTTTGAATCATGGTTATATACCTTAGATATGAAAGGAAGATTAGCATTATGTTTATAAATAAAAGGAACCAATGAAAAAATGAGGGGGAAGAGTGAAATAGTTATTTTTAGTAATCACAGTTAAAAATCAATTGTTAGAGTCTGAATTGATCATTTATTTAACCCTGAACTACTTAAGCATTAAAATATTAACCTAGTGTGCTTCCCCCCCACACCAGAAAAACCAGAAGAGCATCTCTTCATTGTTCATAAGGCCATCACAGATCTTTCTCTCCAAGAAACCAGTGTTGATGAAATGACATTCAGAGAAGGTAAGAGGAACTGCTCCATTTTGTACACAATTTGTCTGACTGGGTGTGAGTGACAGTTTTGGCATGGGATGTTGTGTGAGTGTAGTGCTGAGAAAGCAACCCAGGCAATGCCTTCCAAAGCTCAATGCTGCTGTTGGCAGATAAGGGAGTCTTGATTATCTGTGGGTTCCACCTTAGAAAGTATTCTAGAAGCTTCAAGACAGACTACGTGGATTGGTGTAACTGATTGTCACATTTTGACCTGACAATATGTCTGTCATCTGTCTCTTAGTAAGTTAGTCCACTAAATCAATGTTTTTTAAATTTATTTAGTATCTCAAAATCTGTGTGAGTCAACTTGTGAAATATAAATGTTTTCAAAAGGGTTTATCCTAAAAGTTTACCATTGACATACAGTTTAAAATAATTTTATAAATTTATTTGGTATAAAGGAAAATTCCAAGCCTCTGAGGCAAACACAAAATGGTTACCTAATTCTTGTCAAAGAAATCTCCCAGGTGGTAATTTTAATTGTATTTTTCAGAATAAAAGCATTGTGAGAATAAAAAACAAACAAACATTGATTTTTAAGTGACTATATTGTATTTCAAATAAACTCAAGAGACTAAGAGACACAAGATCATTTAGACTTCTCTTCTAAGGAGACATCTATATTCAAGAAATTTCCAAATACAGAGAAGGATAAAAACCTATTAATTAATAATGTGTGTCCTCTCTTGCAGCCATAATCCTCTTATCTCAAAACTGAAGTCAGCTTGTTAGACCTAAGCAATTTAGTTTAGTTAGGACCTTAACAGGAAAAATATTGATGAGATTATTGGTTGAATTTAAACATCACATACTAGTAAAATAATAGATGCCAGGGAAGACATGGATGTGATTGGCAGTTTCCTGGGTTTGTCCACTTTGTCTGGACACCTCTCAGACTGCCACTGACCACAAGCAGTGGTCCGCTGTGTAGACACATAAGGAAGAATGTAGTAAACAACAGGCCTTGTCCAGCTCTTACCTTATCACCGATAATCAGTCACTTAAGCCCCTGTGAAATGAACTAACACACTTTGCCCTGATCTTTGTGCTTCCAATGTAGGTTTTGAAAGCAGGGATCTCAATTTTCATCTAGAGCCCCTTTCAAATTTCTAATCAGGAATTCTAGTGGAGACAACATTTTTCTAGGATGTTTCATTTTTATCATATAGAGAACAAAAGCAGTCTGGATTTTCAGAGTTGTGGGTCTAAGGGTGAATTTTTCCCTGAATGAATCCTTTTGTTTTTGGTGGAACATATGTTTTTCCTGAAAGCTAGAGGTATATGTTTTGTTGTTTTGTTGCCTTTTATGTTCACAATGACAAGCAGCTATAAAGTCTCCAAAGAGAACATTCCTGGGTTAAAGAAAAATAGAAAGATGCTAAAAATATTGAAGAAAAACTATAATTTAAATTCAAGAAGTAATTTCATGCATGACAACTCCATGCCCGAGTCATGAATATGAGCAAAAAGATCATTTTATTTGGTTCTTATGGAAAAAATAAAACAAAACAAAGTTCAATATTCTCATGCACATTTATTTATAGAGTAAACAACATGGGCTGGGTATCTGTGCACAATGAGTTAGAAGTGAAAAATCCATCTTCAACTCTATCTCTTTTTGTAAGTTTACCACTTGACTCCTCTAGTTGGGAAAACAAAAGAATAAAAAGAGAATGAAAAATATTTGATGGAAATGAACTTGTGAACATCTTTCAGTGAAAATAGAAAATTGTGGCGGGGAAGGGCAAAGAGAAACCTCATCTCTCATTTTAGGTCAAGGCTCTTAGAGTGTTGAAAGGGAATAGTGGACCCAGGCCTGACAAGGACTCAACACAGGCTGTCTTTCTGAGTCATGCGCACTGCAGACAGACGCTTCCTACACAAGTCCTCTGGGGTGAAAGCTCACAGAGCTACCTCTACTCTCTGATAATTAATTCTTTTTGCATTCTCTATAAATATTGTTGGGAGTATCCTAATATGATCCGTTTGCAAAGTGAAGTTTGCAATGAATTAAGCCTTTTAAAAATCAGGACATGGTACCAAACAACTTGAATTAATTAGTTGTCATTAGGGACATGTCTAAAGCAATAGGCTAATCTAGCACTATGTAAATATGACTCAACATTATTTTTAAATCTTGGCTCTCTAGAAATTCATAGCAGGTATCAGACTAAAGTGTGTGTGCTTTGTGGGTTTGGTTTAGCCTCAGTTTGTGACTTCTGACCATCTGTGGTCCTCTGTTCCTCCTTCTATACCTGGTACCTTAGGGCAACTCTGAGAAGCGTGGGGGCAAATACTGAATGTGCTACTCTGAGCATGACAGACAGGGGCCGTCCTTGTTTTTACTATTGGAAGGAAGCCATCTTCATTTCCCTGTGAGATATTTTTCTAATTTTCCCTGAGGGGTGTGTGTGTGTAAGATATAGGTCCAAATATTTATTTTACATATTCACATTTAGTCATGACAAGCTAGACATGTTTTTAGAAGTGTGTCTTAGTGAATACCGGTCTCACAACAACAACAACAAATCCATAGTCAAGTGAGGTTGAGTTGCTAACTTTCTTGGAGATTTACAATATTCTTTAGCATTTGAAAGGCTTGGATGAATTCTGAGGAAGCTCACTTAACAGTGTTAAATGCAATGTTTTCCAAATGAATTTGATGGACTAGCCCATTGTATGGTATAAAATAGTAACCCACACAATAGTATTTCATAAAACAAATGTGGGGAAATGATTGTCCAGAAAAATAATTTGGAGAACAACATCTGAGTTTTTGGAATCTCTGCACATCTCAGCTATCAATTGATTTTGCTACAGGGCATCCGTGGAAGAAGATTCCTCTGAGCAGCAGTAACCAGGAAATAAGTAGACAAAAGGAGAGGATTGCTGAACAACCTCTAGAAGAACGAGAAGTTGGGGATAGGAAGAGCAAAGCTTACCAGGCAACTGAAATCGAATGGCTGGGATTTCGAAAAGCTGGCCAAGTCGATGTGTTGCATGACGAGGAGCAAGAGGTTTGGGATGAAGAAACTAACAATGAAGATGATGATGAAGATGAAGTTCGAGTGATAGAATTTAAGGAAAAACACGTAGAGGGTTCTCACTTCAAAGAGGAAGGTGATCCAAGTGAGGACTCCCCGCTGAGCAGCCCCAGTTCCCAACCTGTGACCCCTGATGAGCAGCCACCTTTTGGGAAGAAGAGCGATATTTCCAGAAATGCTTATTCAAGATACAACACAATATCCTACCGGAAAATCAGGAAGGGGAATACCAAGCAAAGAATTGATGAATTCGAGTCTATGATGAATTTATAAACTAACTGGATCTGAGAAGTTCTCAGCCCCACTAAAGCAAAAGCTAATTCTGTTTTCCCAAGATGCATCTTTGTATCCCTTAAGTCAGCTATCCTCTTTAAAGATGTGGAAGCTTCCTTTCTGTTTCACTGTAGAATAATGTGGAAATAACCCTAGGCAAAATTCAGTCTGGTAACTTCAGATCAAAAACCTTTACGTTTATTTACGGACATTTGCTTTTTAAAACTTCACTAACATAGCACATGTGATAAGCCCTGAACAGCTGGAACCCCTGGGGAATCTGGCATGATTTGGCTTTAAAAGGAGCAGCGCTGGGAAATACAGTCATTCTGTGCAGAGACCTATTTGATATGATTCCTGTATTTCTTTTGGGGTCTTTCTTCCTGTACCCTGAGGCTGCTAGAAAGTCTGTTGTTAACCCTTTCTTAACTTTTAAGCACTATTTTATAGACTCGGCCAGTAAACTTTTCAAAAGACTTTGCCTTTCCTATTACCTTCAAAAGCGATTTTAAGTGGTTTCCGTGGCATCTGCAGAGTGAAAATTTGGTACAGGCTTCTTCCTCACTGTTACCATTCACTGAATTTTCTCACTAGAGGAGCTGAGCAATTGTGAGTCCGGAGAATTCTGTTTACTGAATGTTGCCTTTATGCTCTCAAGATGAATTAAATCCATTGTGAGGTTGGTACAGGGAGGGGCTACACAATTGGTGGGCAACAGACTAAAGAATTATATTGGATAGTTTTATTTCTGTGACAAAATAAAATCTTGTCTAGCAAAGTGAAAGTCATTAAAAATGAAAATGAGCGCCTTAGTACGTCTTAAAAAAATACCCCCTCTTTATTATCACACTTTTCCTTATTAATTATATCTCAGAATAATTTTCTTTCCTTAGAAACCTGAGACAACTCTAGTCATAACTGTACTAGTTACTATGAAAATGGAAATAATTATCTTAGAATATTCTCAAAGTAGAGTGTGAGCATGCATTTTTAGTGAGAAAGCTCTGATAGTTGTTGGGAAAATATGATTCACTGGACTTCAGCCCAAATCGAGATGCTTAAATGGAGTTTCATCAAACCAATGTGTCAAATAATGTATTGAATATTTATGAAAAAGGAGAGTCTATATTTATATAGATTTCTTAGGTAGTTTCATAATTTTTTATTTCACGCTTCCATATATATTATCTGGTATTTTCTGTCTCCACAGATAAAGATATTTTTTGGCCCCGCAAATAAAAAGACAATTCCTTATTGTCTGAATGTAATACAGTCTTCATTGTACTAGTCAACTCTTTGTTTCTTTCTTTTTTATTTTGTAAAAAAAAACCCGGTTTCTCCCTTCTTAGATTATTGCTTATTTATGTGTAACAAATCCTACCCATTTTAATGGCAATTTCTTTCATTCTTCCTGGTCATGTAATATATTTCCATAGTATCATGTACTTTTAGTTAGTGTTTACAAGGCTCAATTTTGAAATAAGATTGCAGTGTTCCTCTTATTCTTTCAAACAGATACTTTGCAACCTGAATGTATAAATGTTCTGCCATCCTTTATCAGTAGAACCAGTAGCTTTCATTCTTGACAAGGCAAGTTTTCAGATAAAGCTAAGGAAATCAGGTCTTTATTAATAAACGTGGATAGAAAATGAATGCACTAGATCAATTTCCTGTTTATTTAGATCCTCTAAACCTGTCCATCAGGACAGCCTAGTTTCTTTTCTGGATTACTGATGACCCCTACAATTTTCTATTTAACTTCAAAGCTCAGTGTTGCGTTAGCCATCACAGAACAGGATTGTATTGTTAATCTACCATGAACAGGGCCTATATTTTAAATTATTCCAAGGGAGATGATGATGTGGTCTATGGCCTTTTGATATGGCCAAGCAACTAGCTCTTTTGCAGCTCCAACGCATATATATATATAGTAACCCTGGCCTTTTTAGCTTTGTGCTTTTACCAGACAATGCAGCATGAAAGATTTTGTCAACAAAGATTCTTCAGGGCATATTTGATGAGTACATACTTAATGCTCATGGATGAGGCAATGTAGTTGCAAAAGAACAATGAAAATATTCTTCTTTTAAAATGTATTTTTATTGATTTTAGAGAGGGGGGAAGAGAGAGGGAGAGAGAGAGAAAAACATCAATGTGAGAGCAAGACATCTATTGGCTGCCTGCTGCACACCCCCCACTGGGAATTGAGCACAACCTGGGCATGTGCCCTGTCTTGAATCAAACCAGCAACCTGTTCATGCATGGGATGATGCTCAACCAATTGAGTCACACTGGCCAGGGCTGAAACTATTCTTTGACATTGCCCTTGCTGCTGCCATTTTACATTAAGGCCACAGAGTTAGGTGGCCATAAATAACATGACAGTGTTGGGTGGCTATTTGATTCTTTGTAACCAAGGAAAGACAAGGGACTGGTTTAGATTGCATGAGGGATATTATCACATTAGAATACAAATTGGTAACTCTACAGGAAAGTTTACCACTTTTGTGATTCAAGGTTCTGGGTTGGAAGAAGGACTCTGGTATTCTGGAGGAGGGAGAGTTGATTTATTGTGAGAATGCTGATATTTCTTACATGACTTTTAATTTTCTTCAGTGGCTGGATGAACAGGAATTAATAACAGCTCTATTTCTCTGTCAATTTAAAATGTACCTTTAATATAAGGCTAATTTTGAAGACACAGAATATGTCACAGTCTATCCATCCAGTAACAAATTAATTAAAGAACTTCTGTGTCTGACTTGTTCTCAATAAAAATTTGGATCCTTGTTTTTGGTGTCTAGATTTTATTTTCTTTAGCTGCCCTTTAAAATTGAGAAAAAAACCTTGCATATCAGCAGCTATTAAGAAGATCAATAAATGCTGCTTCAGAAATCAAGAGAACATGCTATTTCAATTCATTTGCATTGTTTATTTCTATAGGTCTTCAAATGATTGTATATGTGATTGCAAACATTTCTAATGGCTAGTATGTAATGTTCATGAAAATTTTCTATTATTTTTACAGGAACTGAGCTATTGTTTTAGATGCATCTTAACTCCAAAACTTGAAAAAAAAAATCTTTGTAGTCATGAAGGTAATATATGTAAACTATGCTAATGCTTTTATAGTAATTGTTTCTGCATATTTACATGGGGTAGTACTCTTGGTACACTTACAAATGGCAAATGGATATTTAAGTTTTTCAAAGTGATATGAAAAATATTTAAAATAAGTAATAATAGAGAATTATAGGAAAAGATGAAGCACTTGAGTGTAATAAAGAAGAAATATGTTTGGCCATATGAGAAAGGCAACTGCATTTTTTAAAGCTTGAACTTTCATTGTTCTATAAAAACAAAAAGGGCTATAAAAAGTAAGATAAAAAGGTATAGCAAACATTTGCTAATATTACAATATCAGACTGTATATATAAAAGGCTAATATGCTAAGTGTCTGACCTGTTGCTATGTTGCCCACTGACCACCAGTGGGAAGACGCTCAATGCAGGAGCTGCCAAGCTGCAGTGACTTGGCAGTGGCGGTTCTCAGGTGAAGCACCCCGAAACCAGAGAGGAGGGAGTCCGAAGGGGCCACGCCATTCCATCTTCTGCCATGGATTATGTTGTTGCTGGGGCACTGCTGGCCCCGAATCTGGCTTACTGCATACTTGTGTTTGCGTTCCACACCCTGTACAACAGCAACTTTGCAGAGTGCCCTCTTGCACTCCGGGACCCCTCAGGGGATGTCGGAAAGCTGGTTTCGGCCCAATCCCAGCAGGCCAGACTGAGGGACCCCCACCTGCCAGAGGGACCCTGCTCACTTCATAGGGAGGGGCAGTGGGAGGTTGCTCCAGGCCCAGCCCATCTTGCCCAGTCCCGCCCATCAGCCACCTTTTAATTAATTTAAACATGCACAAATCCATGCACCAGGTCACTAGTAACATAATAAATATGAATTCCAAAATGTGTATACAGCTCATAAAGAACACGAGGTGACTAGACCATACAATCAACAGAAACTCAGTGACATGGGTAGAAATCAGCAGAAAGAATCAGTCAGATACATGGCAAACTACATAATCAAATGTTAATGTCTAGTAATTAATTGCCAGCTAAGGAAATTTTTGAAAATGAATTTGGAAAGTGATTTAGATTTTTACTTAGAAACTTCAAAATCAAACATCATATGTTTGCTTCCTTTATAATAACTTCAGTTGGTCAGAGGCAGAAACACTGGGTACTTAAAAAATATTCAAGTTAACTCCAAATTCCTGTATACTCCATAGTTTTAATCTAGTTCTCCCCATTGACAAATGTTTTCAGATAATCAAAAAATTCACTAATTTGACCTTTGCCTCCTCTCATTTTTATCACCACCTCTTATAGCTTAATGTGTATAAAACCAGCAACATTTGGGCAGTTGTTTTGAAGGAGAGGAGTTAAGGCATGTGTATAACCCTAACCTGAATAACAAACATTTTGAAGATTTAGGGTTTGATTACTCCTTTCAAGTATGAAAAACAATACCCAGAGTGAAAGTCCACCTGTACTTTTGTCCAGAAAGCCAGATGCAGACAGAGCTATGCACTTAAAAAGAGAGTTAAAAATATCAAAACCTATTTTTTTATTTTCTTTTTTTTTAAGTAGAAACTCTTGGTTTTACTTTCTCCCAATTCAAAGCATAAAATATAGAGACTCATATATACATATATATGCATAAAAATAAATATATGTGTGTATTTGTATATATTCATATATTTGTATATATTCATATATACAAACATGCACATATCTTTAAAAAGAAATATTTTTTCAATAGTCAAGTGAAGATCTGCTATCAAAAATTTTAGTTTCAATATCTAATATAAAGGCTATATATATATATATATATATATATATGTATATATATATATATATGTATATATATATATACATATATTACGACTAATATTCTAAAACTGGCAAATATCTATCAATCAATAATAAAATAGAAAGCCTCTGTTTTTAAAGAAATTATTTGTTACTTATTTGATGGCAACTGTCATCATTAGGGACTCAGCATATTAGCAGAGTTGCTCTATTTGCTGGAAAATGAGAATTTCATGTGTCTTTTTGCAAAGCAAAGATTCACTTAATCTTGCAAAGAGACCTTAATTGGAGTGGTAATTATTAGTTCACTCATTAGGTTGAAAACAGAGGCAGTAAGTCTCCTTAGTGAAGTGGTATTTTTTTCTTTTTTTTTTTTTAGATACAGGCACCACCAACACCTGAAATACCATCCAATAAACCTCATCAGGAGTATATAATACTTTACTTGGTTTATTCAAACCTGTCCATGAGCTGGCTATTTGCCAAAAATAAATATTTTCTACATTAGCTTTGGTTAGTGTTCCTTTTCTTGTTGCAAGACATTTTGGCTTGTAGGAATTGTTGAGTAACCTATGCAAAAGTTGTTTGTTGCAAAAACACTACGGTGGCAACACATAGAAGTAAAAATTACAAGTCTCGATTTATGCTTTAAATTAAAGGACTCCTCAATTGTTCACTTCCCACCTTTGTTCAAATCTGTCAGCTTTGATTAATGCTTAGGGGAAGAAAGAATTGGTAATATTCAAAGAGAAGCAATCTCTCTATAGCCACTTCTCCCTCTCATATTTATTCCAGAAAATGGAAAAGAATGTGACCAACATGAAGTCAAGGAGATGGACCACAGCAAAGCATGTGGGGATGGCTATCCGTAAGCTACACTTCAGTTGTTTAACAGAAGGGGTGCAACTTCTATTTCCTGACTGTAGAGCATCCAAGAGTGAAAACAAAGAGGTTTGATTCCACAACCTTTTAACTGAGCTCCACTGAGCTGACTGCCTACTTAAAAAAAAAAAGAAAAATCATAGTAATATGGCATAATGAAGAGACTTTCTTTCCTCTTTTTTTTGAGCCACATAGAATAAAAATTAGGTTTTTAGCTATTACAGTGGGATGACATTAGACAATCCCTCTCAAGAGCCATCCTTTTGTCTGCATAATGAGGAGAATGAGACCTACCTCTCTGAGTTGTGCACAACATTGAGCTGTGCCTAGCACATAGTAGGTACTCAAGGTAATTTGTTTTCATTTTTTTCCCATTTACTCCTTGTCATTTTCTTGCTTTTATCCAAGGTATTGGGCCTTCATCTGAGGCATAATTTATTTCCTGTGTTTGCACGTGGAAGTTAAATTAAAGGTGTTAAAACAAATAAAGATGGTACTATCTGGTACATCTCAACCCCATTATCTTGCATGAGAGCCTTCTGAAGATCACTGTAAGCTATTCATGAAATCAAGGTTGCCCAGGGAAATGGAATTCCTATACTCTAACAATATTTTTGCCCCTTTACAATTCCTAAGGCCATACTAGAAACAAGATGTTTTAAAAGCTAAGAGAATATTTCCAAATTAGTGTGGAGAAGCCAACAATGCATTGTGATCATGATACATGATGGTTTTTGGCCCAGTGAGTGACAGCTAATTGAATGTCAGCAAGCAGAATTGAGGAAATTTGGTGCTGGTGATAAAACATCGTTGTACCAACAACAGCTGTGCCATCCTTTGGGGAGATTGGGGTAGAAGCTTTGGGTAGCTGCTGAAAAAGAGAAAGAAATTGTACAAACTGAAAAGCTCAGAAGCACTCAGATGGTTTGGTAAGTTAGTTTTTGGTCAACTCAAGTCAATCAAGGAAAAACTGTGAAGTCCCCAATAATACAGCCCCGATAGAAAAATTCTGGGCTAATAAGGGTCCTATTGTGTCCCTTCCAAGGGTTTTTCATTAGAAGTATCAGAAGACCTTATAGCACTTTTACCTCTATTGCAGCCTTCTGAAAACAAAATTTATAGGGCAATGCTTAAAAAAAAATTTGGTAGTAGATTTTACAGCTAGCACTGGCAAGGTCAGGCCTAGAAGATTCTTAACTAGTGATTAGTTATTTGAATTTTAGAGGAATTGAAAGTATACATGCTGAACGCTGGTTTTAAAATTCTACCCAAGAACAAATATGTGATGTATGAAAACAATCCTTTGTTGTCTTGACAATATAGATTTAAATATAGCTTCATAAGATAAGTATGTCAAAGTAAAGTCGGGAAGAACATACACTGAACAGACTCAAAGGTTTTTTTTGAGAAAAACATTCAAATTTCTTCTGCTGTTATACCCGAAGTGGAGTGTATGCAAACCATAATTACTCTTTTTCTGAGCAGAGTTGACATTTTTGATGGAATCTGTTTTTGAATAAAAATACAGTCTTTAGACTGGGGGAAAATAACTGTTCAACATTTTTCAGTTACATGAAGAATCACATGAAGCACCTAGTATATTCAGTTTGGTCAGCAATTTAATTAGACATTTGGCAACCACCTTGTGTTTTATTCCCCTACTTGGCTCTGTATTGAAAGAATTAGCTCATTTTCTAATCATTCTCTTATCTCATCTGCAATGTCAATTATTTGAAAAAAGCATCCCAAATATGATGCAAATATGCAAAACTGTTTCCTCTTCTGATTCTTGGTTATTGCTCTGCTCTTGTGGATTTAATTGGGAATTAAAAATAAATTTTAAATATGTTTTTATTAATTTTTTAGAGAGAGAGAAAGGGAGAGGGATAGAAAGATAGAAACATTGATGAGAGAGAAACATCTCGATTGGCTGCCTCCTGCAAGCCTGTTGTTGGGGATCAAGCCCAAAACCTGACCAGGAATTGAACCAGGGTCCTCTTGGTTCATGCTCAACCAGTCAACCACAACGGCCAGGCTAAAAATAAATTTTAATTAGGAAATCAGAACTAAAGACACGCAGGTTTAGCCCTGGCCTGTGTGTCTCAGTTGGTTGGACCATTGTCCCATGCATCAAAAGGAGGTTCAATTCCTGGTCAGGTGCATGCAGGAGGCAACCGATCGATGTCTCTCTCTCTCTCTCTCTCTCTCTCTCTCTCTCTCTTAAAAAAAATCCCCAGGTTTATTATCTCTTCACCTGAACAAAGTTTTTTGTTTGTTTGTTGTTGTTTTTTTAAGTATTAACAAGCATATAGCATGGTTATGGTTATTTTCCAGAGATCCACCCCCAGCAAAATGGTTTCTCATCTCTTTTATAGAAATGCTGTGGGATAGGTTGTGTAGGCTGGTGGCCTGGGGCAATAGAATGAGCTCTGTCTCTGGAGATGCAAGTTCTAATCCTGATTCTCTGGTCTGAGATTTTCAGATGGGTGTCAGTTTTCTTACCAAAATGAATGTGGATTTCTAAGATCCTCTCTGATATGCCTAAGTATTGACATACCTAAGATTAGGGCTCAATATAAATCAAAGAAATATTACTTTTCCCCAGTGTTATCCTTAGGTCTACATCTAAGGCTTTATTATTCCCCTCTCTCCCCTATAGGTGTCAGATCCCCTTTCTTTTTTGGCCAAATCTAGGGTAATTTTTTCTTACCTCTCTTCCTAAAGATTGCTTACCTCATTCTCTTCCCCTTTCATTGTTTCCTTCATTTTATTTCTACTTTAAAAAATCTTTAGAGCCCATTTTAGCATACTTTATCCCCATGAATGCTGCTAAATCTAAGGCAGTATTTAATATAAAAGAACCTTAAGATTTTTCAAGGCTCTATTTCTGCTTTATTAGTTTCAACTCCTCATATGTGTTCAGTGATTAAATGAATTTTGGGTTACTCTAGTGCAGTGGTTCTCAACCTTCTGGCCCTTTAAATACAGTTCCTCATGTTGTGACCCAACCATAAAATTATTTTCTTTGCTACTTCATAACTGTAATGTTGCTACTGTTATGAATCATAATGTAAATATCTGATATGCAGGATGGTCTTAGGTGACCCCTGTGGAAGGGTCGTTCGACTGCCAAAGGGGTCACTACCCACAGGTTGAGAACCGCTGCTCTAGTGTATTGTGATCAAGCCTCTTTTACTTTGCCTTTTTGGTTTTTTACTATTCACTAGTCTAGGAAGTTACTAGCATAACCCTTTATTTTGTGTAGTTTTAAAAGCACAAAATGAACTGAAACAATGTCCACATCTATAATTGAATAAGCATTTGACATCCTCAATTAAAAATGTTCCACTGACTCAGACTGGTAAAAAAAGCATCATATAGTAATCTAGATCAAAATCCTGCCACCAAGAAATATCCTATATAATAAAAGCCTAATATGCAAATCAACCTAATGGAGGAAGGACTGGTGGAACAACCGGTCGCTATAATGCACACTGACCACCAGGGGGCAGAAGCTCAATGCAGGAGCTGCCCCCAGCCCGCAGGCCCCAGGCCAGCCAAGGCAGGTGCCAGTGGGGGCCCCCGATTGCCCCACCGGTCACCCCACAGATCGGCCCTGATCACCAGTCAAGCCTAGGGACCCTACCTATGAAATTCAGGCCTCTAGTTATATCAATATTATTCCAAACTGTAAGGTAAACATGAATCTAGTCTGAAGGGATTTTGCCAAAGTGATAGCTGTGTGTTTATGAGTACTTCTAGCCATCAAAACTCAAATAAAATTTTTGATGAAAAAAATAGTAAATAAAGGACCAGGTTCTCTCTATTTGTAGGCCAAAGAGCTGGTTATTATCCAACACAGTCATAATGAATATCATCGTACTTCCCCAAGCACTTCTGTCTTTATTTCTGCGTACCCGATAGACTGTATGGGGAAACTTACAGGCTGAGTTTTAGCACAGGGCAGGAAGCAGGCCATTCAAAAGGACTTCTAGTGCTGAGGAAGGACTCCAATCCTATGTTGGACTGTTTCCCTGAGTTAACTTTTGGTATCTCAAATATTGTGATTTTAGAAAATCTTCTATTCAAGTGCTATTCATTTAAAAAATTTAAACGACCATGGAGAAATATAATCACCAAGTTCACTGTCATTTTCACAGTGTATAATGGGCTCACTAGATAAAAACATCAGTTCCTCTTCAGTCTTCAAAATAGTTTTCAAATTTCCACTTTTGATATGGCTTCTTTGGGTCACAAGCAGCAACTTTCAGAGTTTTCTGAGAAAAATTTCCTTCCAAGCATAACAACTGATGATAGTTTCCAAAAACAATGTGATTCACCTGGAGAGAAAGGGGATCTGAGAATGAGCCACGGTAAAGAAATGGAAACCAATTAAAAAAAAAAAGATAGGTACTTACATTTTTTATTCTTTAGGGATTATCCTGAAGTAAATTAATAACATAATCACAGGCTTTGGACAGTATTAAATTTGTGTCTCTTTCTCAAGCTAAGTTCTCATACTTCAAAGATGAATTTTCTGATCATATGGCTGATTACTATATTATTTAAAGAAAATAGTACCAGATGGCATTTCTATATTTGATGGATGATGGCTCCCTCACTAATGGTAGAAAAGAAAACACACACACACACACACACACACACACACAAACCCACATACCATCACAGATAGTGAGTCAGTTAATTTCTTAATTAACTCTATGCCTTAGAATGCAAATTTAGAATACAAAGTGCTAGATAAATAATGTATTCTATTTATGAGCTCCCTACCATAATCTCTGAGTACATAATGCCTGAGGTCCAGAAAATTTGGATGTAATTAGGAAAAAAGTCAAAGGCAGTTCAGGGTTCTATTATTGCTTAATATGTATTAATATCCTAGAAATGGTTGATGGCCTACTTAGAACTTGCCCATGGCTTTGTAATTTGTTTTTTACCTATTACACTTCTCAACTATCCAGGACTATGACAGAGATGATTTTATATATATATATATATATATATATATATATATATATATATATATATATGGAGAGAGAGAGAGAGAGAGAGTTTTATAATACTTTTTAAAAATTATTAAACAGGGCTGACAATAATTTATTTTAAAGAAGTTCCTGCAAAACTATGTTAAAAAAAATAGACCTCTGGAAAAATCATTCTAAATGCTTTTATCTACTGAATCATTTGTAATGTAATTGAGATTTAACTTAGATGATCAAGCATGTCATTGGGTTAGACCTCTCCACTGAAACTATCGTCAGCATCACCCAGGAGACAGCTAGACATGCTGACTCAGCCTCGCCATAGACCTATGGAATCAGAAGCTGCGCTGTAACAAACTCCCTTGTGGAACTTTGGCAATATGATGCTTGAGTATGCTCAAGGTTTTGTAAAGGAGTTAAACTTGAGCAACATTATCATTGACTACCTACAATGTTCTGCTGCTGGATTGTTAAGAGGTAACTAAAAAACTTGTTCCCAGCACTGGCCGGTGTCTCAGTGGTTAGAGCATCAGCCTGTACATTGAAGGATCTCAGGTTCAATTACAATCAAGGGCACCTACCTGGGTTTCAGGTTTGCTTCCCAAACCTAGTCGGGGCTTGTGTGGGAGGCAACCAGTCAATGTTTCTCTCTCTCTCTCTCTCTCCTCCCCCACCCCCCTCACTTCCCCCTCCCCTGCTTTCCCTTCCACTCTCTCTGAAAAAGCAGTGGAAAAAATATCCTCAGGTAAGGATTAACAACAACAACAAAAACCCCCACACACACCAAAAACGTGTCCCCAACCTAAAGACACATGATGTAGAGGGGTATTCCATTCCCCATGTCCTAGAAGCCACCTATGAAACTATTTACTTTTAGGTGACCTCATTCCGGAGCCTTTGGGGAGGGCTGACCTAGAGAACATCTTTTAAATGCTGGCTTATCAATGCATAACTTTAATAATTCATTGGTATTCAGGGTCAAGCTTACCATTACCTCTCCTCCTTCCATGAAGCTCCCAACTCCTAATGCTTCCTGAAAAGGGAGACATGCCCCTGCCATTCATAGTCTTATTTTGCATTTCTCCCTTTTCTTTTCAAGACTTTCATGTCTTGGGGGACTTAAAAGGGGTAGTATGAAAACTACCAAAATACTGAAAGAAGAAAAAAGACCGTTTTCAAGATATTCATTTCTATGGCATCTAACAGCATGAAAAGGGGAACTCAAGGCAGAAAGCAGCTATATATTGTGTTAAAGTCACAAACAAGGTGGGGGTAAGGGTTTTGTTCTCCTCATATACTGTATTTTCTTTTTCTTTTTCTCTTCTCTCTCTCGCCCTATCTCTACTTTTCTCTCCCTCTTTCTTCCTCTTTCTCCCTCTTTCTTCCTCCTTTGGCACAGGGTTAGAGAAGCAGAAGGTAAGATGTAATTTATTTGATACATATTTATGGATTTTCCCAACACCATAAAACATAAAATTAGCAATTTATGCACTAGTAATTCCTAATTTTTCAGAAAAACTCAGTAATAATCATTATTACTAAAGAGAAAAAATATGCCCCGAAGGAACTGAAATGTAACAGAGAAAATCTAAAGGGGGGAAGGCTGGGGAATGTGTGGCTCAGGCCCTGATTTTGACCTTGGGCAGGAAGAAAATTATCCTGAAAAGAATACTCACTGGCTGTGACATCAAAAGGAATGGAGGCACTCCAAGTAAAAAAAAGTGGGCTTACTTTGGGGCTGTTCCTGAGCAAAATGATGGTCTCCGTATACTCAGTGCATTTAGGGGATTTGGCGGCTACCTCCTAGTGAGATAGTGGGAAATCTGAGAAGGCAGTCCTGACATTATTTCTGCCACTCCAACATCCTACATCAATGCTTATGACTTTGTACCCCTGTTGAAACAGAATTGGGAAAAGCTCAGAGGACTTTGAGGGACGAGGGTATCGCAGGGATGTTCTGGTAAATATGAACCATCGGACCGCTGGAAAAACACCCCTGATTTGTGGCATGGATGTAAATACTCCCACCGTGGCTGGTTTGAATTTACCAAAGCAGGTTCCCTGAAGGTGCAGTTGGCAAGAGTTGATCACAACCAGCTCCTGCAAGCTGGTGGCAGCTGGCTCCAGCACCCCAGGAGAGCCCAGGTCTCTGGAAACCAGAGGGTGTGAGCAAATGCCCCTTGGAGAAAGGCAGAATGGGGAACCAGATGCATAGAAAAATGCAGGCCCTGGGGAGAGCACACCGCTTCTTACTTTCCCCATACACTCTCCTTGTAAGCTTTTCTGGTAACCGATGCAAACCAATTCTAGCCTATCAGCCCAACTTTTAGCATTGTTAACTGACTAAACAACAACTTTAGAAACAGATGATGATAGCAATACAACCAACAAAACCTGGTGATTTCTATTTAAAATAATTGATTGCCAATAAATTCTTAAAAAAAGATTTGATCATTTACAAAAATATGCCGATCTCTCTGTAAGAACTTTTTCACTGCCTCTGTTGTCACAAACACATTGAAGTCTTCCGATTGGGTTAGCTGCCAGTGAGGGTTTCCTGTCACATTTAGTGGGAAGTTGGATTTGTGGAAGAGAAGAGATACAAATATTTCGCTTACCAGTTCCGAGTGAAAGGCCGATGTGGATTTATGTAGCCATTTCAGCCCTTTGTTTCTGTTATCACAAGGGTGCAGCCTCAAGGCTCCCTGATCAGGGACGGGAGCCAAGCACCATTCTTCATGTTTAATAAGTCTTAACCAGGTGTAATTGAACTGTTGAAGCTGTGGAAGGAATGAGTAAGAGAAAGGTCACCTCAGGTGGAAAACACAAGTCAGGGCTTTGTCCAACATCTTTGCCAGCAAAGGTTAAGAATATAGGCACTCTGGTCAGATGTTTCGTATTTGAATCCGGGTACTACCACTTTCAACACTGATCGTAGGAGCATAATATTAATCCTGTCTAATCTAATTTTTCTCCATTTTTAGTTGGGTAGCAACTTCAACATGTCTGTCTCAGAGGCTTGGGTAATGACTGTCAAGTGTTTCGCACACTTACGGAAGCCCTCAAAAAGCGTTAGTTGCAACAATACACCGTAGTCCAGTTAGTACATATCTGCAAATAAATGTCATTCCAGGAGCTCGGAATGCCAGACAACCTGGTGCTTGAAGTATTGGAACATCCAAATCACCGCAGGATTACAGCCTTGAGCCAGTGGGGCTCCAGGAGATCCAAGTTAGGGTCCTAAATTACCTTGTGGAAATGATTATGCTAGACAATTGGACCCCTAGAGGAAATGTTAAAAATCTTTCTTTGCTGATAATGTGAAGAACTGCTCTGGGAGAAGTCCAGTTTTGGGGAGTCACCAAGGTCTAAAATAAATACCAATTCAGGTAATGGAACCATGTTTTCAATTTTTATTTATTTTCTTCAGTTATTTACAACCTAGTACGATCTGCCTGGTTAATAAACTGTACGGCTCTGGGTCTGTGGAAAATTTTTAAACGTATTAGGAAAAAACGGCTGCTGGTAAAGTCTATCTAAATCAGTGGTTTTCAACCTTCCTAAAGCCGTGACCCTTCAATACAGTTCCTCATGTTGTGGTGACCCCCAATTTCATTGTTACAAATTGAACATAATTAAAGCATAGTGATTAATCACAAAAAAATATGTAATTATATATGTGTTGTCCGATGGTCTTAGGCGACCCCTGTGAAAAGGCCGTTCGACCCCCAAAGGGGTCTCGACCCACAGGTTGAGAACCGCTGATCTAAATGCTTTTATCTAGTGAATCATTGGTAATGTGATTGAGATTTCATTTAGATTATCAAGTATGCCATTGGGGTAGACCTCTCTGCTGAAAGGTCTTACTCCCTGGCATATGCCACTCTGGACCATCATTAGGGTCACCTAGCATCTAGTTGGAAATGCTGAGAATCAGTTCTGCCACGAACCTATTGAATCAGAATTCACATTTAACAAACTCCCCAGGTGATTTGTGTGTATATTAAAATTTGAGAATGGGGAATAAAAGGTGGTTCTATGGAAAGTAACCTCACTGAGTGATTGATCACAAATTCCCAACAGGGCAGGTCATGGTGGGTGGTCATGCCCCAGGCATGTACATTCTTAGGTAAAAGTTTTATTTTGCCTTAAGCAAGCCCTGTCCATTGTTTCTGTGCACGTAGGTTAACACATCTTTGAAATGTTCCCTTTTAAAGACCCCTCCTTCTAAAGGGTGACCACCCTTTCCGACCTGTTTCAAAAATGGACGAGAGCACATAATCTGAACTACTAACCTGTAATCCAATCCCGGCCTTGCTTTCCCCCTCCTTCCTGTACTTCCTTACATACCTTCCTTAATCTCAAATGCACAAAAGAAACTGCAAAACTGTTATTCTCTAGAGCATTTGGGATCTTACTCCCTGGTATACGCCATCAGTTTGGCTCAAATAGACTCGTTACAATTTTTTATAGGTTTGGATGTTTCTTATGTTCACAAGAAGCATAGACATAATACAAAGAAGCTATGTAGCTATGAGGAAAAGCTAGATAGTACCTCGCAAAGGGACATCTCAACTGATTGAGAAGTTAACTAAAGAGACTTTTTAGATAAGGTGAAAGATAGGGCTTGATAGGTCAAACCTACAATCCTAGGGTTTTATTTCTTTTAAGCTTTTTTTTTTAAATTATAATTGCTGTGGTCACTGTCTTGATATTGTCTCATTATTTCTGGCACAAATAAGTTAATTTCCACCAAGTTTCTTTACTTTTTATTACTCAAACAAGCCGCAGGAAGCAGAAGCTGAAAAGGAATAACAAGACAAAAAGGGAGATGACATTTGTGGAAGGCAGGGGTTGCAGGATTCATACCTTTCCCTCCCAGTCTCCCCTCAAGAGACTCAATGGTTACGAGACCAGAACTTGGGTTTTCAGATAAAATACTGATGAGACTTGAAGGACTGCACTATTTAATATTTTATTTTCATATAATTTGGACTAATATTGTTTTGTTTTACTATTTGTGAATTGTTTCCTCTGAGAATTGTTAATACATACAAGTTATTTCTTTCCATTGATTTTTGACACTTTTCTCTTTCAACTGTCTCCTCTTTTTCCTAATTAACAGTCCCCTTAGTCTCAGGTTACAACCCACAGCTGAATTATAGCCGCAGAGATGACAAAATGCCTTTTCTTTTAGTAGCAGCTTTGAATGAAGAGGTAGAGATGGAATGTGCTTCAAAATAAAAGCAATATCTCTTAGTTGAATCAAAGTAGTATGTTTTGGTACTGTCTCTAAAGGGATAACAAACCTGTTATCACAAAAAATAATTTCTCTACCTAAGAGTGACCTACAATTTTAGGGGACTGAGTTGTACTCATGAATTGATGTCCCTGTGAGTCCTATTTGGCACCCAAACCAGAAACTCTCCCCACAAAGTAAGAATGGATGGGGAGCATGTGTTGGAGAGGGAGGTGCCATCACCTCCAGCTCCCCTCCAGCTCCCCTCCAGCACTGCGGAGTCCCTGCTCGGTTCTCCCCAGGCCACTCTCTCCCCTAACCACTGTGCTCTGAGTCTGTGGGAGTGTTGCTGCAGGGTCTTCCATTATGGATCATGGATTATGTGAGTTACATTATTTCCTTCAGATATAGAAGAATGGGGGCAGGGGATAGAATCAGAGAATCAAATTGCTCCCTGAGATTAATTATTTAAAAATATGTCCTGTCTTTTTCTTTATTACTCTACCTTTATATGTCACGTGCTATTTTTCACTTTTTTTGGTCTGTTATTATAGCAGGGGACATTTGTGGAGCATTAAGTACTAGGTGTTGTTCTACATCCTTCATAGTTTTATCTAATTTGATTCTCACACTAGCTTTAGGGTAGGCACTATCATTACTGCCATCTACCTAAGGGTTAAGAAATGTACAAAATTGACACACTTTGCAAGTGATGGAGCCAGATCTGCATTTCTCATGGGTTGACTTCAGTACCCACATCTTTACATTTAGTGGTGGACCCTCTTATCACCAACCCTATGATTATGTAGGGATTAACTATTGTTTCTTTAAGCAAAAACCAATTTCTCAAGTGAGTGATGAATGTGTTATACCCCGCACTTATCAACTACACCAGTACCATGAACTGCACCTACTATGAGAGAGAAACCCCCAGCCCAGCATACCTTGCTGCTCCCGTCACAGTCTTCCAGGATGGTTGTGGTATTTTCAATGGAAATGCATTTACCCAAGGCCACGTTAATAAGCTAGGAAGCAAAATATAAAATATGTATGAAGAAACAAATATTTTAAAGTAGATCAAGACATTCAGAAAACACAGAATATAAAACTACAGGAAGGTTAAAAGACAGTTAAGTTAATAGCTCAGCAATACTTAGCACTATAAGATTTCAGTGGTTGCTGTCTCTAAGAGACATAATGTAATCTTGCTAAAGTACAGCTTCAATCTGTCAATTGAGGCCTGTGATTTAGCCACAGAGCCAACAAACAGAAGCTTTCAATTAACCCTTGCCTGGAATGCTGAAAAGGGAATGAGCAAAAGGTGGCAAGAAAAAGTAGTTATTTTCTTGGCTCAAGTTTGTCTGATGCATATATTAAAAGTCAATGCACACACTTGCAATTTAATCAAACCGACAGCTACGGGCTCTGTTGCCTGGCTGACCCCTCCAAGCTACTTGACTGCTCAGGCACTGAATCATAGATAGATAAATTGAGTCCTTCAAGAACAGCAGATTTCCAGCTGATTCCCTGTCAGAATCTTCCTAATGACTCCGGCAAGCTACAATTCATTACAGGAAAGTCATGAAAATTAATACAGAGCCAAGCTTAAAGGCACTTTCTGGCAGGCCCCCAGCTTTTTAATGGATTTGCAGGGTCAAATATAGAGGCAGCTTTCTATAAGTCACCATTTAACACAGAAAAACGTTGATTCCCTTGCCCCCTTGACATCCTGGGCAGGGCTAACGAGGCAGTGGGTTAATAGTGCAATTTAGACTTCTCAGGTTTCGAGAAGAGCTGTGTAGAACCAAGTTTCTACTCTGGAGAGCCTGCTGAGCTGGGAGGCGGTGAGGTCTTATTTGCCAGGCCCTTTCCTGTTCCCTGTGCCTAACACAGAGCTCTAACTCCGGGGCGATGATGCAGGCTGCGTAGCTCACAGAACTGCCAGCGTTCAGAACACGATGCTCCGTGAGTTGGTCCTTACTTTTCCACACACAACTTAGCTGGCAAGAAAGTAAGGGGTGCCTTCAGGGACCAGAAAATGCAGAGCAACAACAACTAAACTAAACTAATAGCAAGTGGGAAAACTGCAAATACTATAAGAAAGGGACCAAAATTTTACGGACAGGAGAAAAACTTGGGCATGGATTAGCCAGAGAGGTGGGGTTGCAGTCCTCCACACAATGATGCAAAACTGGAGTAAGGCCCTCAGTGGAATGGTGTCTTGGGAAAAACAATCTACCCTTTAGCAGAGGGACGCCACAGGGAGGCGAGATTCTGCCAGATCTAAAACCTGACAGTGACCTTCATTTGGATTTGAGATGCAAATTTACCCTTGTATTGAATATAAACCCTGACAGACCCTTGGGGCACCAAAACAACATAAAAGTAGTAGCCCGTTGGTTACTTTGGGGATGGCTGGAGTGCAAAACAAATTCTAGAAGGACGGGAACTCTGTCAGAAATCCTCAAAGAAAGCTCTGTTCACAATTTAAAATGGCAACTATGGGAGAAGACCACCCATCATTAGTAAGTGGGAGCAGTCGGAACTCACAGAAGGAATCAACCATCATGAACTTCAGAGAAGAGAGTTCATAGAGACGAATGAAGGTAGAATAATCCTGGAGATTAAAGAAAGGAAATGGCGCCTCAACTCTTCTCTGGATTTTTAACAGAGATAAATATAAACTCCTCTGCTTGTGGATTATTTAGACAATATTTTATCATCAAAGGGGTGTGGGAATCTCTGGCTTCAATACAGTTGAACAGGTGGTCTTACCCCGGAACCTTTCAGAACTTCCAGTAGGGTAATGTTTAGCTTGCTGCTCTAAGAGGGAATGTAGTGTGTTGTTTGCCAAATGTATTTGACCATGGATCCCTAGTTTTGGCAGCACAGCTAATAACATTGCTCAGAACAGTGTTTGGGAACCCCAGGTTCAATAGATTTCTTTGTATTTATTTTGTACAATTCCTTCTTCCAAGAACTGAAAGGCATTAGAAGGAAAAAGAGCAATCTTTTCTATCCTTGCCTCGCCCTCTCCCCCCTGCCCCCACCTACTTCCACACACTTCATCTGAAGATCTATTTCCTTTCTCTCTTTATCAGCGATCCCTAGAGAAATTTACTGGAGAAACCGCTTTTCTTCATAACAAAATAACGTTTTAGTTCATCTCACTCTGCATTGCCTGAAGAAAGGTCCTATTTTTTGTTTTTGTTTTTTTTGGTTTTTAATGGTAATAATGCTCCCTACTGGTTGCTTCAGAAGGAAGCAAATGACACCTTTATTAAAATTTGTCTAAGGAAGGCAACACATAGTGAGAGAAATAATTTGTTTAAATCATTTAAAAATATATTTTTTTGCATTTTGATATATAATAACTCAGGCATCAGCCAAAGGCTGTTTCATTAAGAGAACTCTTCAAAAATTTCATGGGAATGCAAACAACGTAGCCGCACAGAGGAGGCAAAAGACAGTTTTTTAGTTCCCTCTGGTGGTTAAAGCTCAGTAATGCTCTTGCTGAGATTTTGTGTGGTTAGGACAGGAAAAAATACTATGGTGAGGATTTCTTTTCTTTTCCTGTTCAAGAGATAAAATTTAAAAATATAAATTTATTTTACAGACATATCATTTGAATAGCGTATAAGTCCAGGGTATTCTTCCTACTGAGTTGCCTAAGATGAAACACCAGATTGAACTACCTGAAGCAGCACGATTCTATTTTGACCTATAAGGATGGCAATTTCATAATACATTATGGTACATACAAACAGATCATGTGTACCCACTTGTCAGTTGAATTTCATAACAACAGAACAAAACTTCAGACTACTTTCCTCTCTTTCACGATCTTCCAGGATATCCTTATACCACCAGGGAGAATAGTTTTACTAAGTCCTTGTCATGAGGAGATTTGCTACGCCAAGAATGGCTGGTTTGCACAATCTCCTTTCAAAGGTAAGCTGAAAAAAGTTGGCTTAAAAAAGCAGGCTTACTGATGTTCAAGTCTGAGAACCTCTGGCACGAAGAAAAAGGAAACTCACAGAAAATAAAACAACACTGGCAGTAAAACTTAAATGAGAAATAAAACAATAAAAGAAATAAAAAATATGCATAACTAGGGATGAGTTCCAGGTCAACGCTTGACTAACCATCTCATAACCCATCCTATGGTGAATGTTCTCACGGCTGGCCATCCTCTTCAAGTCCAGCCTCACTCCTAGAATAGGTTGAAACGGCTTTTGTCTAGTTTCTCCTCTTCCTTGATTTTTTTCCTTCGCTTTGTACTCTATCCCACCTATCTACCTTGGTTTTTTCCCTTTTGGTACATTACCTTGTGCCTTGGAATTTTCTCTGCTATTGTCTGACAATTTGTTATTTTCAACATGTCTTTGAAATCTATAAAATTCTAATTGAATCATGCCATCCCATTGTTTAACCCTACTCAGTAACTTACCATTACAAGGTAAGAGAGGAAAGAAGGAAGGAAGGATCTTTACTCTGCCTACAAGGTCCTACATGATCTGACTCCTGCCTCCCTCTTTAACTTCATCTCGTGCCATTCTTCCCTCCTCCACACCCTGACAACAACATTCATCTCCTCTCCAGTTCTTGAACCCTCAGATGGTCATCAGTCTCAGAGCTTTCACACAAGGGCATCCTTTGTGCTTGGCTGACCCTTGGCCTTTCAGACCTAGCCCTCAACATCTCCTCAGTTGACCACTCTGACTTAGAAGGATTCTTCACTGTTGGCCTGTCCCCCACGTGAAAGCCATCATATTTATTCACTCTTTACTTGCTTATTTTTATAAATTTTTTTCTCTTCTCAACTCCAAGCTCCACAAAGAAGAGGTCAGTCTACTTAATTTATCACCTGATAATTCAGTTTTAAAATACTGCCTGGTTTATTGATACTCAATAGATATTTGTTGAATTAATCAGTGAACACAACTGCCTGGAAGCCTTCCTCAAGTTTACCTTTTATTTCATCCTCAACCCTGCTTTGTCTCATCTGCACTCATACTTGGTATTTATCTATAATGTAATAATTAATTCATCCTTTCCCACACATTTTCCAAAGTATGTTGGCATTTTATTTTTATGGAGTCAGATTTCAAACTGCTGCTTGAACTTACCACACCACCAGCTCTCACAATGGGAGCTTTCAAGTCAGGAAATACATTCTCCAAGTACCATTTGAAACTCTTGCATTTTAGTTTCTTTCGAAGTTCCCGTTGTTGGGTGAGGTTTCCGACGTCCAGCCCTTGGTCTATGAGGTGATTCCCGTGGCCGTAGAACAGCTCCTTGTACTCATCAAGCCAGACCTCCGCCACCCGCACCAAGTTCCGCTCTACTGTCTTCATCCGGTCTTTGGGGAAGGAGTATGGGTTGTCATTTCTGAATATGTGGCCCACTCTGGAACAGGGAATGATCTCAATTTCGCCACCACACATCCACACCTGGAACAGTTTAATGATAAGCATCAATTATCAAATCCTTGTCCACAAATTATGAGCAATTAATGATGACAAGAAACCACCTGACTATTCCCCTCCCCCGCCCTGTTTGAAGTAGTACTCTCAACTTCTAATATCTTCTTCAATAGAAAATTAAACTCAAGAGGTTTATTTAGTTTTGTATATTGCTGTGAACCATGTTAGAATTAGTAAAATATATATTTCCCCTTCCTTCCCTTGCAATGTAAATTCCTATTTCCCTAAGAAATCCTCGCAGAATCTCAGTATGTAAAATTAGTTCCTGCTTTAGTTGAATCAGGGAAAGGAGTATGTATTTTCTTTTTTTAAAAAAAACACAACATGAAAACCATTCTCCTTGATCAGGAGCTCAAATAATACCACTTTTACTACATGTCACCCCACTGCATAGGAGAGCCATTGCTTTTTGGATGCTGTCCTCTATGGCTGCTGCCACAGCTTCAGATATTAATCAATGACTTTATAAATACCCAGAGTCCTCTGATATGTCCCCAGTTGCTGCACTATGGCCTGTCCCCAGCCAGCCCTATGGTCACTTCCTGTCATGTGTGTTCTCCAAGATAACCCATAGCTAAATTATTTCATTACTTCCAATATATTAGAAAAATGTTCCAAGAGAGTTATTTTATATTAAGTATGAATCCTACAGTGTTTACACGGGATGACAGACAATTATTTTCCCCATATTCTGATGCAGAAGCAGTGCTGTGAAATATTAGGGAACTCTAATAAATTTTATGAGTGCTATTGATTCTTCCAAATTCAATCTTGGATATGAAAACATTAATCCAGAGGCCCTAAAATTTCTGTGAAATCCTCCCCCCCACCCATCCACCCTGAGGCAGTCACATATCTGATTGTATTAGTACAATGAGACCATTTAAAACTCGTAATTGTAAATAGAATTTGAGAAACACTAGTAATACCTTGAATGACAGCTCCATATTTTCTCCACCCCAAACATCAAGCCCAGGGTCATATGTTCCAAGTTCATAAAAGTAGTTTTTATCAATAGAGAACAATCCACCTGCCATGACAGGGCACCTACAACGAGAAAAGTTTGTTTTTTTACACTTGCATTTCATGGGAGCTCAGTTGTTAGCATAGGTTGTGATGGACTTAGGAGGCTTTTCAGAATAGCTGCCAAGTGTAGGGAGGTCTTGGAATAGAGTCACAAACAGCACTTAAGTGGCAACTTCCCTGGTTCCTGGTGACAGAGCTTAATTAGAGTTGGTGGAGGTGGGGCCTGGAACTAGGATGAACTGTATCCCAAATGTTCTTTCCAGACTATTCAGATACATCCTCTTCCTAATATTATGCTGAGTTTAAGCTGAACTCTACTACTCCATTGATCTTCAACATGAGAGTCTAATAAAGGCAAAAAGGTTTTTCAGGTGCAGGATCAGAGCAAGAGTGTTAAGTTCAGGCAGATCTGGGTTTCAACCCCAATTTCTGCTTTTACTATCTATGTATCCCTGGGAAAATTACTTCACTATTTTTTAAAATCTATTTTTATTGATTTCAGAGAGAAAGGAAGAGGAAATCACTAATCAGCTGCCTCCTGCATGGTCCCTACTGGGGATTGAGCTGGTAACCTGGGCATGTGCCCTTGACCAGAATTGAACCCAGGACCCTTCAGACTGCAGGCCAATGCTCTGTCCACTGAGCCAAACCAGCTAGGGCTACTTCACTCTTTTAAGTCTCAATTTTCTCATCTCTATAGTGGGAATGCTGCCCTCTCTCTCCTAGGGTTATAGAGTGGGTTAAAAGCAGAGCGCTTGATAAATAACAGTACTCCTACTTCACTGGCTAGGGGCATCAATCCTGAAGCAGCAAACCAGGCAAGGGCTGAGTGCATAGTCTGGGCTTGGGCTTACTCTTGGAACTTGCTGGCTTGAGTCTACATAAGAACTCTCTCCGACAGGGAAAGCTCGGGGCTCCCACTCCACAGCCTGGGGCTGGCTGCCTACTTGTCCTGCAGGGCTGGACTCTGGGGCAAGTGTTAGGAAGCCTCCACTTTGGCTCCCGGTATAAGTTGTGTTCTTCAATCCAGCTTCTCCAGCAATAAAGCTCCAATTTTAATTCATATCCATCTTCTGCATCTATTTATTAATTCATTCACAGAAATTGGCAGCTTTCCCATGAAGGGTAAGACTAGATTCAAAAAAGAAAATCCTAACAGTAGCTATTATTATTATAATGATACTTCTACTACTATTATTTACTCTCTTAATTTTCACTCATCTTGATTTCAATATTATGTGTGTTTATATAGCATATATGCAATATATTCAAATAGCTTGATGATTCTCGAGTTGTAAATCCCAGAGAACAGAAATCCTATGAGTGAATTCCTCTGCATTCAGGGCTGACTAAGGGTTCAGTGGACCATTTGAAAAATGAGCTTTGGTAGTGGGAAACTATTTTCTCAGGAAAATTTTGTTTACTCTTAGACTATTGGTTATAATTGTAATTCTTGATGTCCTATTGAATGACGGGATATACTTGTTTTGTGAAATTGCTTCCTATTGCCTTATAAAAAGACACATGAGCCCTGGCTGGTGTGTCTCAGTTGGTTGAGCATCATCCCATGAACTAGGAGGTCATGGTTCAATTCCCAGTCAGGGCACATGCCCTGATTGTGGACTTGATCCCCAGTAGGGGATGTGCAGGAGGCAGCTGACAATGGTTCTTTCTCATCAATGTGTGTGTCTCTCTCTCCCTCTCCACTCCTCCCTCTCTCTAAAAACAAACTGAAAATAAAAAACCATATTTTTAAAAAGACACATGACTACTTTATAAAGTTAAATTTCACACACTTACCTTATTATATCAGTTTCTTTAATTCTGTTTTTTGCAATGACGTCTGGAGGAATTGTTCTCCAACCAAAGTTCATGGGCCACACAAAGATTCCTCTTTGAAAGTTGTCCACTGTCATGTAACTAGTTCAGGGAAAAACCAAAAGTGCTACCTGAGATCATACATGTATACTTAACTGACCCAATGCCATGTCTTGTTTAATGAATAAAACAAGTGCTTATGCAGATGACTTTAGATTATTATAAACTTTGAAATAACATTTCTAGAAAATTTATAAGTACAATTTGCATTAGTGACCAGTTGGCTGAATTGTTTATTTTTATTTTTAACTTATATTTAATAAAAAATAATATTCTGGCCATTTTTGAGGGGGGTGGAGAAATTATATATATATATATATATATATATATATATATATATATATATATTTACCACAAAAATAAGAACTAATTTTAAGGAAAATAGGTATTTTTGGTTCAGTTGAATACAAAGAAGAAAGAACTGGACAATGGTATCAAGGGTTAAGAATTTGTGATGATCAAATAAACAGATTCGCCTGCTCTGATCCCAAGATAGGTATTATGTACTAGTATTTCCATTTATTTAAATGGATAAACTGTATTTCTTAGATTTGCAAAAATGCACCCATGACGAGTGTAATCAGTACTTTCTGTTGCTGCTGGTTAAAGACTCACTTAGAAGCATCTTGTGGAAGATGACAATATTACCTCATATCCTTATCATTGATGACTTCAATTACTGGACAGGCTACTTTTTTTCTACTTAAATAAACTCTTTCCAGAAGAGGTTCCAACCAACCAATGTTACATTCCACGTGAGAATCTAAGAATGTCAACACATCACCTAAAGAGCCAGAAAAAAAAATGTGATATAAGATCTTAGATATTGTTCTAGAAGTGTGGTTGTAAAGGCAGAAGTCTTTTTTTTTCCTCACTGAATTCCTTGTCCCTGTAATTTTGTTTTACAATGAAAATAAAAGAAATTTTGTTTGTAGTAGTTGCATGGGGCAAGTACCATTTATGTTTGCGAAAAAAAATTGATACTCCACATAGAATGGGTAGCCAAGACTCTGAAGGGAATATTTAGCATTAGAAGTAGTTGCTTATGTCCTTCTAAAGAGATGTGTCCCAATAACTCTGGGGGTGGAGAATTGGGATTTTGTTCTGCAGAAGAGCAGGAGAAGTTTGAGATTCCACATTTGGCCTTAGGAATGATGAAGAGGAAAAACTGCTCTGCATAATAGGGGTGAAAAGCAGTTAAGGTAGAGGAAGCAGGAAGAGTAGGAGGCAATGTTAAAATGGTTGTTTAATGGGTCTAGAGTTTGAGTTTTGCAAGATGAAAAGAGTTCTGAGATTGGTTGCAAACAATGTAAATATACTTCACAATACAGAGCTATATACTTAAAATAGTTAAGATGCTAAAATTTTATGTTATTCATATTTTATCACAATTTTAAAATTGTGATAAAAAATAAGAGGGGGAAAAAAAACTTGGAGACCAGAATTATTTATTAAGAATTCTTTTTAAAAAATTAGTTGTGTGAAGTAACAGTCTTTCTCTTCTCAATGAAATCTCAGCAGTATCTACATTGTTCCAAACAGTGTGTGTGTGTGTGTGTGTGTGTGTGTGATATTAATAATACTCAGAGGAATCTGGCTTGGCCAAAATCCTACGTGGAATCTTTTAGGCTCTACCATAGGCAATTACAAAGGCTTTACCCCGAAGGCTTCATGAAGGAAGCCACCCTCCCCTGGAAAATTTGGTGCACAGCTGGTGCACTGGAGGGAGGTGCAGTTGAGGACTCAGGCCTTCCCTCCCTCTCAGCTGGACACGCTTTTATGGATATCTGTGTTCCTAGCCCAGGTTTTTCCATTTGGAGGCCTCTTTCTCAGGCTGATATCTCTGCCTCATCTATGGGAGGTGGGTGGATCTTGAAAACGTTTTTGTACACTCTGACTCAGTACTTTTCTTTTATAAAAAATATATTTTTAGTGATTTCAGAGAGGACGGAAGAGGGAGAGATAGAAACATCAATGATGAGAGAGAATCATTGATAGGCTGCCTCCTGCATGCCCCCTACTGGGCATGTGCCTTGACCAGGACTTTCTTCTTCTTTAGCTTCTTTACTTACACTATGGCAGCAAGTGATGAAAGCCGTGACTGTACTTTCATTTGGGCTCATTGCGTTAATTGATCACTCTGACACCTGGCTGCTCTCCCCTGCTCTTGACAAACCTTTAATAACATCATTTATCATCTATTAAGTGCTTGCTCTATGCCAGACACTGTCGTAAGCATTATACATGGTTGTATTTAATCCTTACAATAAACCTGAAGTATAGGTCTAAATTTATTCCCATTTAAGAGATAAGAAAACTGAGGAACAAAGAACCCTAGCTGCTCCCACTCCACTTCTGTCCATTCAGACCCAGAGTTCAAATAGCAGTTTCTGCTAGACCCTAGCCCTATCCCCACAACAGGCTTAAAGGGTCAAAGGGGTTGGATCATCTTCCTCAGGCCCCAGTGGCAGCAGAATGGGTCCCCACACTTGCCTTCAATTCCCGCCTGTCCCAGATCCCCACAAAGTTTCTCATTCACTTGTTGCCAGGACCGGAGGGAAATCGCATCTGTCTAAATACAGTGGTTCTCAACCTGTGGGTCCCGACTCCTTTGGCGGTCGAACGACCCTTTCACAGGAGTCGCCTAAGACCATCCTGCACATCACTTGATCTTAGCTAAAAGGCCGATAAGCGATGACCATCCTGCATATCAGATATTTACATGATGATTCATAACAGTAGCAACATTACAGTTATGAAGTAGCAACGAAAATAATTTTATGGTTGGGTCACAACATGAGGAACTGTATTTAAAGGGCCAGAAGGTTGAGAACCACTGGTAAAACATTGGATGACATTCTATACTGTATTTTGGGAGGGACGAGACCTCCCATGCAAGAATGTCATTGCTCCACACTCAGACATTTTATTTTTAAACAGGATCACGGGAATCAGAACAGGGAGCTGTGTCTCTAACTTTGGGTGGGATTTCTAATTGTTCTGGATATTGTTTACGGACATTTTACACACTGTTCTTGAGAGGCATGGTGAAACGGACATAGGATTGAAGTTACACAGAACTGTCTTCATTCCAGGACGGCTGCTCTTCGCCACATTGGAGAGTTAACTTTAAGCTCTTTGAGCTTTCCCTTATGAGGCTATTTCTAATATCTACTTAATACCTAAATGCTTAATAAGTGGTGAGTATTGTTTATATTTTTTCCCATAAACAACGAGTGTTTAAGTTACAGCTCAGAATAATTAACTCAATCTGGATAGCCACCTGGCAAGGTTTTTTGTTTATTTGTTTGTTTTCTAAGAGTAAGTTCCAGTAATGCTGGAGTGTTTGTATATGGGTTTCATTGCAACTTATTATTTCTTTTTTTGGCC
This sequence comes from Myotis lucifugus, assembly GCF_000147115.1. Classification (NCBI taxonomy): domain Eukaryota; kingdom Metazoa; phylum Chordata; class Mammalia; order Chiroptera; family Vespertilionidae; genus Myotis; species Myotis lucifugus. The sequence goes on from NW_005871137.1 coordinate 586,924, forward strand.
ACCCCAGAGCCACTCAATGTGCCAAACATTTTTGGCTCCTTTTGGAGCACGACTCCCACTTATATTTAGCCAACCAGCTTGGGAGATGGCTGCCAGCACACAGTAGTGCTGGAGTGTTGTGTTTAGGGTTCCTTGAGGAATGTGGACCTGGCTCACCACTTAATTTTGCATAATGATTTATAAGTGATGCTAAGAAAACCACCTGTTTTAACTTCAGCAGAAACTAGTTGTAGAAATTTACAGGACTGTTGCTCTTTAGGAGACCTCAGAGTTGGCCAGGAGTTAGATGCCACTTCTTAAAGTTAGCCAACTCATTCTTTGGAATGCAAAGAGCAATGTCAAGTATTTTGTTAAAGGCCATGAAGGAAATGAAAGTCTGATCTCTACTCCGACTCTCTACTGAATCTGCCTGATTATAGGCTCCTCTTGGCAGGGCAAGATGTCACTAGGCCAGCTGGTTGGTTTATGCCCTTGTACCTCAACTACCACATCTCTTCTTACTTCTGTTGCTTTCATATGGGAGCCTTTCCCTAGAGATTCATTGGCCATGGCCTTCCCTTCACATTTTGAAATCCTACTGGCCTCTCTAACTCCTCATTCCTAGTGAACAACTGATTGGAGATTATCTTTTTGCCTGAATCAGATTTAGATGAAGAACTGATCGAGCCCTGGAGTCTGAATGTGTAGTGGACATGGCTAGAGATCAGAGTCACTGCTTTGCCCTTATTCTTTTGTAGAAGACTCAGAATTTCAGAGACGATACTGAGTTGTGATGTAAAAATTTATCTTATAATATAATAGCTTAAAGGTTATTAAAATAAAACTGAGCTAATGTACTCAAGGGTGCTAATGAATGATTGAGAGATTTATATTTTTATATTTGGATTTACTAAATTCAAAGAAATTAGTTTACAGTTGTAATTACAAGTGCCTGAATGGGCCAATTAGGCAACTGCTTTGATCAAGTTCATAACACTCCATTTGAAGACAGCTTCCCATGTTGTCTAACAATTTAGACTGTTCTGAAGATCCTTACCAGCATGCTTTGTACTCTTTCCTTTGAAGTGGAGGAAATTTTTTTTTTACAAGCAGAACATTTGTGGTTCTGTATTCATCAGCTTTCTTAGGCATCTACATGGATGTCTAATTTTCATCTCGAAATTGCATGAACAAAATCAGAACTCATTTGCAATCGCAGATCTATTCCTCTGGCTATGATCCTACTGCCCATTGAGTTGTTCAAATTCTTTCCAATCCTAGGTTTCTTTTTTGACTCCTCTCATTAATACTTTCTTCACGTCTTATCTGATGTCAAGTCTTATAAGCTCCATGTCCACAATATATTCTAAGTCTGACCACTTCCTCCATCTGTCTTGGTACCTTCCTGGTGCCTAGACAACTACAATAGCCACCTAATTGGTCTCCCTACTTTTTCCTCTTAACTCCCTAATATTAATTCTCTACAAAGTGACCACACTAAGCTTTTAAAATATAAATCAGACAGTTTTACTCTCCTCATTAATGTCTTTATTGGCATTACATTATGCCAAGAATATTACCTACACTCCTTAAATGATGCATAAACTTTTAAATGCCTACCGTTGCCTTTCTTCCTAAATGAATCTCCTACCTCTCTTTCCATCGTTAGCATTCATCAGTCATAATAAACTTCTTTCCTTAACCTGAATATACAGAGTTTGTTTCTGCATCAGTATATTTATACTTTTTGTTCCATTTTCCTGGAAATGTTCTTCAACTAGATCTCAGCTCAAAGGTTACCTACTTGGACTATTTCTTGACCAGTTTATTCTGATATCATTTGTGGACAATTATTTTCCATAGAAAATCAAACATGGAAGTTCATTTAATTTTTCCAAATGCACTTCATTATTGAGAATCTTAGTTGTCACTGCAATGCCAATTTTGGTGTGATGTTTTTGTTGTCAATTGAAAATTCATATTACCAAGAGAGAAGACATTTTTTTAGCAAACCAGTGGGATAAGAAGAGTTCCAAATTTGAGCTATAGTTACAGGAATTGAAACTCAGGTGAGCACATAATTCACCATCCGGATAGACTTGAATGCAATCAGGTGGAGATTTGCAATGCCATGATTTACAGGGGCAGAATGGTGGCCACCTATTTACAGACAGCAAAGTGGAGTAGATAAGAGTGACGATTCTGGAGCGAAGGTTTCTGTGTTCCAATCCTGACTCTACCACTTATTAGCTAGGTGAACATGGACATATCATAATGCCACTGTGTCTATGTATCCTAATGTGTAAAATGAAAATGATTGTACCTACCTCGGATTAATTTAGTTACTATAGAAAGTTTTTAGAATGATACCTGGTACAAAATGTCAGATATTTTTATGAGGTCCTTCCATAGAAGATGTGAAAATGAACCAAAATGCTTAATGTTCATTTTAGAATACCCATGGACAGAAAAGGTTCACTTCTCCTATTTATCACCAACACCCACACACTAAAAAAGGGTGATGAAAGAAGTCATATTTCTCTTTAGGAAGACAGAAAGGGCTATCAAAAGAGAAAACATATGTCAGAGGAGAGACAATTTTAAAATTCTGAAGATCTGAAATATTGATGGGGTCAGGCTTGAAGGGGCTCCTGGTGTTCAAATTTGGGACAACTGAGCACATCCCCCCTCCCCAAATAATACTGATAACATACACATTTAATTTTTTAAAACTATAAATCCATAGTGATAGGGGCATGAGAGGGGAGGAAAAAAGGAGAGAGGGGATGAGGGAGACATTACTATTTTACAAGTCAATATCAGCTAATAAAAGAAGAAATGATAGAATTAGAAAAATAAATTTGCAGCCCTCAGTGTAATAACTGAATCAAGCAATGATCATCATTGAATGCTAAACCATTAGATAAAGTCTGTGAGGAAAACAGGATATCTGATTGGATCAAAGAATCACCCCACAACTAACTTTTCATTAACAACTAGCTGCTAATATCTTAACCAAGGGCTCAAAAATGAGTATCACCAACAGCGGGGCAACCTGACACCATGTACCTCTTGATTTGAAGCAATAAGTACACAATTCCTTCACTTATGCAGTTGAGTTCTCTATAGTATTCATGCCAAAAACATTTATCCTGTAGGTAACAGGAAGAAAGAGAAAATTTCAGACTGTGGTCAATTATGCAATACAAATGGCCTATACTCTCCAAAAGAACACACACCACAAGTCAATGGTTGTGACGTTGTCTATTCTACACTAAGGGACAAAGGAGAGCAAGCAACCAAATGCAGTACATGAAACTTAATTAGTTCTCAAATTTGAAAAGAAAAAAGCAGCCATATAAAATATTTTGGGAGCAATGAGAAAATTTGAAAAGGTGATATATTAGGTGATACTTAGGTCTAAAAGTTGTGCCTATGTATGGGAACGTCTCTGTTCTTCAGAGATGCTTGCTGAGGTATTAGATAGGGTGTCATGATGTCTGTAAATTTCTTTTCAAAAGTTCTTAAAAAAAGATGTGTATGTATAGATGTATCTGTGTATATGTGTGATGAAGCACATATTTCAAAAATGGCAGATATATGGATGCACTGTACTATTATTTCACATTTGATGTATATTAAAAAAATTAAAATTAAGCAAAAATGTGAACAAAACAGAAAATCCGTAGCTTCTTACCTGTTGCAATCTGTGCCCCTGCCAGTCTGGCTCTTATTAAGCCGTGTCTCTCTTTGAGGTGAAGAATCCGAACTTTTGGAAACTGAGACATGTATTTATCCAAATTATCTTTTAGGTAATCTATATCAGAGTGTGAGAATAGAAAAGACATCACTTAACTAGATCTGGATAATAGCAGAAGTAGTGCCTCCTCAATGTTAAACTCCAAAAACTATGATACTTATAAATTAATTTTTTTTCAATTACAGTGGACATACAATATTATATTAGTTTCAGGTGTGAAACATAATGATTAGACATTTATATAGCTTTGAAATGATCACCCCAATAAGTCTAGTACCCACCTGACACCATACATAGTTATTATAATATTATTGACTATATTCCCTGTATTGTACTTTACATCCCTATGATTAATTTTATAAGTGGTAATTTGTACTTCTTAATCCCTTCATATTTTTCACCAATCCCCACAATCCCCCTCCCACCTGGTAATCATCAATTTGCTCGCTGTATCTATGAGTTTATTTCTATATTGTTTACTCATTTATTTTATGTTTATTTTTTAGATTTCACATATAAGTGAAATCATATGGTGTTTATCTTTCTCTGTCTGACTTATTCCACTTAGCATAATACCCTGTAGGTCCATCCATGCTGTTGCAAATGAAATTTTATTCCTTTGGGTATTATTTTATTTTCTGATGTCATTTTTTTTGGATGAATTTTTATCTGGGTTCAATACTCTTTTCTTTTCTTTTCTTTTCTTTTCTTTTCTTTTCTTTTCTTTTCTTTTCTTTTCTTCTTTTCTTTTCTTTTCTTTTCTTTTCTTTTTGTTTCGTTTCTTTTCTTTTTCCAACTGTTTTTTTAAATCTCAAATCCTTCTTCTCTGTGTTGCCAAATTACACACAGGAGGGATCACCTTTTCTGAGTCCAGGGGCAAATTTACCTAGACATAAATTAAAGCTGTACCACCACCACCACCCCCCACCCCCCTTAACAAAATCCCCTTCTAAGGCCCAGGGAAGAGGCTAAGTATTGTATGCAAACTGAAAAATTTGCAAAAGAAAGATATTGCGACTGTAATTGCTTGAGAACACTGTCACTTCCTGCTGTGACATCCCCCTCCACCACACCTACCCGGTCTTGTTCGATGTCCAGCTAAAGGAAGGTGTGTGTGTGTGTGTGTGTGTGTGTGTGTGTGTGTGTGGGTGGTGGTGGGGGGGTGTTATGAGGTATTTTGATGTGCCTTGTGGTCACTTCTATGTGCAATTAACATTCCCAGGGAGGACTGGCTTTAGGAATACTTCTGCTGCTCTTTCCTACTCACTTTGTGTTGTTTTTCTTAAAAAGACTCCATAGAAGCTTCAGATCCCACAAAACTTGGATATGCCATTCCTAAAGAGACTGTTACCTGTTTAGTAACTACATACTGTTTCTGTGTCTGCTTTCTTAAAGTTTTCAACTAGTTTTCCTTAGGCATCTCATTGCTTCAGGAGCTCCCTGTGATTCCGGTGGGAAACTCTGAGGCTGAGATCATTGGCTGTCATTGTGGTCATGAACAAGGCTAACCTGCTCTATTAAGGTTTGTCATCTTTTTGCTATTTTCTAAACTTTTTGGAAGTTGGCTGCATTTGGGGAATTTATAACGTGGCAGTCATGGGACCTCTGGTAGTCTTGGGACCACTTACACACACAAATCACTTGACAATCCAAAGAGAGAGAGAGAGTCTTCTCTGTAATTAACAAAACAAATGTAAAGCCCTACAATGGAGGATTCTGTCTCTGAACTCTGTTAGAACCTCATCTCTCTGGTCCCATTGGCAATTCATCTTCTTAACACTTAGCTGAAAATATAATATGTTTTGCTCTTGAGGAAGAAGCCATAGGCATTCCATTTCCTTGTTTTCCATACAGTCTAACTCAAACTCTATTTATAGGAAAGGCACCCCATTAATTGTGGGGTATTTGCGTATTAGATCCCATAAAAATATGTTTGTGCAGTTGAGAGAACATTTTCTAGTTTCTAGATTTCATAGTGCCCATCTCCAAAGGGCTAGAGTTAGAAAATCACTCCTGCATGGCAGAGAAGTCACAGCTGAAAGGAAGTTTGGGAAGGCTAACTGGACAGGGCCCCGGATGGTTGTTAGGAACAATGATTTGGCATTTGTAAAATGTATATGCTTTATCAGATTACCCTGTAATTTTGCCATTCATCCAAACTGCATTTGTTTTATATCAAACTTTGATTTTTCAGGATTGGTTTTCTTACCTTTGGTGCTAAAGTCATCCACCAGCAGAATCTCCTTGATGAGATGCGGAGGAGAGCGATTGAGGACACTATGAACAGACCTCAGGAGAGTGGACCATACCTCATCCACAAAGCACATGATGACACTGGTGGTTGGGAGGTTGTTGTGAACGAGCTGCTTTGCACACCTGCGCCAGAATACAAGCTGAGCATAAGCGATGTGCTAACAGGATCCACAGGATGGATTTAAGAGTTATAAAGTACGATTGTGTGTGTATATTTGTTATCTATCTTATCTATCTATCTATCTATCTATCTATCTATCTATTCATCTATCTATATATATCAAAGAGGATTCTGTTGTGTGCTTTTTCTTGGGGAGGGGTATAAACAAAATAAAAGAGCAAAGGAAGAATAGCCACTAATAGGAGTTGGTGTAAAAGGACTAACAATGTGAGACATGAGAACTTCCTGTGGAGGCATCAGGCTGTAGTGGAAAGGACGTGGGCTCTGCAGATGGTTAGACACTATTTTGAATCCAACCACCAATATTTCTAAGATCTTTATTCATTAATACCTTACTTAATCTCTCTGTGCCTCAGTTTCCTCATCTGTGAGATGAAGTAATGGTTCTTATTGAACTGAGTTTTACAGCCTAGTGACAATGTTCATAAAATGCCTAGCACAGTTCTTGGCAAAGAAATTCACCAAATGGGAGTAGTTTGTTATCCTAATTAGATTATTTACCATGAGAGAACATTCAGTTTATGATTGTCCTTCCAACTGGGTTTCAAGTGCCAAATAAATTATATGTTTTCCACTCTATGAGTAATTGAATTAATACCAAATTTATATATATATATATATATATATATATATATATATATAGTGTCCCCAAAAGTATATACACACTTTAACAGCTGATAACTCAATTTTGAAAATGAAATGTATTTTAATAAACACTGCTTTATAATTATTCAAAGTGTATATATATATGTATATATATACATTTTTTGGGACACCATATATATATATATATATATATATATATATATATATATATATATCTTATATATAATCATTAAACTCTTCAGCTTCTCTATCCATTTGGGGGTTTCTTGCTGAGACTCTCTCTACTAAAGATTAGCCACAGTTGAAATCATTTTGCTGGCATAAAAATGAGAGGAAGGCTACAGTGGGAGTTGGTATTCAGGTGGGTCGTAATTGGTTTTGGTTTTCTTCCATGCCTTGCACTGCACACCGCCTCACTGCTGGCATTTTCCCTCTCCTGCCTGGGTTACTATTCTGGGATTGTGCCCAGTGGAACCTCACAAAGAGTATTTGCTATCCTTTAACACAACAACCGTTAGCAATGCAATATTTAAATTATGATGATCATAACTAAGTACTATAGGCAGTCTATATTATTTCAATTTAAACTTTAAACCAACAGCATATCTTTCTCTTTTTATAGGTGAATAATTAAAATCATGGGGAGACTAGTCCATGAATATACTGTTAGTAAAGGGCAGAGTTGGGACTCAAGTTTTGGTCCAGGTATGGCTCCAGAAATAAACATTCAGGAAGTCTTAACAATACTAGAACAAAAGTAGCTGGCAGTAGATGGGCATTTTGTGGGGTAGTTACACTTTGTTTAGGTCATAAATAAGAAATAGGTACACCTCACATTTGCACAGCACTGTACAGTCTGTCCATAGTTAAATTCAATTTTTATAACAACTACTTGAGGTACATATTATTATACTCTTCTTCAAATAGAGCAAACTGAAGCTCAAGAAGAGAAATAATTTACCCAACATTATTCACCTAGAAAACATGTACAGTTGACCCTTGAACAACACAGGGTTTGGGGGCACCAGTCCCAGTGCAGTGGAAAATCCACATATAACTTTGACTCTATAATCTTCCCTTCACATCCATGGATTCAACCAACCATGGTCCAAAAACAGTATTTCTCTCTGTGGTGAGGAATCTGTGGAGGGGAATTGGCAGTTGGGAATGCAAAAGTACTGTTTTCCATCCTGGGTTGGCTGAATCTGAAGATGTGAAACCCAAGGATATAAGGGCTGATTGTATTTACCAAAAAAGAAAAACAAGGAAACAAACAAAAACTAATGTGTAAGTGGGCCCATACAATTCAAACCTATCTTGTTCAAGGGTCAACTGTATACTTTTTTTGAAGAGAGAGATGACACATCTGTTATTTCCTTAGATGGGTGAGTGCCCTCTTTACCTGTCAACAAAAGGCTGGTTTACTTTGAATTAATAGAACCATTAAAGTAAGGGAATATCTTCATTATTTTTTAAACTACAAAAAAATAATAAACTACATTTGAATCTTTGAAGTTGCACATTGAAGATCATGAAAGTGTTAAATTGGTGACATCAAATTATAAATCCTACTATTAAAATTTAGAGTTCTAGCCCAGCTGGCATGGCTCAGTGGTTGAGAGTCGACCTTTGAATCAGGAGGTCACATTCAATTCCCAGTCAGAGCATATGCTGGGGTTGCAGGCTCGATGCCCAGTGTGGGGCATGTAGGAGGCAGCCCATCAATGATTCTCTTTCATCATTGATGTTTCTCTCTCTTCCTTCCTCTCCCTTCCTCTCTGTAATCAATAAATATATATTTTAAAAAAGTTAGAACACTAATCTACACTAATAAAAGAGAAACATGCAAATTGGTGTCACTCCACTATGCCCACCAGCCAATCAGGATGAGTATGCAAATTAACCCAACAAAGATGGCGGTTAATTTACATATGCAGGCGCGGAGTGAAGACTGAAGACTGAAGATGACTGAAGACTGAAGACAACTGAAGATTGAAGAGGCTTGGCTTCTTCACTGCGGCAGGAGTGAAGGCCTGGGTCCTGGGTGCTGGAGGAAAACCGGTGCCAGCAGCCAGGGGAAGGAAGGCCTATTTCACAAATCTCTTCATGCAATGGGCCTCTAGTATTATTTATAATTCAATTATAGAAAAGAAAAATATTAGAAAAAGGGAGAAAAAATATGATGGATTTCTAAGCATTAAGTAAAAGATTATAGCATTTGATTGCATAATTACTAATAATTCCAGCAATTGAAGTATAACTTTGATACTAGACAAACTTTAAACTTTGAAATTTTTTTCACAAAGCAATGTGACAGTCCAATGATCAGAATCTCTGGTGGAGACCATCAAAGATGAGAGATAATAGGACTAAAGTTCCCCAAGGAGGAAATGGGTGGGGCTAGAGTACAATGAATTTAGAGTAAAAGGTTGATGAAGGGGTTGAGATTACTTTGTAGACTATTTTGGGAGGAAACCTAGAAAGAAAAGAGATAGGGTAACTAGGTGGGTGTAGGGCAAATTTGTCATCCCTGTTCCCTTCCCTTTCCTGAGTAGGAAGAAACAGATCATATTTATGGGCTTCAGGGAAGGTATACATTGAGTTGATAGTTGAAAGAATCAGTGATTTTGTGATTATTGGTGGAGCGAGGTCTCTCTCGTTGTATTAATCACTTACAGTGGCAGTTGACTCAATGACAAGTCTTGCCTCCTTGAGTCACTCTCCTTTTCTTTCTCATGAAACACTATACTCTCCTGGTTTTCACCCATCACTCACTGGCTTTCTCCCTTCAATTTCCTTCTAAGTTTTTCCCTCTTTTTACTCCCTAAACAGAAGATTCTCAGAGGTTTTTGTGTCTTCTGTGTACAATGCTACTGTATGATCTCATCCATTTCCACAGCTTTAAATATTATCTTCCAAGTTTATATTCTGGCCAGATTGGTCTCTGAATTCCAGACTCATTTATCCAAACAACTACTTCACTTCACCTCTGAATGTCTCACAGGCATCCTACACAGAAGTTTTTTTAAATAGAAATCTTCATTTCACTCTACCTCACCCACCAGTTCCTCTGCATTTTCCCTCTTAATTAATGACATCATCACCCACCTTTATCTACAAATATGGATGTTAATTCTAGATTCACTCTCTTTCTGTCAGTAAAACCAATCTCTCATTAACTTCTGCCTGTTGTATTGCCAAAATATATCTCAGCTCCACCTTTAACCTCCTCTGTTACCCTTTCTTCATGAGTTTCCATCATTTTTCTTCAGCATCATTGCTGAAGTCTCCTAACTGGACTCTCTAATTCCACTCTTCACCACATCCACACTACTCTCCTGTTTAAAATCCTTCAATGATTTCTGTGAGATAAAGTAGAAAAAATCCAAAATTTTTACCGTAGCCTACAGGACCCAATATAGTATGACCTCTGGCATCTCTCCAACTGCTTGGAATTATTCCACTAGCACATCACACACTTCCCATGGCCACATTGACCTTTTAGTTCCTTAAATGATGTGAAAATTCAAGTTGACCCTCCCTATGCTTTCATGGCTGGCTTCTGTTCATTTAGGTCTTAGCTGAAGTACTACCTCCACAGAGAAGCCTTCTCTAACTACTCAATCAAAACTAGCTACCCTCCTCTTATTCTCTCTTACAGTCATCAGTATTCCTGAAGGAGCATTAATTTACTTACTTTACTCCCTTATCTTCTGCATCTAGAATTTCCTGAGGGCAGGGCAAATATCCCTTGCTTATACAGTGCCACAAGCTTCTAGCATTGTTACATATAATTATTTAATAATTATGGATTGAATGGATGGTTGAAGGAATGGAGTTGAAATGGAGCTTAAATCACAAGTTTAAATGATGGAAAAGATATTTCCTTTGAGATAAGAAAAATGATGATAATGCATAATAATAATTTTATGTATCTGGGATAAGAAGTTAAAAGAGTTTGGAGTTCATACAGGAGGAAAGGTTAGTTGCTCATGTAATAGGGTAGAAACTTGAGGAAAATAGAGAATATTTGGGAAAGACAACGAACAATAGGAGACAGTACTGGCCAACTACACCTACACACACAACACACACACACACGCAATCTGAGGGGCCTTGAGCTCTTTCCTGAATTTGGATATCCCAAAATTTTAGTTAAAATACAAGTGTGGATTGCTTTACCAGTGTCTGGCAGCCTAGCTGTAGGAGGAGATAAAGCAGACTGTTAGATTAATCCAAGTTTGGGGGTCACCAGAGCAAATGAGGTGGAAAGAAAAGTGACAGAATAGTTTGAGGGTGCTGATGTGGATGGTAAAATGCTTCATCTCGGGCTTTAGTTTGGGAAAGAGGAAGTAAAGCTAAGAGGAATAGAAAATTGAAAGGGAGGGTAGAAAAGACAGTGACTTCCTATGACTTTTTAACATTATAATGTAAATCAATGGGAATTACATATTTCACACTTAAATATTCTTTACGACATTTGGTGCTGAAAAGATAAATCAGTTCTAAAAAGGAAGGGTCAGCTGCACAAAATCTGCATGTGCCATCTGAACAAGCCAGGCTGGCTGTGAAGTCTGGAGAGTTGCTCTGTGGTTGAAATTTGGTTAACTGTAGAAACATCTGGTTACATTGGGAAGAGTTAACCAAGGACGCTAATGCAAATGAAACTTCTTATATTAGAAATCAGTAGATTTTTGGTCTCTTTTAGAAGGAAGTTCTAAGAAGTATTATAATGCTAGCCAGTCTGAAATTGGAGGCAGAAAACGCTCTCAGAGATTTGGGTATGGCACCTCCACTCACCACCCATCTGATCCTCCACTGAACACAGCCTGTCATGGGGCCTTGATTTCACCAGGGGAACCAGGTGGATAGATTAGGAAAAATTCCACTATCAGTGGTTCTCAACCTGTGGGTCAAGACCCCTTTGGTAGTCAAACGACCCTTTCACAGGGGTCGCCTAAGACCATCCTGCGTATCAGATATTTACATTACGATTCATAACAGTAGCAACATTACAGTTATGAGAAACAACAAAAATAATTTTATGGTTGGGTCACAACATGAGGAGCTGTATTTAAAGGGCCAGAAGGTTGAGAACCACTGCACTAGATGCTAATATCCCAGGAGATAAGGAGTGCCTCTGCTAATTACTGACAAGCACATTTTAGATGTATTTAAGGGACCACACTGAAGAAAACCCTGTGGAGGACTGTATTGTACAGATCATACTGGTGTCTGGAAAAGGGGAAGCATTAAAGAGTGGGGAAGTGGGCCCAGAAGGAGAGGGAGAGGCTTCAAACACAGAGTTTCAGAGTGTGCCTTGGTTCAGGCGGCTACGATGTCAGGCCACTCTAATATTGATAGGTACCTGGTTTCCTGCATTACTAAACAGCTTAAACATGTTTTCAGGTGTCTAGGAAAAGAGGCATGCTGTTTTGTTCAAAGGCACTGTGGGTCAGACCAGAACATTTTCAGAGTTATTAGCTCTCACACCATTTTTACATGCCATCAGCCGCCTAGTTTTCACAGGTGGTAAAATCTATTTCAAGTTATCTTACACTGACCCAACTGAAGTAAATTTTCTTTCTTCCAATTTGCCTGTTGGAAACCTTGTGCTCTGCTATCCTGGGTGAGGAATCACAGCTAAAGTCAAGTCTAATTTATATGCAAGCCGTTTCTGGGTTGGTAATCATTTTTTGGAGAGTAAGAAATCATATTTTTATTCTATATGTGCATTCATTACAAAAATTAGGTATTTGGAGTCTGCAGTTCCCTTGTTATCCTTAAAAATTAGTCCAACCTATTTTGTTTGGGGGAAGTCTAGACTGATTACTGTAGCCAATCCAACAACTAAAAATAAATGGGGCCTCTAATGTGGGGGATTCGTGTCCTGCACGAAGTTGATACGCTCCCGTGGTGGGACAAAAAGACTCTGGACTTGAGAAAGATGATGAAGGAAGGAGTTTTGAGTCCTCCCAGACATTCACTGTCTGCATGACCATGGGCATACCCTATGACTTTCCAGAACCTTCGTTTCCTCATTGTTAGGAGGAAGATTCCAATGCCTTCATCACAGAATGTCTGTGAAGATCTGATGAGATAATGGATATGAATACTTTGCAAGCTCCATGGTAAAAAAAAATCCATGTGAGGACCTATGATTACGAACAATGTAAATACACCCATTTTGACTGGGGGCACTGCCCTTTGCCCAGGCAGTTCTTTAATCCAAGTCTATCAAGGGCTCATCATTTATCAAGAGACTCAGAGAGTGATATGTTTCACTTTCTTGGCTTGTGTGTGCTGATCCTCAGCCACTCGCTTGATTTGAATGTAGCCCATCAAATAAAGAAGGTTTCAGATGAGAAGATCGAGGGAATGATAACATTCTCTCTCGTCTATGAATTTTTCATTTTATTCCAAGACAGTCAAAGTGTAGGTCAAATCTCAGTCCTCTCAGGTTTGAACAGAAGGTCGAGGAGAATATTTTCTCAGCTTCCATTTGCAATTCAACCACGGCCTCGCTGTGAGCCTTGGGGGCTCGCTGCCCAAGCTCTGGTATCTTCAGGATGATCAGAAGGAGAATGGAGCCTCTGGCTGAGGAGCTCTGCCTCGAATTTTATTATTTTCTCCAAGACCTTAGGATTATTGGGACTTCTTTTGCACTCGCTGATAAGAGAGTATTATTATATAACAATTTTACTTTTACGGTTTGTTATATCTAGGGTAGACTACTCCTGACATTTAGTCAGAATTGCCTGACTACTAATTTAGAAGATTTCAGTCACATTCGCTCCAAAGGCCTTGGCTGCTGAAGCCGTGGTTCCTGGGGTAACTGAATATCAAAGCTACTGGACTGGGGCTTAGACACATAAACCACCAGCATCCACATTAATCACTTTAACAATAGGCTATTTTGAGCAGGCAGCTGTCCGAGTGAAGCTGGGAGGGAGGGAGGAGAGCAGGAGGTGGTGTGATGTGGTGGAAATAGTTCTGGGTGGAGGTGAGGGCATTTTAGGGGCCGTTCTCTCTCCCACAGTGTAGGATCTTGGATGAGTCTCTTCCTTCCTCAGACTTCTTTGGCACAGAAGGGATTAGACTGCTTTTGAAACATCATCTAGTATTAATATTTGGTGATTCTATATTCATCATTAGCCTCATTCACCCATAAGGGTGTTGCTTCCCTCTGGGTCATGAGATTTCTGAGAAAGGTAAATTGTTCTTTCTATGGCTTTAAATTTTTCAATGTTTCCTGCTGGCTCTTAGAAGAACCTTAACATGGCTCTGAGTATGTGAACGTTACTTACTTGTATAGTTTTGCCCTATGTCAGATTTCCCTCACTTTCTCAATAGACCCCTCTTTTTACCTCTTTCCCCTCTTCTCTAACTCCCTACCCTCAGGTCAGAGCTCAAATACTTCTGCCCTCTCTCAGGCCACATTTGGCTGTTCCTTTGCTTACTCCTTTAGTATGTACCCTCTGCTTCTGCCTAACACTGTGCTCCAGGCCTTTGAAGCAGGACCACGAGGTTAGAGTGCACAGCAGGAGCCCAGAATATTTGTTCACTACTGAGCTGTGGATGTCGGGCAGTTTTCAAGAATCACCTTTGCTTAGTGCTGTATAGAAAACAGCTTCCTATTAAATTTCTCTCTGATGAGGTACCTAACAGGCAAAAAAATATTTTCTCTCACACACCTCTGACTTGTGTATAAGGAAAACAGAAATGTTCATTTCTGCCAAAGTCATCTATACTAAAAGCGTAATATGCTAATTAGACTGGACATCCTTCCAGATGACCTTCCAGATGAAGCTGGGGCTGCGAGGAAAGCCTGGGTCCCGGGTGCCAGAGGGAAGCCAGTGCCAGCAGCGGGGGAAGGAAGGCCTACTCTGGCACGAATTTCGTGCATCGGGCCTCTAGTATGACTATAAAGAAAAGGGATCTGTACGCAATGGGGGGAAATCACTAGATTAGAAGTCACAAAATGTTCTTTTGAATCCCAAATCTGCCATTGGCTTGCAGGTATATTGGTTGGTGTTTAGAGCCTCACTTTTCTCCTCTGCAAGTCATATGAGAGGTAGTATGTCTGCGGGGAGGATTGACTAGAATCACACACACACACACACACACACACACACACACACACACTCATACACACTGCTGCCTGGAACATAAATAAGCTCTTTTTTTGGTGAGGCTCAGCAAGGGAGAGATTCCCCTTATTCAGAGAGTCTTGGCAAACCAGGCAGGGTGGAGGTGATGCTGGTCACCATGAGGGAGCAGTGGCTGGGGTCTGGGAGAGAGCCAGCTGGTGTAGGAGAATTATTACTGAGTGAGGAAGCATCAGAAGACCAGCAGTTGTGTCCCAGCCCTGCCATTTGTGAGCTGTGGGCCGGTGGGCAAGTTACCTTTCCTGGGTGTTTTCCCTCATCTGTCAATGAGGAGAGGCAGCACTTTATCCATCTTGCAGACCATTGTCAGGATCAAAGGAGATGATGGGAAGGGTGAAAGGTGCCAGCTGCCTAGCATGGTGTGTCAGCTCATGAGAGTCAGTGAGCAAATAGCACATGGAATGAAATGAACCGCCACCATCTGAGTTATCAGCTGCACCCTGACCCCTCAGTCTCCTCTTGATGTCTCAGTTTCTCTATCGGTAAAGCTGGGATAATGAATGATACCACCTGCCTTGAGGAGTGGTTTTAAGGAGCAAATGAGAGGCAAGTCGTAAAGGCCCTTATAAATACTAAGTTTCTCCATATTGCCCCTTCTCACACATGTCCGTAAACCAACATTTTAGAAGCTGGACCAGTTTAGAAGATGATGTAGTTTGGAATAATATAGACATTTATTTATTTATTTATTTTTTCACTGAATTTATTAAAGTGAATTGGTTAATAAAATTATATAGGTTTCAGGTGTACAATTCTCTAATACATCATCTGTATATTGTATCGTGTGTCCACCACCCAAAGTCAAGTCTCTTTCGTCACCATTAGTCCCCCCTTTATCCTCTTCTACCTCCCCTCCCCTTTCCCTCTGGCAATCACCATACTGTTGTCTGTGTCTATGCCTTTTTGTTTTGTGTTGTTTTTATAGAGGGGACTCTACAAAGATCCTTTCATTTTGAAAGCAAACAACAAAACAGAACTTGTAAACATTGCTATGTCCTGAAGTTTCTGGCCCTTGAGCAAACAATGTTTCCTTTTCAAGAGGCTCTTGCTCTGAATGGCTCAGCCAGAACAGCCGATGGGAAGTTATTTTCTGGCACCGGAGTAGCCACGGCAATATTATGGCAAGAAGTTGATAAAATGAGGCCAATGGTTAAATTGGGATTAAACTGGGCCCTTAATTGGATGTGTAAAAGCGAAGTACAAATAGGTTTGAATTCCTACGTTTACTGATTCCTCATTCCCAGAAATACTTCTAGGTCTAGGTTTAGGAGAAAAAGTCACTGATTTGATTTAACATTGCTCAGTTTTACATATATTAGACACGGTTTAACTGTTTTCTTCTCTTTGAATTAGCAGTTGAAACATATTTTACATTCCCCTAGTTACGGGGAAAGTGTGGTAGATAAAAGTATCAAAATACTCTGTAATTATCTTTTAGCCACATTTAACCTTGGTTATATGGTCTAGCCTGCAGATTTTAAACTAATTTGCTTTTTATTTCCAATTTTCCTACACGACTTTTCAGTGAAATAGTGCATGCTGCTGTATCACACACAAGCACACAAATGTGTACAGGTATGTGCCACACACACACACACACACACACACCATTGCATAGTGTTGACCTATAAGGGTGAAAGCCAGAAAAGCCCTTCACATCCATCTTGCAAGAGTCCTCCCCCTGCCCACCCCCCGTTTGGTTTTTCAGGGAGTCTCTCACAGCTTTTCCAGTCACTTTCAGATAATATTCTCCAATCACTACTAGTCACAAAAGCAGTCTCAGGCTGATCGATTAAAATATTCATCCCATATAAAAATAAGAGAATTTGAACTTCATTTAACTTTAAAGTTTCTTTTTCTCAAGCCTCATAAATTTAGGAGCCTGAAGTTTGGAAGGATATGTGGTCAGTTTATTTTCTCTCTCCTAGCTCCTCCTTCTCCTCCTCCTCCACCTTCAGTAATTCATTAGTTATGGTTTTTGACCCTACAAGGGTTGGAAAGGGAGGGGAGGGGATGGAAAGTAAGGTTCCAGAAAGGTTTTTCCTTCCCCCCAGTAATTTAGACTGGTTTGTGGCAAATGCATGGTGCTATCTTTTGCTTTTCATATGTGCCAAAAGAAAACTCCCTTTAGCTGTGTAGGAAGGAATCAAATTGTTGGTTGACAGCCTCAGCTGTGGGCTAAGAGCATGAAGACCGCTCTGCATCATGTTGTGGAGGGGCTTGCCAGAGCTCTGCAGGAAAAGCTGCACCGAGTCCGGGCATGACGACAGCAGGCGTGGGGGAGCGTGCTGTCATTCTGAGTGTACTTTAAAAACGAAACGCTGGCAGCAAGAACCTTGTGGAGTCATTTTTCTCTAAATACAGACTCAGGAAGTGCACTTTTTAAAAGAGTTCATTTTTGGAGTGCCACCTTGACTCTAGCTGCAGGCCCGAAGACAGACTTCTTTGAGAAGTGCCCTGCTTTTTCAGTGGACAGGACCATGTGTAACAACACTTGTATGGCGTATGGGTTACAAGGGATTGAAACAAACTCTAATAATTAACAGCAAAAACTATAAGGATTAACTTTGTTTAAAAAAATGATTCATTCTGAAACTTCAAAATGACTGTCAACCAAGCATTTTATTTTAAACATACTTTATAGGCAAAAGTGAAATTGCATTTTACTTACTGACATAAAACATTCCTGTAAGATAAGGAGATTTTCCTCCCACGACAGTCAAAACATTAAAATAAAAAAAAACAATCTATATATATAAAACCCTATATATGCAAATAGACCAAATGGCAGAACAACCAAACAATTGTTTGCTACGACGTTTGTTGACCACTGGGGTGGGGGAGCGTGCAGAACATGGCAGGCATTGGCTGGGTTGGGATGGTGGAGCAGGTGAGTGGGTACACCAGACCAAGGCGGGACACCTGTCGCTGTCATCAGGGCGAGCCTCTGGTAGTTACTGAAAATTCTTTGCTCTCGCACGCTGCGATCCTGCCCGGCGCTCGCACCCACTGCCAGCGCCCTGCACTAGTCCCGATCGCTCTGCACCATCAGTGGGTGCTGACGACAGCTGCTGGCCCAGATCACCTCTCAGGACTTCTCCCCCTCCCCCTGCTCCTGAGGGGCGTTCAGGACCAGCAGTCCCCGCTCACACCCACTGTTGGCGACGACTCCGCTCACACCGCTGCTGACGCTGGTCCCAATAGCTCTGCTCCATCAGCATCAGCGGGTGCAAGCAGGGTCAGCACCGTCAGTGCGTGGGAGCAGTAGCAGCAGGAGTGGGGCTGCTGGCAGACAGGGGACTGGGGGCCGTGGCAGGAGGGGCTGGGCGGGGGCACGGAGGATGGGCCCAGACCCTCCCCTGTGCCCACTGCAGTCTCGAAGCCCACAGTTTCTTTCAAGGTGCACAAATTTGTGCACTGGGCCCCTAGTAACAAAAATATGTACTAAAGAATAAACATGAACTAATGAATATATTGTAATGTTAGAACAGGATGTATTTACCTTAAACCTGATACTAACATATTCCCAATATTCAAAATGAAAAATTATAAAGTAATTATTAATTTACTAGAGGCCTGATGCACAAAATTCATGAAAGAGTAGGCCTTCCTTCCCTCGGATGCTGGTACTGGCTTCCCTCTGGCACCTGGGACCCAGGCTTCTCTCACAGCCCCGAACATCATCCGGAAGGTCGTCCAGAAGGGCATCTAGTCTAATTAGCATATTATGCTTTTATTATTATAGATAGACTCATTGTGAGCTTTATTGGAATAGTTACCTCTCATTACTTTTTAAAAAAATATTTACTTTAAAAAATCATTTTAGCCTGGTCAGTGTGGCTCAGTGGTTGAAAGTCGACCCATGCACCAAGAGGTCACTGGCTTCCAGTCCCCATTAGGGCACATGCTCAGGTTGCAGGACCAATTGCCAGTAAGGGGCGTGCAGGAGGCAGCCACTCAATGTTGATATTTCTCTCTCATTGTTGTTTCTATTTCTCTCTTCCTCTCCATTCCTCTATCTCTAAAATCAATAAAAACATATCTTAAAAAACCATTTTAGAGCAACACATCTTTTAAAGCCATATTGTGTAAACTTGTATCTTTTGAGTGCACAACACTGTGCTCACTGCTAAGGAGTGCAAAATAAAGTACAAGATAGAGTTTTTCTCAGACGTTTATAATTTCACAGAGAAGGCAAACTAGATTCTCAAGGCTCTAGTTAGTGCAGAGCATGCAACAAGGAGTGTTTCAGTGACCACAAGAGCATTAAGGAAGGGACCTTGGAATGCAGAGGTTACAACCACTCCGTGGTCCAGGTGAGGTAAGCTGCAGTCAGATTTTGAGCCGTGTCCAATCAAAATGTGTGGGAGGAAATGGTGAGGACCATGAAAGGGGAGGCTGGTGGAAGGCTGTGGGAAGGGACTAGCTGATAAAAACATTAGTGGATGGTGATGAGTATAATAATATGTAGGAAAGGGTAATGAGACAAGGGTAATGAGACTAACTTTTCTCATGCTGAGGCCCTATACTGGAGAGAATGCCACATCCAGAAAGCTGTAGCTACACTGCAAGGGGCAGAAACGGGTGTCACTGAGAAGGACAGTGAGGAAAATGCTGAAAACAGCAAGGAGTTCCTGTGCTTTGGGAAAAGGCCATGATCGCATCTTAACATCTTAGAAAGATGGTTTCTGGGGACTCAGGAAAAAAGGAGGGAAGATCAGATTTGGAAACGGGAGTCTGATTTTAGAACTAGAGCAGATGAGCTTGTCCTGCTTGTCTCATCTCCTCAATGCTACCTCCTCCTAGTTTATCCACTAAATCATTCTTAAGGAGATATTAACTAGTAACTGGTTATTATTATCTTTATTGAAGGGAATATAATTTAAATAAACCTACTAGCAAATCTATGGTTTTTATCCCCCCCCTTTTTTATTCAATCTATATTCAATTGGTAGTTATGATGTGCCAGTAACATTAATCAATCTGTAATGGTAGATTTGGGGGAAATGTAAAAGGCAGCAAGGGAGAGATTCCACAGAATTCTTAAGATGTAAAGAATTATAAGGCTAGCTTCTCTCTCTCTCTCTCTCTCTCTCTCTCTCTCTCTCTCTCTCTGTCTCTCTCTCTCTCTCTCGTCACACACACACACACACACACACACACACACACACACTTTATCTTATATTCTGTAACAATTTTTCTCTTATGCTTACTTTAACATTTTATCTTAAAAAGATCTTAATGTATATTTTTAAAGCCATCTCATATACTTTATGAACAAGGCTGAAAATAAATAAAATCAAAGTAAGAAAAAGTCACTCCAATGCCTGCCAATATTTTTCATTTGTGTTTTCTTCCAACCTTTATCCATATGAATACATATTTTTGCACATATTTGTAGTTGGCGTGTTTGAGTAAAAGAAAAAAAGAAGATTTGTTCCCTTTCAAGGGAGCATGACACGAAAGGGCTGCAAATACTTAGGGGGTCCCAGGCATAGGATCCCTGGTGACTAAACTGTCACCTCCATCCTGTTGGTGGAGTGGCATCAGGTAGGCAACTTGCAGAGAGCAGCTGTGTTTAGCCAAGGTGGGTTGTGTGATAAGAGGGAAGGGCCTGGCCACATGCTGTCTGACTCATCCTCTCAAGCACACGTGTCAGTTTCTCCTACAATCTGGACAGCCTCCTTCCAAAGACAGAACACGACTGTAAAAGTAACTTTCCTGGGTTTTCACCTCCATGGACCAAATTTCAGAAACTAATAAGTGCTGGAGTCAGCAAGCCTTCCATAAATCACATGCATAATAGCATCATTATTACTTGCTTTTGGCCCCTGTACAATTGCCCTTTGGAACTGCAGCCTCTGCTTCTGTGCATGTCTGATTCTTCCCCAGGATCCGTAGCACTCTGCCGGCTATTGAAGGGATGCTGAAATGGAGCTACTTTCACTATTCCTTCACTCCCTCGCACTTCTGTTCGAAGCTGGCATATGTGTATATAAATCATATAAAATACATGTGATGTGTAATTTACAAAACTTCAGATCAGAGCTGCGCAACCATAATTTTTAAGATCCTTTATGGGTGCGGGGGGAGGTGTAATCAGCAAGAGATGGCAGATAACATACAGCATAATTTTGAACGTGGATTTTAATCATTTCTCTATAATTACTGGCTCTGTCACCACTGACAATTGAGCTTCCTGGGTCCTCAGTTTCTTTGTCTTTATTTTGGGCTCATTTGTGTTCTCCTTAGGGTCTGTGAGTCTCACTAGAGTGACGAACATGAATGGCACAGTAGTTGGCCTATGCAGGCAACTAGTGCATGTCTGATAGTCATCTGCCAAAGGCTAAGAGCGTGGAAACGGCCTCCGTGTGGCTGGCATCACAGTACTGAGGCCCCACTTGCCATTCTGAACACAGGCCCAGTGATCTCTGCCTTCCTCCTGGTAGCACTGACTACCTAGGTCACAAAAAGAGCGTTTTCTACTGAGGCCACACAAAGCCCTTGTTTACATACCAAGTGTGCTACACTGGAATCCTGACATTCCCTCACTCCAAATTCCAGGCAAAGATTCTTTGGCTCAGGGACCTGCATATCAAGGCATACGTGGAGCTTTGATGTTAATGGGTACAAAGAACCCTAACTTATGAGAGAGTTAAAAAGAGGTGGGGACCCAACTGTATTTGAATCAGAGCATATGGTTGTGACTCGATCTGCCTTCTGGTGATGGAGTTTAATTCCTTGAAACGCGGGTTCACGAAGGCTCTTTGGGCAGCTTTAGAGCTATGCTACTTTGGGAAAGTGATAGAACTTCTGAGCACCTCATCTGTTCATTTGAACCCATAAAATCTGCAGTTTCTTTTCTAGGGCTCTTATGAAGTTCATGTGATGTGTAGGCAGGCTCTTTGTAAATGGTGCAACTCTAGAAATACAAGCAGTTATTATTATACTCTTGTACAGGTTTTTGTTAGTTATTGCCTGATTGACTTTTTTCAACAATCTTGTTCCGGTATAACTGAACTCCTGAGCTGTCTACAATCCCTACCTACAACAGATATTACACTTTAGGGAGAAAAGTCACTTTTCACTGGCTATTTTTGTAATCATTTGTCATGATTAGGCAGAATTTTGCTGGTTAAGATATGATTTTAGGGAGGCCTTATCTGTGCTCCATTCCCAAATATGTTCTCGCCAAACCTGCTAACAATGTAAAGTTTTGAAATTGGGAATTCACTTCATTGTCACTCTTCTAATGGAATGACATTTTAAGCTCTATCATTCATACATATCTTATTAAGAATTGAGTTCATCTAATCATTTCTATGTTTTCAATAGAGGAAAGGAAATGAAACATAAGCTAATAGGGGTGAGGGCCAAAGTCTCAGAGAAATAAGAGTAAGAAGAGAACACAGTGGGTATACTAGTACTAATATTGGAACTTTTCCTTTTGTGGGTGGTAGACTATTTGGACTATGTCTAATGATTTATATTTCTTTAGTTTTCTAGGTGACCAAGAATCATACAAAATTATCTAGAAATAACTCTTTTCTACATCAGAGCCAACATACTTGGTGTGGAGGAAAGAGAAGAGAAATGGATCTTACCCAACAGGTCTTGTGTCTTCGATGGCTCTGTCCACTGGGATCAAATCGCTGAGGTAGACGTTGAAGTTTCCTTCCTTCCATCTTCTTTCTGCCTCCTTCTCCTTTCCCTGGGGCACAACCACGGGACGTCCAAACTGCCCTGGGGCTTTGGGGTCCCTTGGAGAAAGTGTCATATCGATGCTTAATACTTGGTGCATTTCGCTGTCTTTAGGTGAAAGGGCTTTTGTATGCCTTTGGTTGAGTTCTTCATGCTGGACCTTGGCATTTAAGCTGATTCTTGCTGGCTTTAGTCCCCCAGCTAAGATGTGATTAGTTGGAGACACTGTTGCTCTCTGTAGAGCAAGTGAAGAGGAAGATGCGTCACTTCTGTTCTTGGAGATGTGTTTTCTTTGTCTTTCACCCAACACGAAAGGAAATACAGTTTTGATTTTAGGATTAGGGACCCGTTTGGTGTCTGTCTTTAGCTCCTCTTCCTTGGTTATAATCACAACATGGCTTTCAGAAAAATTGAATTTCTTCCCACCAGCCACTTTGGCTCCATCATCCTTTGGCAAGTCTCCCAACTGTGTCTCATTAATAGATTGCTTCTTTAAGTGATTTAAATTGGCAGAGAACTTGGGAAAGGGAAGGTTCTTATTGGCTTTGTGTTTATATGCCGTTAGATATTTGCTCTGAGCCTCAGTTTTATTTAAAGTTAAGGCTTCCCTAGATTTTGGCACTGGTGGACTGGCAGGGAGTGTCCTCTCATTTGCTACGGCCTGTGATTTCTGCTTTGATCTGTCGCTATGAAACCTGATGGTCACATCCAGGTTCCTTTCAGCGGCTTGTTTTGATGTGTCACTGCTGTGACTATGTCTCTTCTGGGCCTCCTGGTTTATACCAAAAGGTCTTGTGTGTAGAGATAGTTGGGGCAATGGAGTTCCTCTGGCTGCTATGAATGTGGTTTTCTGAGCCCCTTGAGCTGTCGTTTGCTTTGGGGTCACAGGGCGAGAATAGGCTTCAGGTTTGATGGCATGTTCCTCTGTCATCGGCTTCATAAAAGTCACAGGAAAGGTCTGCAGATGTACAGGCTGCCACAAAGGTGCAATCTTGACACTTCCTGGAGCTTTCTGTATGTGTCTTTCCTTCTGGATTTGATCCAAATTATCTTCAACCTTGAGCACACCCTCCTCCGTCTTTCTAAAGTTCTCTTTGCCCCATATTCCCTTCCCGTGGCCCCTGAGTGGGGGCTTTATCTCTTTCATGCTGCTGTAAAGAATCTTCATTTGGTCTGGCTGGACTCTGAACCCTATCCTCTCCCTTCTGACTATGTCTTCCTTCAGAACCCTAGTGTTGATCTCACTGAATGAGAGGCGGAGAGCTGCCATGTCAAAGAGCAGCCAGATGATAGAAGCTACAAATATAAATGCCAGGACTCGCCCACTTCCGCGGAAAAACTTTCGGATCTTGTTCATGGTACAAAGGCTTCCCTTGCAGCCTGCCCTCCCTTTGAGCCTGCTTACCTTGAGTGCAGAGGGAGATGAAGCAGCAGCAGCAGCAGCAGCAGAACTGCCAGAAGGCGCCCCCCTCCCCTGAACACAGCAGGAAACAGCAGTCCAAGGGGAAAGCTCAGCTCCTACCGCTTGTCAGTCTCTGCCTGCGTGGCATTTCACAGCAGCGCATCTGTGCCTGCTGGGCTGGCCCCTGGCTAAACCCTGCGGAACACTGTCCCCGGGTCACTCTGGGAGCAGTGGATGCCAGCTGCCAGACAGTTCAACATATCACTCGTCTCGTCTCCGGGAGCCCATGTCCACCTTCCTACAAGCCCAAGGAAAGGTGGGGGCCGGGCTGGGGCTGCTGCTTCTCTCCTCCCAGTTTTCAGCCTGCACGCTGTAACTCAACACCACTTCTCATAAGGAAAACATTTCAAGCCATTACCCAGAGAACTTCATTCAGCTCTCACCTTCCGTGTTATGTGAGAGTGTGTATGTTTTCGGGGCAATAAAGGGAAAGAAAGCTATCTCACTTGGAGGGCATGTGTTCCTGGTTTGCAACCCCACCTCCCCCATGCCTGCTCGTTAACCCTGTTGTACCCAGGTCTCCCAATGAGCTGCCTGAGCGATTAATCACTGACCTTAATGTTTCAGCTTTAAGAGGTAGCAGCTTAAAGAGGGGCCTAGCATAATCTCACTTCCAGAGGTGGATGTGTAATTAAGCCTTCCTTGGGGGGTTATCAAAATGTTTGTAAGTGAACTGTTTATTTTAAATGAGTCCATCTATTTTGTTATTTTATTTAATAACGTCATATTGCTATAAAAGTTTCTAAAATCGTACTCTCAGTTTTGATGCTTATCTTATCACAGACCATCAGTGTGCTGATTGCACTGAACTTGGACCAGACTTTGAGTGGCGCTGGTAGCTGAGTGGTTCCCACACAGGCTTTGCCTTAAAATCACTCTGAGGAAGCCCCTCTATAATTTCTGATTAATTGATGGGGGGAAAGGGGGAGATGACAGCCAAGAAGCTTTGCAAGTCTTTCTAATGTAAAGCCAAAGATGAGAATCATTGGTTTACAATAAAATGCCTCACTGTTTTCTGTTTTTTTTTTGTTTGTTTTGTGTGTGTTGTTTTATTTTTCTTGGGGGGGGGGAGGGTTGAACACATAATTTTTGTGAAATTCTTTCTCATACAGAGTAAAACTTAACAACTGAATCATAACCTGCATTTTAACATGGCCTGTGATCAACATTGTCCATACAATTTGAGAAGCACTGCCCAGGAGCACTGCTCTCTGAGGACATCAGCGTGATCTGCAGATGGCCATGCCACTTATCACTCCCGTGTCGGAGGAGTATAGCCTCCCTGCTTTGAGATCATCTCAGGCTCCCAAAAACGTGGGAAAAGAAGAAGGAAAGATTCTGAATTCTTTATACTTACACATTGCCTTTGCAGCACTTGGCCTTTAAGTTTATACTTTGGCTCAAGGGAGGGATCCCCAATAAACGCAGCTATGGTAGGCTTCTTGAATCCCTAACTGTCTTTTTTTATTTGGTGACTGCTCACTGAATTGGAATATCCACATGGACTGCAACATTGGTAGCTCCACCATTTCCTCCATGCGCCTTGCCTCGCCTTGTCCATTCTTCCAATGTCTGTTGAGTGTTTTCCATGGCTCAGGTGCTGTGTTTGCTGTCAAGGATATTGAATAAAAGGACATAGTTCATGCCTTTGAGATCTCACAATCAGGTAGGTGAACACAAGCAGGTAGGCACATATATAATCCTCAACAAGCAATAATCCTATATAATAAAGAGGTAATATGCAAATTGACCATCTCGCCCTCACAAGATTGCTGCCTATGACCAAGCCATCAGGGGGGTTAGTGAGGAACAACCAAGCGACTGAACAACAGGCTGTGTGGGGTGACCAGGCTGGCAGGGGGGCAGTTGGGGGAGATTAGGCTGGCAGGGGGCAGTGAAGGGCGACCAGGCTGGCAGGGGGGGGCAGTTGGGGGTGACCAGGCCGGCAGGGGGGGCAGTTAGGAGCAACCAGGCTGGCAGGGAGGAGGCAGTTGGGGGCAACCTGGCTGGCAGGGGGAGCAGTTAGGGGCAACCAGGCAGGCAGGCAGGTGAGCAATTAGGAACCACCAGTCCAGGATTGTGAGAGGGATGTCCGACTGCCGGTTTAGGCCTGATGCCTGGGATCGGCCCTAAACCGGCAGTCGGATATCCCCCGAAGGGTCCTGGATTGGAGAGGGTGCAGGCTGGGCTGAGGGGACCCCCCCCCCTTGCATGAATTTTGTGCACCAGGCCTCTAGTGAGAGAATAATATCCCAGATTCTATGGGGATGCAGTTTAGTTTTAAAACGCACTGATGACTTTTGAAGAAACTATCGATAGGCCTTAGGGATGAGTAAGAACATAATGATCTCTGCTCAGACTGTGGTCTAAGAAAATTAATATTAGTTGGGTGGTGAAAGGTATATACATTAGCCAAAGCATAGAAGTGAAGAGAGGGTACTGTCCCTTAGGGGAAGCACACGTTTCTGAGAACTAGCATGATTGGAAATACAGGCTTTGGTGTTAGCTTCTGTGCATGTGTGCATGAATGTGTGTGTGTATGTGTGTGTATGTGTGTGTATGTGTGTGTGTGTGCCCAAGATGTCCCAAACACTTTGTCCAGCTCTTTTTATTGAAAACTGAACAAAGGGTTTGGGAGATCTTGGGCACACACACACACACACACACAATGAGGAAGATACAATTATAACTATACTTTGTAATCAAGGAAAAAAAGCTTAGAGAGGTGACACAATTTGTAGTAGAGAGTGGAGGAGCTGGATTTCAAATAAATGACTGCATGATGCTACAGTCCATGTGCTTAAATACCACACAGTACTGCTTCTCTAGCTGTATGACTTTGCAAGTTAGTTAATTTTATGTGTTTACTCAGCAATGAAAAAGAAAAGAATTTCTGCTTTTCAGGTTAATGTGAAAATTTCAGAATATAATTTAAAAATCTTGTTACGTAGAATGTACTCCACTAATGATAGTCACTGCCATTAATACTATTGCTGATAGGAGCATGGGGTACAAGTGGGATACAATATACCAGCTTGTTTCAAAAATCAAATAGAAGACCAATAACTAACATGATTTAGGCAATGGGGCACCAAGTATATCTGTGTAATTTTTTTTGCTGCTCTTATTTCCTTTTATTATGGATTGAATTAATGAATAATTATTTACTGAGAGATAATTACATGCCCCCTAATGAAATAGGTGACATTGTTTCTGCCCCTAATGACCTTAAAACTCCACTGACTAGAACACCCTCAACCCAAACATGGCACAACTATTAAGGATCTATGTTCAAAAATAAAATGAGAAATGTTTTTGTTTGTCAATATCAGGGATAAGTGGTTTGCATTAAAGAGAATAATGACAATCTATACATACATCAATGAATTTAGATTTAAATTTTGGGATTCCAGTTTGAAGACAATATGGGATGAGGAAATTTGAATGAGAAAACTTAGTAAATATTACATATCATTTTCCTTTCTTATTTTAATATAGTCATTTTTTCCTTCAAAAATTTTTTTGAGAAAAAGACACATTGTATCCAACAGAATAACACTATCCTGTGAGCAAAACCCACCCACACACAAAGAGAATGTTAAAATCATAATTTAAAAGCTGGAGTTATTGCAAAATCCATGGGTAGCATACACATAACAAGTGAGACTCTTATTCCATTTTTAACCAGTTCTTCCCATGAAGAGGCATGAATATAATGGTGACAGCCATTTAAGGATTGATGTATGTCTCCTTTTTTATAAGTTTTGGAAGCTGCTTAAGAAAGAGCCTCAGTCCCTAAGGCCCAGAGAATGAGGCGGCTATGATCTTCCATTAGACATTTGTTCTTGAAAACGGTTCCTTATATTAGTGGTGGTAAATCATAATCAGTTAAGCCTGACTTAAAAGAAAGATAATATACTGTGCTTAGACTTCAGTTTTCATTTGATTCTTGATAAGCGGGGAGTAATCCAACATTTGTGCTTTATAGGTCCCTGGCCAGTATTCATTTTTTAATATTTTATTTTGATTAGGAAGAAATTTAATAAAGTTAAGAATAAAAAATTAATTGAGTATCTTCTTTGGATAAAGAACTGTGCTAGGTTTCAGAGAAGAAAATGAGAAGGTCCCTGAAGGACAAGTTGTCAGTGAGCCCAAAACTTGTAACTCAAATACTAAGTTAACATAGGTTTGATTAATTATAAATTTGGGGCTAAAGAAGAGAAAATAGCTCATGGAAACTCTGATATGGGTATCACTAACTGAGATAGAAAAATAGTTTGAGAGAAAAGAGAAGTTTAGGTTTAAATGTGTTGGATTTGAAATATATGTGGATTATATAGTCATATATACAGTGTATCCCCCCAAAATGTAGACACACTTTAACAGCTGATACCTCAATTTTGAAAATGAAATGTATCTTTGCAAATAATAAAGGCATATATGCTTATTTAAATTCAAGCTACACAGCAAAATTTGGAGTAAAATTTGAAAGCTCATCTTCATATCCATCCTATTGAATGTCAAATAAGCATATATACATTTATTATTTGCAAAAATAATTTTCAAGAATAGACAAACATACACCCAAATGTTAAAAGTGCCTACTCTGGATCACTGAGTTTCTAGTGATTTTTAAATTATTTTTAATTTTGTTTAACTGTGTTTTGCAATTCTATAATGTCTACCAATACAGTATTGTGTAAAGCTTTTTATGTCTTTTTATGATTTATACACATTTAAACTACAGTATAAAGAAACTGGTAAGTCTCACACTGGAGACACAAAGTGGCTAGTGGACACTGAAGAGACTTTTTCTGAATCCCCTTTGTGCCTTTTCCTATTTACATGTATCGGCTATTTAGAAAAGTAAGAAAAATTATATACAAATTGCACCCCCACCAATATATATACTTTTAAAAAAGAGATCAGGTTTGAGTTCAACATACTGACATGGCAAGAGCTCATGACATATTGGTAAATGAAAAAAAACAACAACATTTAATAAAATAGTAGTTGATCCAATTTTATTTTATAAAATGTGAGTATATATGATCAGAAAAATGGTTTCATCACTGGATCAATGATTTCCAGGGGCGGAGGGTGGGGGATAGAATTCAGTGCAAAGCGGCATGAAGAAACCCATTTGGGGTGATGGAAGTATTCCGTGTCCTGATTTGGGTGAGGTATACAGCTCTATGCTGTTAAAAAGTCGATTATTATTAAATGTAAATTATACCTCAATGAATCCACCCACCACCATCAAAAAAGGTCTGTATGGCTATATCCCAAAACAAAAACAGCTTATTGTGGTGGGTTAGATTATTCAAAAAGGCTCACTCTCTCACTCCTCACTTCCATGGGAGTCTATTTCTCTGTTCCAATGTTGTTAGGCTGAGCCTTAAGACTTCCTTTAGACTCATGGTAGGCCATGTGTTTCCTTGACCTTTGACTTTGGGTTTAGCCACGTTCTTGCAAGCTTGTGCTCATTCTTCTGCATCTCTGTCAGTACCGTAAGAAAAGCTCCCCGCAGGTGACTGCTGGCCCTTCATCTAGGACTTCAGAATGAATACACATGGAGCAGATCAGAGCCTTGCCCATAACAAGCAAACCCAGCCAGTCCTGCGGTTTGAACAAAAGCTGCCAGCCATACCCAACCAACCCCCAGATATACGAGAAATAAGTGTTTATTGGTGAATGCTAAAAAAATGAAATGCATCTTAATGAACACTACCTTTACAATTATTCAAAGTGTGTGTATCCATTTTTTGGGACACCCTATCTAGTGAACAAATATGTATTGAGTACCAATCATGTACTAGGTTCTGGGAGAACAAAGAAGCTAAAGCTCATAGTTTAGTTTAATTGGTTTCCTTTTGTTTTGTGCATCAGCAATCTCATGGGGAGGGATTATTAAAATATAGATTCACACAATGTACTTGGTAAAAGTTGGAATCAGTTGTTATGAAGAGAAAGAAATGCTCTAACTCTGAAGAAGGGTAAGATTGTCAGAGAGCTTTGAGAGTCCTGCGGACCTTTAAACCAGTGCTTCCAATCTTGGGGAAAGCACGCTGAGTCACAACAGAACAGAGTGGGGATCTGGACAGCCCCCCAGCATTCATGAGGCAGAATGTCAAAGGGTGATGGGGAAGCAGATATGGAGTGATGATTTCTGATCAGCTTGGCGGGAAGTAGGATGGCATGAAAAACTTCTCAAAGCAAGTGAAATGGTTGAATCTTGAAACATTAAAAGAACTTCTACAGATTAGAGTAGGAAGTAGATAGTAGGGTTTTTTTGGTGTGTGTGTGTGTGTGTGTGTGTGTGTGTGTGTGTAAAGGAATATTCTAAAATGACCACAGGCATGTCGGGGGCTTTATCCTTTGAAAATCTATTACTAATCATATAAACATCCTTCATCTGTTTCTTTTGGCAGAAACTGGATTAATCTTCAGCTGTTCCCTGACATCACCCACTTAAAAGTTTCAATGATTCATTTGCAAGGCCTGGGTTTGAAAAAACAAAGGCCTGATTGAGTATATTTAGGGCTTGGCCAGAACAAAATGATCAGGTGAACTGAAATGAGTGCTTGGTGCCCAACCCTGGGCCTCCCCCTGCCCCCCTCCCCAAGGAGCTCCACCTGCCTAACTTGAGCCACCTCTGTGCTACTCCAAGTGCTGCAGCAATCATGCCCTCAGAACATGCCTTGATTCCTTTCTCTTCTTATCTGTCCTACCCTGAAACCTGCCTGTTCTCGTTCTGATCTCCGTTTCAGCAAAGAGAACAGAAGGAAGAGGAGAGGAGTAGGAAAAGAAGTGTTGTGGGAGGGGCAGCCAGCAGGAGCTCTGGGGGGCATTTGAGGGCACTTTCATGAGCTGCGAAGAAGTGGGATGAAATGAAAGCCTTTCAAAAAGAGCTCCATGCTGCTTCAAATCTCTCCCACCACCTCCAACTCCATTTCTGCCCCCAGGAGAAAGATCAAAATAACTTTCTGTGGGATGAAACGATGACAATGACTTTGGATCCAATTATGTTATCGTAACCTGGAAATAACCCTTCCATTTGAGGCTTGCTAACGTACTGAACTGTGAAACTCAAATTACAATGTGAGAAATGAAAGAGATTTGAACTCAGGGCCCTTTGGACATTTTCCTCAATATCAAAGAATGATTTTTTTATTTCTGATCTCTGAAAATAAGGAAACAGACAAATGCTAAGCTAACTGAGAAATGGTGGAAGCAATACCTAATTGGAAATGAGACTAAAAGAGGGAAATGAAAATGGGTCCGGATTAATGTCAGCCTTGCAGTTACCATAGGATCTGAATTTGTTTACATTATCACATATTTTCGAGTTACTGAAAGATGTGAAGTGTCTAAGTGTTTCCCTTACCCTCGGGAGCCAAGGATTAGGTAACTTTACAAGGCTGGGCACACAGCAGACAGGAGTATGCAAGTGTCCACTCTTGGATGAGCTAAGAAATGTAAATATAGCTTTCCAATCCCCCAACTTCCTTCCAGAGGAATGAAATAATCCTGGGAATAGTGCTACTCCATGAATTGGGGCTGGGTTTTAGCCACACATGCAAAGAAGGAGCACTTGAGAGAGAAGAAAAGATGAACAATATATATATTTCGCATGTGCACACATATGTGTCTATATATTTATATGTGGACACGCAAGCTCCATGTGTGGTTTATGTTTGTGTGTACACTTTGATATGTATCCTCATATGTATGTATAGAGTTCACAGAGCACACACAAACAAATACACACCAGATGTGCTGATTTTTAGCTCAGTAAGAAAAAGTGAGAGGAATGAAACGGCTTTTGAGGACATTGGCCATATTACCAGGTAAATTGCGTTTTGGAGGGCATATCATATGTTTTGTGCATGTTTATTTTAGGTAAGAGGAGACTCAGGGGAACATAATAACTGTTTCAAATTTTTGGATATCATGTGAAAAAAGGATTTAACTCATTCCATATTGTTCCAGAGGGTAGAAATGAGGCTGAGGCATAGCAGATTTCTGCTCTAAATGAGAACAACTTTCTAACAATTAGTATTATACGAAAGAGACATGTATTCCTTCTAAAAGTAGATAATGATCTGCCTGCTCTTGGAAATGACATGTGGCAGAGGCTGCAGCGCCATCTGTCATGAAAATTGCAGGGGGCATCTTTCCATTTGGTGGGGGTTTACACTACAGGCGTTTGTTGCACCATCTCCATTCTGAAATTCAAGGGTTCTCTGACACACAGAAACACATTTTAAGGGAAGTCAAGTCAGATAACAGTGTTGGCTTTCTGACTGTTTTTATTTTATTCAGTGACTTATGAGCAGCTAACTCACATCTTAATAGGTTTTAGAAATAGCATTTTTTTCTGTCTTCTATTTGATTTCTGTTCTCACTTCTTTCCCTCACCTTTAATTTTTGTGTTTTCTGTTTTTTTCCCCCTCGTCTTTTCTTCATTCTGCCTGTGTCCAGTAGACATAAGGGATGAAGTGAAAACAATGTTTGTTGAAAAAGTAAAATGAGGAAGAAAAATCAGTTAACTTTTATTTTCACTTCAAATCCTGGCTGTGTATAAGTATGTACATGTATACTTGAGTGAGTGAGTGAGTGAGTGTGTGTGTGTGTGTGTGTGTGTGTGTGTGTAGACCCTCAGTGAGTTGTGGTGTTGCCTGGAGAATAAAGCTCATAGTATTTTTCACCAAAACAGTTCATTTCCCAAGTGGACATATGCAAGAGTTAGGGGTTGGGAACCACTTTTGATTTTCACAATGCCTGGGGCTACTGCTGGTGTTTAAGTGGAGAAAGGAAGGAATGTTCAGTGCCTTGCAGTGTTTGGGACAGTCCCATCCAACCAAGTATTATGCAACTCCAAAAGACAATAGAGCCCCATCGAGGAATACTAGATAAAGGCTTTGGAGATAGACTATCTGGGTTTGAATCTGATTCTGCTCTGTGATCTTGGACAAGTACTTTAATCACTCTGAGCTTTAGTTTTCTCATCTGTAACATGTTGTGTAATAAGAACATCTACCTCACAGTATTGTTGGGAAGATTAACAAGGTAAGTACTTAGAGGAACACAGACAATAAAACACACTCAACAAGTTTCAGCAACAATTTTTATTTTTCTAAAGTGGGTATTTGGATTCATTTTACACATTGACTACATGAGAGCTTCTATATGCTTTAACCAGTTTCAGGGGACCAGAACCCAATGAACCAATATGTAAAAAAGTGTGATCTATGGAGTTGTGAAGTTGCTGGGATATTACCATGGACATACATGTATAGTAATCATTGACAAAAGATAAAATTAGTCTGCCTTTTCTTCTTCTCCCCTCACATACATGTACCCAACTATTTCCCTAACACACACACACACACACACACACATACACACAGTTGTAATTAATAAAATATATTCATTTAAAGCCTTAGGAGTTTTGCCAGTATGTATTTGCTCAATAAGGGGATATAAAAATACATTTACAATATGTGGGGACTATGGAATTTTGAAAGAGTTTTTTCTGTAATTCATTATGCTTGAAAAGGTAATTCATACAACAGACATCCCTAATCCTACACTAATAATGAAGATTATTTTATCGTTTTAAAGAAAGACTCAGAAGGTATTTCAAGATTTGTCACATTCCAAGGTCAGTTCCTAGACTCTAACAATAATTCTGTCATAGGTAGTTCTAGAAGGCATGTTTGAATAAGTGGAACCTGTTAAAACATTGTTATGACATAGAAATTGCTTAGATAAGAAATCCCTGATATTAGCTTGCTTACCTTTCCTTTTAAAATAAATTTTATGAAAACAGAGTCAAGATTCTTCATAATGGTGTGTACTTTGGTATGGTGAACAATATTTGCAATTGATTTTGTCCTATCTGTTTAAAGAATTTCCCTTTCCTATTTTGTCAGACTCATTTGGAGGAAAACACAAGTAAGTATGACAATATGTGGGTTGAGCCACATGATTCCTCCATGATATGACCATTGTATTTTTCTATGAGTATACAAGGAGAGGTAAGGAACCTTTTTCTGCCTTTCTGAATGCACTTGTTGATGTCCTTCTGGCACAGGCAACCAGCATGTACTGGATGCCCCAAATTCCATGCAGAGAATGGAGGCATTTTATAATTTATTAAAGTATGCACATTCTCCCATTTTTTACTACCATATTTATTATAAGGATGAAGTGACTTCTTACAGGTCAAGTGATTAGAAAAACACAGACAAATAAAACATATTCAGTAAGTGTCAGCTACAATTTTGATATTTCTGAAGTGGCTGGGCATGGGCTATTTTGAATCATCTTACCTGTGGAGTATATATGAAAATTTCTGTATTCCTTACCCAGTTTTTAATTAATTGGAACATAGTGAACCAGTACTAAAAATTATATGGGGAGGATGAGGGTATTTTATAATTCATTTAAATAAGAGGACTGTACGTACCACTCTGGTGCAAGATCTTGATAGCTGGGGAGGCTGTGGATATGTGGGGGCAAAGAGTACAATATGTGGGAACTCTCTGTACTTTCTGCTCAATTTTGCTGTGAAAATAAAACTTTCCTAAAAATGAAGTCTATTAAGCACTCAAAATACTATTGGGATTATGGTTTGGGTTGTAAAATAACAACAAGAATAATGTTTGAGTAGTTAGGCATTTTTAAGACCAAAACTTTAGATTACTTCTTTCCTCTCATGTATATTCTCACCCCCAACTCCATTGGGTTTTACCAAAATTCAACTTTATGAGGAATTTCATTTACTGATTTGTGCTTGTCTGCCCCTGAGGAAGTCCAGCCTAGAAAAGAATTCCAACAAGCAGTCACCTTCACGACTCTCTGATTGGCCTGGTCAGGGCACAGCTGGTTTGTCTGAAGTGCTCGTGGTTCACTGCTTTACAGAACCATGATCTGGGTGTCATTTGCATTGTTTTCTTTTATCTTTACGATTCCGTTGTTTGTGTTTTTGTGCATTAAAGGTTTAATTACATTCAAAATGTGATTACGCCTCTATTATTTATTTTTTTTAGCAAGGAAGCAGAAACTTTGAATAGAACACTCCATGCACAAAAAAAAGTTATCTATGGGGAGACCAGTTGGCATAGTAAAGAGCAGACAGAGTTTGAGATCACCAAATCTCAAACTCATATCTCAGCTCTGCCATTTTGGGGGGACTTAGGCACCCCAGTATTCTCATTGAGCTTCAGTTTCCTCATGTGAAAGCTGTGCATTTTGATGCTTATTTGTTGGAGTTGTGAGAATTGGAGGAGGAAGGTAAAAGGTAAACAGAATTAAGAAGAGGGTAAAAACACCTAGCTGTGTCTGGCACATAGTAGATGCTTATTAGATGCTAAGGTAGCAGTTAATGGTGGTTGCTATTGTTATCTTTATAGTGGAATTTTTGATGAATATGTTTTGTTAAAGAATTGTAATTGTTTTTAATTATGACACCATAAAGCCGTGCCTGCAACAACAACAAACAACAACAACAACAACAACAACAAAGACTGGAGACTAAGCTCAACAATTTGTTACATAAGCAGGCAGAAGCCTACATTCCCTAGACAATATTAGCCACAGACTTTAGGGACAAGATACAACAATACTACTCCATGTGACTGAAATGTACACACATCGCCTTAGCATGCATGAGATTAGCATGTGCTTGAAAGTTTCCAAGAAGCAACCCATATTAGATTATGATTTGGATGTAGGTAACCAAAGAGCTAATTTATAATAATAGAAGCCAGACTAAAGTGTAATAAGAATACATGATTAACCAGGAAATTATGAATTTATTTATCAGCTACTTATTTCACAATATTATGTGATAGGTTCTGTGTTATGTGCTGGGAATTTATAAGACATATTCCTTAAAGTCAAGTTTCTTAGGCTAATAAACTAGCATTTATAACAAAGATAAATGAAAATGTTATGAAGAAGTTTGTGCCACATTTAGTAGACTACACAGAAAGACATCTGGTTAGCTTGGAAAGGTCAGGGAAAATAGCTGTAGGGATGAATAATAAAGATTGAATGACAGCTACAGGAAAGACAAAGGGATTGGGTAATTCCAGTCAGAAAGAACAGTGTGTGCGAAGGCACAGCGACTTAAGGAGCATGTGGGACATGTGGTAGATCAGGGAAAATGCAGGAAATAGCTTGGAGGGGGATGCAGGGACCAGATCACGACATTGTTTATGTGGTATACTTACCATGATGCAAAAGAAGAGATCCTGAAATCAACTGTAGCAGGAAGGAGTTTCTCAGTTGTCCCTGTTGTCAGTGAGCTAACACTCTTCTGGGTCCTACATCACTTGTTTTTTTTTTTAAAAAATACATTTTTATTGATTCCAGAAAGGAAGAGAGAGGGAGAGAGAGTGTTAGCACTTGGAGTGCGGGTGAATTTCCCGCCAAAATATAAGATGGCTCTGTCTTTTGGTTTTGTTCCATCCACCAAAAGGGTGGATTACAAACAAATATTTAGTAATACGCAGTTACAATCGGCCCGAGTTTACACGTTTCCCGCACTCCACCGCAAATCTATATGAACCGAGTTAAAGACGTTTTTTTAAAAAAAAATACATTTTTATTGATTCCAGAGAGGAAGAGAGAGGGAGAGAGAGTGTTAGAAACATCCATGATGAGAGAGAATCATGGATCAGCTGCCTCCTGCGCTCCCCTCCACTGGGGATTGAGCCCACAATCCGGGCATGTGCCTTGACTGGGAATTGAACGACTCTCAACCACTGAGCCATGCCAGCCAGGCCACTTGGGTTTTTATTACAGGGTTGTTGTTTTTTTGCAGTGTCTTTTTCCCTGTCTTGACTCTGCTCCCCCAGGGAATTACATACATCCTGGTCACGCTGATGGCCAATACTACAGAGCATTTTCGTGCCCTCTGTGGAGGACATAAGAGTACTTAGAAGTGAACTTTTTGGTAGAAGAACAAAGTCCATGGTAATATGGTAAAAAGTCTGTTGGTGAGCTTACAAGAACCAGAGCCTGTTCTATAAAAGAATCCTGGTGCATTATCACCCACCAAACCATATTGTTAGCTAGCTTGATTCTTCTAATTGTTACATTCACGTAGGAATTAAGAGACTGACTGCTGTTGTAAGACTCTCTGCCTATGATTTCTCATTTGAGACTCTTCTTGTGGGATTGGATCTCACATGCTGGATTTCCTCCATCTCTCTCAACCTTTGAAGACATCTTCCAACCAAAATTCTCCTGTATACCTAGTGACTAGTTAGATCTAACGGCTTATCATGGTTCAATAGCTTCACCTTCCCCAAGAAGAGTATGCTTAATGTCTTCAACATGATATTCCCATTGCCTCACCTTTCTTGCTTACACCCAATTACCCTCTTTGGCAATATTTCATGTAATTTGAAAATCAGGTATTTTTTATAAAACTTATTTTAATTACTTCCTATATATCCCTTGCATCCCCCAGAAGCCTAGCCTCCCCCATTATCAACATCCCCCACCAGAGTAATACATTAGTTATAATCCATAACCTACATTGACACATTGTAATTGACAAAGACCACTGGAGCCTTGAGGAAGATAATCCAAAAAGGCACTAAAGACAAATGTCACCTATTTAATTTTATGGAAATATAGAATTTTTGTTTACCTCTGCTTCTTCACATTGTAGATATTAGATCGAATCCAAAAAAACAAACAAACAAGGGTATAAACCAAGAAATACTATTTAGATGGCTTTTCAGTTACCTAATATGTACATCTCAAATTCTGAGGAGAACGAATTATCCTGTGTGAATGTAATGCCTAAGAATGCATCAATTAGTCTTTTACAAACTATAGGCACTGTATGACAGTGAATGAGATATATCGAACCGATCCTCCTGTTGAGAAAAACTAGAAAATTTGGACAAAATGTAAAATCAAAACATTCACTTGAATTCTTTAGAACTAACAAGATAGAAAGAAATCTAGGCAGGATGAATAAACAATGACAGTGGGCTGGGGCTTGGAGTGAGGAGGACAGTGGGGTGGGGTTTTGAGATGATTTTGGGGGGGGAGATTTGTTAATTTCAGGGAATTAGCAAATATTTCAAAAGAATCAAAACATACTATGTTATCAAACTATAATGTAGTTGAGCTAGAAATCAGTCATAATGATAACCAGGAAATCCTCCTATATTTGGAAATTAAGAAGCATACTTCCAAGTAACTTCAGGGTCAAAGAAAAAAACCACAATGAACAATAGAAAATGTATAAATAAGTAATGGTAAAAATGCTACACATCAAAACTCATGATACATATACATATATCAGAAATGAAGAATGGCTGAAAATCAGTAAGGCAAGTATCAATATCAAAAAGTTAGTGACAGCAAGTTAAACCCAATGAAAACAAAAGGCACTAAATAATAAAACAAAAGCAGGAAATAATGTAATAAAAACAATCATAAAATAGAGATCGACAAAGCCAAAAGTCAATTTTTTGAAAACTCTAATAAATAGTTAAATGTTTGGTAAAAATAGCACAAAAAGAGATATGAAGGCACAGATAACCAATGGAAAAAATGACATAATATATCCTTCAGAAATTAAAAATATCAAGAGAGTATATTATGAACAAATTATTTAGTAATAAATTTGAATTTTGATAAATTTCTAAACATACAAAACTTACCAAAACTGATGCAGGAAAAATATGCATGGTCTTTTGACTTTTTAAGATATCGAATTCTAAATTTAATAGATAAATAAACTCAAACCAACAAACAAAATCCAGTCTGTCACAAAGGACACTCCCAACTCACTTGTCATCTTTAATGAATTCTATCAAACAGTTTAAAAAGAAATACAACCATTTAGATCAATTCTATCCGAAAACAAAGAAGGAACACTCTGTAACTTGTTTTATGTGGCAACTATAACCTTGATACTAAAACCTCATAAGGATATTATGAGTAAGAAAATTTATAAGCCAAACTTACTCATGAACATAGATGTAAAAACCTTAAAAAATATTAGCAAACCCAATACAGCAATATCCACAAAAAGATATATTATGATTATATTTGGTTTATTCTATGAATGTATAATTGGTTTATCATTAAAAAATAATCAGTGAACTTCACCAATAAATGAGAACAATCATGTAACCATCTCAATAGATAAAGAAAAAGCTTATGATAGAATTCAATTCTTTTCCATGATCAAATGTCTCAGCAAACTATGAATATAAGGGAACTCTTAATTTTATAAAGGATATCTGTAAAGAAATCCAGAAATACAATTCTTAATGGGGAATGCTGAGAGTTTTCCGTTTGATTTGAAGAATGGAAAAAAGTGTCGGAATATTCACTTATTTCCAAATTGTCTTTACGAACCTAAATGATGCTATGGGTGAAGAAAAAGGAGCTATTAGAATTGGGAAGGAAGAAACACAATAGAGATTACATTTCAGATGATATCATTACATACATAAAAAAGTCTGAGGCATTGATAGGCAAATTATTAGAATTTGTAAGTTAGTTTAGCAAGATTGCTGTGTAAGAAATCAACTGAAAAAGTTTCAATTGTATTCTTATATACTACACCCTGTAGGTTTAAAAAAAGATAAGCATTAGCTAGCCCACCTAGTCAAATGCAAAATTTTAGACAGACTCAGAAGTGTAATTAGTTTGAATCCATCTGAATCTGTGGAAGGATTTTATATCAAACTAGAGGCCCAGTGCATGGATTCGTGCACCTGTGGGGTCCCTTGGCCTGGCCTGTGGGGATCTGGCCAAAACTGGCTCTCCGACATCCCCCAAGGGGTCCCAGATTGCAAGAAGGCACAGGCCAGGCCGAGGGACCCCAGTGGTGCACGATTGGGGCCAGGGAGGAACCATGGGAGGGCTCCACGGTGTGTTTGGCCTGTCTCGCCCAGTCCCGATCATCTGGACCCCAGCAGCAAGCTAACCTACTGGTCGGATCGCTTGCCCCCTGGTGGTCAGTGTGCATCATAGCGACTGGTCATACGAACGGTCGGACACTTAGCATATTAGGCTTTTATTATATAGATGTCTCTAAAATTCTCTAAAAGTTTTCCTTCATAGTCTTTTTGAAGCAGAATCCTATGGAAATAGTGATAGATTAAAGAATGACTTCATATAAAAGAAGTTATTTGAAGAAAGCCAATGTTTTTTTAATCTTGGTATATAAATTCGATATCTGTTAACTTCTTCCAAGATAGCAATGACCAGCAAAGTCTCATGCTGGAGAAGCCATCGTCAATAGTTAAATGGGATTTTGTTCTGCTACATTTCCATGCTGCTTTCTTCCCAAGTGTCAGCATTTCCTCATGATCAGCCTCTCTCTTTCCAAGCCCTTCCTGTGGTGAACCCAAATGTTGTTTATCAGATGGGAGTGATTCAACTCACTAAAATACATCCTTGCCAATGGGATTCATGCTATGAACTCCAGCCCCCTCTACCTAGTGGCATACTCATGTTGTTCTCAAAATCTGCATCACGAAGATCTGTAGGCAGATGTAGGTGGTACCAAACAGATGCAAGCTTTTTATTCTTTTGAGTTTTCCCTTTGTCATTTGGACATGATGGTAGTAAAACAATCATTCCCTAGTTACAAAGGATTTAGACAGTCGGCTATTGGGGCTATCCTGACCCTGTCCTGCCCATGTACTTTGTCAGACCTTGGAAGGGAAAATAAACTCTGTAAGTCTTACATTCTGCAGCTTATTTTAGTCCACTCATTCCTTGTTGTGTTTCTACACCTGGACCATGTGTACCTAACTTGATAAGAGCAGGAAGGCAAGAGATGCCTGAACAAAATCTGGACCTACAAATACATTATTTACTTTCACTTTTATATTAATTAAAATGTATTTATTTGCCTCTAACACTGAAACATTTTAAAACTTACTTTAGGCCCTAACCGGTTTGGCTCAGTGGATAGAGCGTCAGCCTGTGGACTCAAGGGTCCCAGGTTCGATTCCGGTCAAGGGCATGTACCTTGGTTGCAGCCACATCCCCAGTAGGGAGTGTGCAGGAGGCAGCTGATCAATGTTTCTCTCTTATTGATGTTTCTAACTCTCTATCCCTCTCCCTTCCTCTCTGTAAAAAATCCATAAAATATATTAAAACTGACTCCTAGGGCTCAGAAAATATAAACATGTTTTAATTACTTAACAACCCTTTATAGGTTTAGTAGATATATAAAACTATGAGAAAAGAAAATGAGAATTTTATGGTAAAGAATTTCTTTTCTATGTACTCATTTTGTAATTTAAAAAGAATTTTAAAAGCACCTATCAATATTCATGAGTATGTAATATCTTTGGAAATATAATAAGAAACTGGTAATAGTGGAAAACTGAAAAACTGGGTGACATAAAGTAGAGGATCAGAAGATATATTTTTACTGCATCCCTTTCTGTATGTTTTGAATTCAGTACCATATTTAGTCTCTATTAAAAAACAAATAGCTCTTGAAAAACCACATGATGTGAAGCATTTAAATTTCCCCTATTCAATCTTTCTATATATATTAATAAAAAAATTCTTTTTTTAAAAAATCCTCTTTTACCCAGAAACAAAGCAGGAAACTCCTACACTTGGGTTTTGGAAAGATCCTAGGTTTAGTTAAACCCTAAGTTAAACACACACACACACACACACACACACACACACACACACACAAACAGACCACCACATAAGTATGTGACCTATGTTATTTCCTCTTAACTTTTCCAAACTGTTTAATCTAAGGTGAATTTCAAGATTATTTGGAGACAATTTTCAGGAGGATATTTCAGGTTTTGTTTTCAAAAGGTCATTCCTACTAGTTTAAATAAACTTAAAACACTTTGAAAACAGGGAGATATGCCTTGTTACATCTAAACAAGAGCATTTTAGAAATCAAATTGTGACATCTGAGGAGAATTTAAACTTGGCAGCACTGCATCTAGAAAAGGAACAGTAGATTTTGAGAGTATTGAAGGCATGTGGTTCATAATGGGAGATTTCACCACATGATCAAATCACTTGTTTAAATTAAAAATCTTTCCTCTCTTCTAAACAATGTTTATTCTGATCTCTTCCTGTTTTCAGATCTGGAACAGAATACCAATTTAGCGTTAGAAGTCCTGCTTTTAATTTTTGTTAAAAAATATCAGATTTGGATTGTCTTTTCAATTATTCAGCGGGTTTGTTATCGGCGGGGTGCCATCTGTGTCCCCACCTGTTACCGGTGGAAGTGGGGTTCTTGGGATGTCTCAAGGAAAGGAATTTCCTGAGACTTACAAGAGAGGATGAGCGATCTTTATTTCTGTGGAATTAAGGCCCTGGGCTTCCAATGTCCCATTTCTCTCCGTCCCACCATGGAAAAAGTCCAATCTTGTCTTCAGCGGAGCTAGAATGAATGCCACTTCCCAGAGACTCCCCTCCATGTTAAAGCACAGACCAGTCCAGCATCCTGCATGAGGAGTTCACATGGCCTTGAGCCATGCAGCTGCTTAAGGCCACATGGCTACGATGAGAGGACTGTCAAGTGTGGGTCACAGAACAAGGGAGGAGCAAGTGGGCAAGAGTGAAATAAGAGAAAGAGGACTCTATCTGGGGATTATAACCAGGAGCTTAACCAATTAACCCTTCAAGATTTCCTGCATTTTCAGTGGCTTCAACCCCTTAACCAATTATCTTTTTTCCAGGTTAGACTGACAGGCAAGCATCTTCTCTACATCATCCCAAGTTCACTGCACATACACCCATCTCCCCCTTTGTTCGAACCCTTCCCCCAGTGATCTGCAAGGAATGGACCCGTGGTTCCGTGTGGGGGGTGTGAAGCTGTAGTTTCCTGGTGAAGCTGCCCAGATGACCATGCTTATAATGTCTGGCCTCCCTATTTGCTTTCTTCCTATTAGTAATGTTAATTAACAGCTAATTACAACAATAAACAGGTTTACTGTATTAAATCAGAAGGGCTATTTCTAGAAAGTAGAAAAAGATTCACATAAAGTATTTTTTTGAAGGTGTTTTCTTTCTTTTTTAATAAAGAAACATATATTTTACTGATTTTTTAGAGAGGAAGGGAGAGGAATAGAGAGTTAGAAACATCGATAAGGGAGAAACATCCATCAGCTGCCTCCTGCACACTCCCTACTGGGGATGTGCCCGCAACCAAGGTACATGCCCTTGACCAGAATCGAACCTGGGACCCTTCAGTCCGCAGGCTGATGCTCTATCCACTGAGCCAAACCAGTTAGGGCCACATAAAGTATTTTGATTGACCCTGGCATAAGTCTCAAACTTCCGCTAGGTCTTTACCCTTTAATTGTAATAGTCTACCAATTCGGGATTGATACCAAGAATATCATACTATTTTCTAGGAGTCCTCCTCAATATGTTTTAAAGTGGCCAAATTAAAATATCTCCACTTGTTAAACATTATTTCAAGGTCCCATTTTATGAAGTTAAAAATTACTTAGGCTTTCATATTCAGGCTTCCCTCTTTCTTTTCACTGCACTGCCTTCTACGCCCTATCAGAGATAGAATATTGATAATACTAACTATGCCAGAATTCTCCAACACATGATTTTGGGTGCTATTTTAGGCATAAGCCTGTTTTTACAGCAGAGTCCATCATGGATTTTTTTTCAAGATTTATATTTTCGAATTGGTCATGATTCATCATCTGATATTCATACTAAATATTTGGGATATTTAAACTCCTTTAGCAAATGATCATCTGCTCCTTGTCCAGAACACGTGATGATTTTGCCAGGTGATGAAGATCACAGTGTGGCAAACTCTCATTTGTTCAGAGCTTGCCCCCACTCCCTGACACAGCAATGAGCTCTAACCTTCTTTACTTCCTGACCCCAGGCCAACACCTCACTTAGCTACTTC
Organism: Myotis lucifugus; assembly: GCF_000147115.1. Classification (NCBI taxonomy): domain Eukaryota; kingdom Metazoa; phylum Chordata; class Mammalia; order Chiroptera; family Vespertilionidae; genus Myotis; species Myotis lucifugus. The sequence goes on from NW_005871137.1 coordinate 630,955, forward strand.
TATTGGCGCTCCTCACCCTAGAGGGCAGCCTTCCAGGTCATAACCCCATTGACTTGCATTGAGCCCAGCTACTGCAAGCGATGACTACTTGCCTAAGCCACCAGCTGCTGAGAGGACAGGTTGATCTCACAGCTGAACTGTCTTCTCTGACGACTCACCCAGGTCTTTGCTTTCAAAAGCTACAGAGCAGGAAGCAGATGTCCATCATTTTGTTCATCTATGTTCCTGGTCTCCATGAGACACTTTTATTTGAGGATGGTATCCAATTAATTTTAGTTCTGTCATTGAGTTATTGAGAAATTGCAGGATTGTGGTTAATAAAACAAAGGATTGTGTCTTTGTTTTGGTATGTAGGCACTCGATTTAACAGTGAATGTTGCTTAGGATGAAATAAAGATAAAGATGATAGCTTTGTTTTTTACTTTAAGAAGTGAAATTAATATAAACACAATGATGAAGTAATTCACTGATGAAGTAATTTCTGTGACTCCTAGGCTAGGTGGAGTTATTCTACTTTGACTTGAAGAAGGCAGTATTTCTCAGTTCTATCTCCTTTTCGGTTTAGGGGATTTTCAATCTGATTACTTTCATTGTCATGGAGTTCCTATTATAAAAAGGAAGATAGCCCTAACCGGTTTGGCTCAATGGATAGAGCGTCGGCCTGCAGACTGAAAGGTCCCAGGTTCGATTCTGGTCAAGTGCGTATACCTTGGTTGTGGGCACATCCCCAGTAGGAGGTGTGCAAGAAGCAGCTGATCGATGCATCTCTCTCATTGATGTTTCTAACTCTCTATCCCTCTCTCTTTCTCTCTGTAAAAAATCAATAAAATATATATTTAGAAAGGAAGATATTTTCACAACAAAAATGGGAGTGTTTAAAGGAAGCCAGACTACTCAATAGCATCATTTTGAGTTTAACCTTTCTAGTATGGCTTCCAATTCCTTTTCATCATTATTCTTGTATACAGAGTGGAGCAAAAGTAGGTTTACAGTTGTGAGTACATGAAACACAGAGTTTATTCTCATATTATTATTTGTTAATTATTGTATTGGTAATATCAACCAAAAGAAGTAATTCTTTCATCAGATGTATGTGTAGGTGTTCTCAATAGTTTGGTTTTAAATTTTTTAGACAGGAAAGGATAAAAATAATCTGTAAGTTTGGTAAGGAGCAGGGCAATGTTGATGAACAATTGGTGAGCTGGGTACATACAATACTAGCTATGTCTCTAGTCAAATTGCTATATAACTTAATGATGATTATACTTTGATTTTTATGATGCTAACTCAAAATCTTTAAACTTTAAACTTCTCATGGGTTAAATGAGTTAAAACACACATTCATGGAACTGAACTAGAGATAAATGGAAGGTTCCCCATTAATTGGTCTCACTAATGCTGAGCTTCTATACTTGAACCAAATTGGTGCTCTTTCTTTCTCTTCCTTTAAAATGCATTGTTTCTGAAATTTCTCTCATACCCTTCTTATAAATGAAATGGAATTTTTGGACTGGAACCCAGGTTCTTTGTCCGCCAGAGTTGAAGAATGAATCCATGGACAGAGAGTAGTATATCAAAGGTGGAGATTTATTGAAGAACAAGTACAGACTCCCACGTGGAGAGAGGGAAAAGGGTCCCACTGAATTCTTTTTCCCTATGGCTTATAAAGGCTGCAGATCCTGGTTCCTTGATATCCCCTCTGATTGGTCACTATTCCCTTAGACTGGTTACTATAGTAACTCCTGAACTCAAAGGTCAAACACCACATGGAACATGTGATGCCCTCCTCCTTCATTGTTCTTTTCTTTCTGGCTTTCTTCTTCCTTCTGTATTTTGTAACTATAGACCTTTTTGGCTACTTCCAGCTCCCTTGTCTTATGTAAATGCAACTGTTGCTGCTCCCTGCATCTGGCTTCCTTGTGTTATGGAGATGTACCTGTTGCTGCTTCATTGTCTAATGGAAATGGAACTGCATCTGGCTTCCTTGTGTACCTTCTCGCAATCTGTAGCCCTGTGTTTTTCCATGGACTCCAATTTTAAAAATTCCCTAAGCCTGCCTATATTCCCCTAAAATTCCTGTTTCATAAACAGACCTTTGGCAAGTTACTTAACCAGTCCTTTAATCATGTCCAGTCTTGATGTATCTGAGTCAGAGAATGAGCATAGCTTAGTGTAGGATGGGAATAATACTCTAAATGTATCCATTTTATGATTCATTTAAATTCCCCATTGACTTTTTACTCAGTTCATTTGGAAACTTGGTATATATGTTTACTATCACCATTTCAGGTATGTTTTCTTATTTACATAATTCACTATAAACCAGGAAAAACATTTTGAAATTCCTGGCTTAGATCTATGTTATCCAAATGAGTTATTGGAGAAGCAATGTGTAGGAGCATCTATATTTTACACTTTTCTAAAGGTGTCCTAGATATGTCATGATGCCAGGTCCTCCCTCCACCTCTAAAACTGTATTTTAATTGCAGATATAGAAGCAGAAGGCAGTGGTCACCATAGAGAAGAGTGCAATTTTGCATATGGATAAGTGCATGTGTGCAGGTGTGAATTTGAATGAGAGTAGTGGCTAAATAGTGGGATACTTAATATTGCTAAGGCAAACTTTTAACATTTAGTGTGTATTTTACGAAAACATATTAAAGTAGTGTTAATGTATTTTTCTTTATTGTTTTTATTTGAATTGCCATGAAAGTAAACCCCAAATCTTTGGCAAAGTCAAATGATAACAGCTGTTACCAGTTCCATGAAGCTATTGTAGAAGATTAAATTTGTTCAATATGCCTAACCCCTCCCCTGCCACCCCCACTCTCCAAAGCCATTAAACTTCTGTTTTTTTGAACACTGTTTTATTCAAGGTGTTTAAAAATTAATATCATTCTTTAAAAATTAAAATAATTGTGTGTGTGTGTTTGTACATGTATCATTCTCTGAATATAGCACAAAAACTGGGTTATAACACAGTTTGTCTCTATGCACCCCATGGTAGGAAAAAGCCCAGTGAACTTCAGAATGTAAATGAAAATGAAATTAAGGCTCAGTAATTTGCACAAAGGTTGTGTTTCATTATTATGTGTCTTATATAAGCAGTCAGCATGTAAAAATAGATGGTAAATCTGACCAAGAGTTTAAAATAATGAATAACACATAAAATATGTGCTAAATTAAAGAATTAATTGAGAACAGAAGTTATGAAGAAAACCAGTTGATGTTATACAACATTTGATAATGGCAGTCATTTTTCTACCATTGTTAAATATAATTTGTCTCAATATTATCTTTTGGCAAATTGTTACAACATTGTATGATATATGTAGCTTATTAACAGTTTCATTAATTGCTATTAGAGGAAAAGTTATGAAAGCTAGTACATGTAGGAACAAATGTAGAGGCAGATGGTTGAAGTTAGTGAAATGTGAGCAGTTGCTGAACTAGTTTACTTAATTAGCTTTCTACATCAGAATAGTTTATATGAACTGTATTGTCTTCTGAAAATTAAAATTCAGGAAACAATCATATTTTTAAGAATCAAAGAACTGTGGGCGCTGACCCATGACCATTAGTTGGTTCTGTATTGAATCTGCTTAGAATGAGTGGAAATTTCCCCATTAGGGAATACCAACTGAACTGACACCTTTTCACTACTCGTAACAGAGACAACAGAGAGAAAAGAACAAGTGGAAGTTGGCTACTGACCACAAAATTTTCTTGGTGCTTTAACTTTTTGTGAATGATTCTCAGAGCAGCTGAAATAGATTTTTAAATAATAATTTCATAAAACAGTTTCATCTTCAGTGAGAGGCCAGAAAGTTCTAAGGCATCAAAGTTGTAATCCGTTTTATGCTTAGGCCATTCCTGGCTATATTGCCAGGAAGCGGTGAGAGGGAATCAAAGGTACTTACCTTTGGCTAATTCTTATAGATTTGAGTTTGGCACTAATACAATTAAGTAGTCAAAGATGGTAGAGATCATGATGGGAATATGGTACATATATTGGAAAAATATATGATGGTATTTTGAATTGTTTAATGTAAGTCTCCAAATTTTGGGTGACCAGCGGTTCTCAACCTGTGGGTCGCGAACAAAGAAAATACATCCTGCATATCAGATATTTACATTACGATTCATAACAGTAGCAAAATTACAGTTATGAAGTAGCAATGAAAATAATTTTATGGTTGGGGGTCACCACAACATGAGGAACTGTATTAAAGGGTCGCGGCATTAGGAAGGTTGAGAACCACTATACCCAATGAGGTTTATATAGTTTTGGGAACAATTTATTATGCCTTCTGTAATGCTTTTTCGGTGTTTTTTAAGACATACATATTTTTAAACTTTGTAGCAGAAGTGGATAGCTAGGCTATTAGTATAGTAAAGTTTCCAATTATACAGTCTTTATTTTTCAAACACATTAAAAGTGAGCTTTGGGTGATCATGTGTTTACTGATATGAACCTAAATGACAACTATAAACAAGTATGACCCATTAATTACATAGCTACTCTTTCCCCTACTAGGATATACTGTGGTATTTTTTCTGCTAATATTAGTTTATAAATTGTTTGATTTATAAACTACAGAGCTGCTGCTACCAATGGTTTGGCCTTTGTCATCTTCCCTGCCTTTTTCATCAACCTTGGACTTGGAAAAAAAGATAGGAGTGAGATCTTTTTTTTCATTGTACATTTACTGCTGCTGAGCCAAGAACCTTTGAACTTTCCAAGGTCCCAGAGACTGTTTGCATCCTGAACTTTAAAATTTATTTTTATATTATGAAACCAAATAATGAAAAAAATTGAAATTATTAAATTTTTATATATCTAAAACCTGTAATTTAAAAAGTAATCAATTGCTGTTTACTGAACTCTTAGATAGTAATATATAAGTAATAATTATTATTGTGGAAAGTGGGTTTATTTTTTATGTATTTTCTCTGAGAAAAAATTAATTTAAAATACAGTCAGTCCCTATCAAACTATGTTTCTATTTCCGTGTTTATACTCAGCAAAATGAAATTAGATGCATTTTTACCACTTGTTTAAGGCCATCATATTAAGCCCTCAATTTTAATACTCTTTTTAAAAGATGAGAAGATACTAAGTATGATGCTAACTTGTTACAATTTAGGAACAAAATTTAGGGATCCTAGGATGATCATTCAAAACATAAATAAGCTTAATATTATTCTTCCAAATGATAATGGCTATAAGACAAAGAATGCTATTACAAATACTCTGCATGTGAAGAATCTAGAGATAAAAGTATACTAAGTAATTAGGCCAATGGTACTATTATTTTTAACATAGAATTGGCTCTCTCAGCAAAATATGAGTCAGCATAGCTATATAACATAATTAGTAGTAAAACATAACAGTAACACAAAGAAGTAGTGAAAGGAAATAATGTATAGTTATTACAACATATGGAAATGACATATTTTTAGAAGGTAGGTTGTGAGAAGAGGTATATTGTAAACCCTATAGAAAATATTAAAAAGTAAACCAGAAACTATATAACTAGTAGGCCAATAGTGGAGATAACATTGAATCAGAAAATAGTAATTTAACCCAGAAGCAGGGCAGAAAAGAGAAAATACAGAATCTCTGACACATCTAGAGAACAAATAGTAAAAAGGTAAATTGAAACCTAACCATATTGGTAATTTTACTAAATGTAAATGATGTGAACATTTCAGTTAAAAGCTAGGAATTGTCAAATTGGAGCAAGATACAACTATATTTTGTTCACATAAACTCACTTTAAATATATAAGTATATTTAAAGCAAAATGATGGAAAAAGATATACCATGTAAAAACTAATCAAATGAAGCTGAAGCTGGTATATTAACATTAGACAAAATAGACTTCAGAGCAAGAAATATTATAAGAGACATAAAGAGATATTGCATAATGATTAATAAATCATTTAATCCATAAACTATAATAATCCTAAATATGTATTCTTCAAATGATAGATGGTCAAAATATATGAAGAAAAAACATGATAGAAGTAAACATGACAGAAACAAATCCACAATTATAGTTGGAAAGTTGAAAAAATTTTTCTTTATAAATGATGCATGTAGACAAAAAAAATCAGGACAAAGATTTGGGCAATAGTATTAATCATCTTTACCACACTGATTTTTATAGAATATTCCAACAAATAATAGCAAAATGCACATCCTTTTAAATGCACATAGGACACTAAAGAAGATTAAACATTTTGGGGCCACAAAAATTTGGAGGACTCACATGACCTGATTTGAAAACTTACTTTGAAGTTACCCTAAACAAACAACGTAGCACTACTCTGGCCAGTTTTCTCAGAGGTTACAGCATTGGCCCTCAGACCTAAGGGTTGAGGGTTTCATTCCTGGTCCAGGGCACATATCTCATACCTCGTTGCAGATTCCCTAGCCCCATAAAAGGCAACCAATCAATGAATCCCTCTCAAATCGATGTTTTTCTCTTTCTGTCTTTCCCTATCCTCCCTCCCTCCCACTCAATGGAAAAAATACCCTCTGGTGAGGGTTAAAAAAAACAAATAAACAAAAAATAGTGTAGTATTGATTTAAGGATAGACACATTGAACAATGGAACAGAGTTGAGACTAGAAACATATATGGTCAATTTGCTTTCGATAAAGATATCAAGGTAAGTTACTGGAGAATGAATACTTTTTTAACATATGAGATTGAAAAAATTGGGATCTATATGCAAAATAATGAAATTCAACACCTATTTGAGATGATAGCAAAAAAAAGGGGGGGGGGCTCAGAATGGATTACAGACCTAAATGTAATAACTAAACCTAGAATAATTTCCATATTAAAACATAAGAGAAAATATATTCTACCTCAAGTTTGGCAGAGATAACTTAGGACACACACAAAACATGAATTATGAAAGGAAAACAAATTGATAATACTGCCTATGTAACTTTTAAGAAGTTACTTGGTTATTATGACCCTCATTTCTTTTATCTGTAAACTGAGATAATAATTCGACCATAATACATTGGTAGTGAAGAGTATATGTGTAAAGTATAGTAGCTGCTCAAATTAGTAGTACCTATTTGTAATTATTATTTACTAGAGGCCCTGTGCACAGATTCATGCACTGGTGGGGTCCCTCAGCCTAGCCTGCAGGGATAGGGCTGAAACCAGCAGTCCGACATCCCGCGAGGGCCCCAGCGTGCAAGAGGGCACTCTGCAAAGTTGCTGTCGCTCAGCAGCTCCTGCGTTGAGCGTCTGCCCCCTGATGGTCAGTGGGCATCATAGGTACCAGCCTTTTATATATATAGATACTAGAGGCCTGATGCATGAAATTCATGCAAGTGGCTCAGCCCTCAAAGCCCAGGCTTCGTCTGGAAGGACATCTAGAAGGTCATTCGGCTGTCCAGTCTAATTAGCATATTATGCTTTTATTATTATAGATTAGTAGTAATATGACCAGTGATATCTGAAGCAAAATGTTTCTCTTCAAGAATTTTCTTGCTTATAAAGTCTTATCTTTCCATAGGAAATACTTAGAAGTATTTAAACAGTTCCTACGAAGATCAGAAAAAAATTTATACTGGAATATTATTAAACTTGTTCTTTTTTACTTATAGTCATTAGTGGGGTGGGGATGGAGCATGGCCACTAGAAAATGTGTCAAAGTGAATTTTCAATCCACTTCTTCCCATCTCTTTTCTTCACTCTTCATGGCTTTCTCCAATCTAATTTATGGATTTAGATTTCTTTTTTTTTAAAAATATATTTTATTGATTTTTTACAGAGAGGAAGGGAGAGAGATAGAGAGTTAGAAACATCGATGAGAGAGAAACATCGATCAGTTGCCTCCTGCACATCTCCCACTGGGGATGTGCCCGCAACCCAGGTACATGCCCTTGACCGGAATCGAACCTGGGACCTTTCAGTCCGCAGGCCGACGCTCTATCCACTGAGCCAAACCGGTTTTGGCTTTTTTTTTTTTAAATAATGGATTTAGATTTCTTTAATACCTACTGTAATTGGTCAATGAGGACTGATTCATATTAAGTAAATACTAATAGTTAATAAGTATCACAAACAGAATTCTGAACAATATTAATTTAAACATATATATTTTCCTTCTAGATCAGCCGTGGGCAAACTACGGCCCATTTGAAATGAATAAAACTAAAATAAAAAAAAAGACTGTACCCTTTTATGTAATGATGTTTACTTTGAATTTATATTAGTTCACACAAACACTCCATCTATGCTTTTGTTCCAGCCCTCCGGTCCAGTTTAAGAACCCATTGTGGCCCTCGAGTCAAAAAGTTTGCCCACCCCTGTTCTAGATGTTATAAGCAGCAGTATATATGTGAACATTATTGACAGGAAATTAAAAACCACATAGCCCAATGTTAGAAATTGACTTTTAGAGATGAATTTTTTTTTTTTGAAATATGCCCTATGTTAAGACATTGGTGACTACTATGCCAAATCAGTGACCCAACCTTCCTTTTCTTCACTTAAAGACCCAATGCTGTGGACTAACAGCATTTTTATTTTAGCTCTTTATTGATTATGACTCTAGCAAGTGAACAGAAGGGCTTATTTTTTAGAAATTATGGTGAACAGCTTGATGAAAGTTTAATCAAAACAAGTTTTTATTCACACCAAGCTTGTCATTCTTGATACAAGAGGGGACAATAGACAAAGGCCTTCATGGGGTCTTAGAAATGAGGCTACACTAAACGGCGTACTTATTTTAGAAGTTCCTAGAAGGGTCTTGTTTGAAGACTGTGTGTTTCTGATGTGTTATGGGGAACTGATCAATTTTTGTGATCTTTAACCTATCTCTTGAAAACTTATAATCTTATCATGAAAATTTTGATTTTCTATTTAAAGTGATTATTTGAAAGATTTTGCATCATAACCTCAATTTTTATGATTATATTCAATGTCTTGAAAAAGAATCAGATTAGAACATAATTATTCCACATAGTATCATTACCACTATATCAAATCATTAATAGCAGAACAGAGAAACTAAATGTGAATGTAAAGGTTCAAAATAATATACTACCTAGTCTTTTTATCACCTGTATTTCTAGATAATTGAAAACTAGGGGAAGTTTCAGAGAAGGACACAAGGACAGTTCTTGTTAGAAGAGCCTGTCAGAAAACCTTAAAAATATGACAGCAGTTATTCTAGAAAAAGTCAAGTTGATTTTATTTTCTACATTTTTTTTCTAACTTAAATGTATTGGGATAACATCTATAATAATAAAAGCATAATATGCTAATTAGACTGGATGTCCTTCCAGATGTCCTTCTGGACGACCTTCTGGATGAAGCCAGGGCTGCGAGGGAAACCTGGGTCCCGGGTGCCAGAGGAAAGCTGGTGCCAGCAGCCAGGGGAAAGAAGGCCTACTCTTGCATGAATTTCATGCTTTGGGCCTCTAATTGGTTAGTAAAATTATATAGGTTTCAAGTGTACAATTCTATGATACATCATCTGTATATTGCATTGTGTTTACCACCCAAAGTCAAATCTCCTTCCATTACCATATATTTGACCCCTTTTATCCTGCCCTACTCCCCACCCCCTTTTTCCTCTAGTAACCACCATAATTCTCTCTGTTTCTATGAGTTCTAATTTGTCTTGTTTGTTCTTTTGTTGCTTTCATTTTTATATCCCACATATGAGTGAATTCATATGGTTCTTATCTTTTACTGACTGATTTATTTCACTTAGCACAATATTCTCAATGTCTACTCATCTATACTAATAAAAGGGTAATATGCTAATTAGACTGGGAGACCTTCCAGGAGACCTTTTGGACGTCCTTTCAGACAAAGCCATGGTGGCAGGGCTGAGGCAGAGGCAGTTAGGGGTGATCAGGCCAGGAGTGGAGGGCAGTTGGGGGTGATCAGGCTGGTGGGGGGGGCAGTTGAGGGTGAACAGGCGGGCAGTGGGGGGCAGTTGGGGGCGAGCAGGCTGGCAGGTGGGGCAGTTGGGGCCGAGCAAGCCGGCAGGGAGAGGCAGCTGGGGGCAATCAGGCCGGCAGGGAGAGGCAGTTGGGGGCAATCAGGCCTGTGGGGGGAAGGAGTTGGGGGTGAGAAGGCCACCGGGGAGGGGCAGTTTGGGGCAAGCAGGCCAGCAGGCAGAGTGCTTAGGGGCAATCAGGCAGGCAGGCAGGTGAGCAGTTAGGAGCCAGCAGTCCCGGATTGCGATCAGGGCTTAAACCAGCATTCGAACATCCCCTGAGGGGTCCCAGATTGGAGAGGGTGCAGGCCGGGCTGAGGGACACCTCCCCCCCCCCATGCACAAATTTTGTGCACCAGGCCACTAGTATTGTCATAAATGGCTGTATTTCATCTTTTCTTATGGCTGAGTGGTATTCCATTGTATATATGTACCCCATAACTTCTTTCTCTCTCCAGGGACACTTAAGTTGTTTCCATGTCTTGGCTACTGTGAATAATGCTGCAATAAACATAGGGGTGCATTTGTGTTTGGGAATAAACATTTTCAAAATTTTCAGGTAGCCTGGCTAGTATGGCTTGGTGGTTGAGTGTCAATCTATGAAGTAGGAGGTCATGGTTTGATTCACAGTCAGAGCACATGCTTAGGTTGCAAGCTCAATCCCCCTTGTGGGGCATACAGGAGGCAGCCGATCAATGATTCTCTTTTATCATTGATGTTTCTATCTCTCTCCTTCTCCCTTCCTCTCTGAAATAAACAAAAATATACTTAAAAGGTTTTTTTTTTCAGGGGTTGCTGGGTCATATGGCAACTTTATTCTGAATTTTTTTAGGAACCTCTATAGTGGCTTTCGCAGTTTACATTCCCACCAGCAGTGTCATCTTCTACATTCTGAAGATCATTATTCCTCTACAATGAAAATGATTTTGCCCCGTCCCCTTACCCATGAACATTTGGCAATGTCAGAAGAATGTTTTTGGTTGTCACCCCATGTAGGGAGGTTTGCTATTGATATCTAGTGGATAGAGGCCAGGTATACTGCTAAACATCCTCTGATGCACCAGATAGCCTGCTACCACAAAGAATTTTCAACCTCCAAATGCCAAAAAAGCCAAAGTTGAAAAACCCTTATCTACCACCATATATTTTAGTGTTCCCAATGATATTTTCAATACCCACTTGGCATGATACGTAGTTATCACAATATCACTGACTATGCTCCCTATGCTGTACTTTATAACCCATGACTATTTGTAACTACCAATCTGTACTTCTAATCCCTTCACTTTTTTTGCGCAGACCCCCAGCCTTTCTCACCTCCGGCAACAACTAGTCCAGTCTCTGTGTCTATCAGTCTGTTTGAACTTTGTTTGCTCATTTATTTTGTTCTTTAGATTTCAATATGTTTATGAGACCAAAATGGACAATTTGTTACATTTAGATTGTTTTGAGATTGTCTAGTTATCTTCCTGATATTGATTTCTAGTTTAATTCCACTGTGACCTGAGAACTGACATTTGCATGATTTATCTTTTTAAACATTTGTTAATGTGTGTTTTATGGCCCAGAATGTGGCCTATATTGGTGAATGTTCTATGTGAACTTTAGAAGAATGTGCAAGGCAGATCCTCAAATAAAGCTGTTTTGCTCAACACTCTTTTGTTATAACATTGATAATATACCACAGAAACCTAACTCTTACATATATCAATTAGTCTATGGTAAAATTGGTTTCATTATACAGGGTGGAACAAAAGTAGGTTTACAGTTGCTCATAATTAATATAATAATAAACAATAATACAAGCATAAACTCTGTGTTTTATGTACTCACAACAGTAATCATTCTTTTGCCCCACCTTGTATATCAGTTCTTTTAAAGTTACAAAACCTATCAATGACATTAAGTGAGGACTTACTATAATTTGTTGTTAACTAGATGAAGTGGCTTATAGACGTCATGATTTTCAGTTGATTGATGAGTTCAACTATGTCCTTACTGATTTCCTGCCTGTGGGATATGTACAGTTCTGATAGAGGAGTCTCAGTGTCTCCAACTATGAGAGTGAATTTATCTATTTCTCCTTGCAATCAGTTTTTACTTCACTCATCTTAATGTGTGGCTATGCATGCACATTAAGAATTGTTACATCTGCTTAGAGTATTAACCTTTTCATAATTATGTAATATCCCTCTTTATCACTGGTAACTTTCCTTGCTCTGAAGTCTGTTTTGTCTGGATTTACTAGTAATACAGCTATCCCTGCTTCTTTTGATGAGGTTAACATAGTGTATCTTTATCCATTTACTTTTAATCTACTGGTATATTTGTATTATATTTAATGTGGGTTTCTTGTAGACAACATATACAGTAGCTGGATTTTGATTCTGTCTGACAATCTGTCTTTTAATTGGTTTATTTTGACCATTAATATTTAAAATGATTATTGATAAGTTTGGATTAATATTTACCATACTTGTTACTATTTTCTTTTTGTTGCTTCTACTTTTTTCTGCTTTTTGTGGTTTTAATTGAGCATTCTATATGATTTCATTTCCTCTCCTTTCTTAGCATATCAGTTTACTTCTTTATTTTTAAACATTTTTTAGTAGTTGTCATAGAATTTGCAATATATATTTACAACTAATCCAAGCCACTTTCAAATCACACTGTACCACTTCATAGGTAGTACAAGTACTTTAGAATAATAAAATATCCCTAATCCCTTCCTTCCGTCACTTCCATCATTGCTGTCATTTATTTCACTTACACATAAGCATACATAAGCCTATGTGTGTATAAATATTTCCAAATGGTTGCTAATATTTTTGAACAATTGGTTATCTGTTGGAACTATTAACAATAGTATAAATTAAAGTTCTACTTTTACTTTCATTCATTTTTTAGTCCTTTGCCTTTTTTAATGTAGATCTGAGTTTCTGATTCATGTCATTTGCCTTCTCTCTGAAGAACTTCTTTTAGAACAGTTTTTGCAAGGCAAATCTACAATTTTGTTTGTGATAATAACACTGTGATTTGTTTTTTAGAGGTATATGTTGAAGTATTTATGAATAAAATGATTTCTGATGTTTTCTTATAATAAACCAGAAGGATGGGAGAGAATAACAGGAAAATCATTGAGTTTATTTAGTCTAAAATTTCCATTTTATTGATAAAGGGACAAACCCAGAGAGGCTAAGAAGCTTATCTGTGGATATCAAGTACAGTGGGGCCTTGACTTACGAGTGTCCCGACTAACGAGTTTTTCGAGATACGAGCCGTCTCTCGGCCGATTTTTTGCTTTGAGTTGCGAGCTAAAATTTGTGTTACGAGCCAGCTTCAGATACCCCACCGCTAGTTGGCGCAGCGAACGTCACAGTGAACGCCACAACATCAGCCCAGCATCACGTGTCTCACTCGTTCACTTTTGATTTGACATACAAGTAATTTGAGTTACGAGCTCCATCACGGAACGAATTAAACTCGTAAGTCAAGGCCCCACTGTACAGTTAATGGCTAAGCTGAAACTAAGATTATTTACTGACTTCCATTCCAATACTTTAAAAAACATATTTTTAAATACATTTACATAATCTCAATTGAATTGATTCGTTTAACTAAACAAAAGTTAAGAAGAATTAGAAATAACCTCTAGCTGAACAATTTTTAATCAACGGTATTTAACTTAAGTTGAATGAAGCGTGAACTTTAGACCTAAACTTTTCTTGGCTTTCATTATGTTTCTTTCAGGGAAATACAATTTGTAAAAAATTATGTATCTTAGCACTTTAGCACCATTTTTAGTGTTGCCCTGTTTCTGTTTGAATCCCTTATCATACTTGTAGGCTGTCATATTGATATTCAAACTGCAAGCCCAAGTTCTTCCTGGATCATGTCTCATGGAGTTGAAGAATAAAATCATGGACAAAAACGATTAATGGAACCAAAGGTTATTGGGAGAAGCCAGTCCTGGAAAAGGTGTAGCTGGGATACCAAGAGCAGGCCAGTGTCTAGGGCTCCGTTCCATGTTACAGACCGGAGTAGTTTAGTATCCAAGCTAATACAAGTCTATTAGTCCATGTGTGGAGGCCCACACGGCCATATGTCACGTGGACCCAGGGACATGCTCCCCAGCCACAGGAAGGAGCCCATTGCATGCCCCAGAGAAGAGAGAGGGCAAGAGGAAGTGCATGCCTTTTAATTTAGGGTGTGGGTAGTCTTGCTAGTTCCTAATTGGTCTTTTCAAAGAATTCTGCCTGTTAGTAATATCCTTTGGATTGGTTTATGCTCCTTACTGCCTTGTGATTGGTTATCTGCACACTGCTTCTCTTAGCAACATCCATACATTTTAAAGTTCATGCCTTTCTCATGAGTGTCCTTCCTTCCCTGCCCAGTTGGGGTGCCTTAGCAACTCCACCTAGTTGGGTTTCCAGTCTACTTCCTCTCCCATGATCCCACCCCTCTCTACCCAGCTTCCTTTTGTCTCCTCAATATCCCCCCCCACCCCCACTGTGGCATTTCATAGATTT
>NW_005871137.1:648838-650622 GCF_000147115.1 Myotis lucifugus
GCAGCCCCGTGAGGAATCAGGCTCCCTCCTCTCTGGTTTCGGGGAGGTCACCTGAGAACAGCCACTGCCAAGTCACTGCAGCTCAGCAGGCTCTTGCATTGAGCATCTGCCCCCTGGTGGTCAGTGCGCACCATAGTGACCAGTCATTTGGTCATTTGGTCACTTAGGCTTTTATATATATAGACTAGAGGCCCAGTGCACAAAAATTTGTGCACTTAGGGGGGAGGGGGGGTCCCTCAGCCCGGCCTGTGCCCTCTCGCAGTCTGTGACCCCTCAGGAGATAACGACCTGCTGGCTTAGGCCTGCTCCCGGGTGGCAGAGGGCAGGCCCAATCCCTAGGTGCAGCCCCTGGTCGAGCTCAGAGCAGGGCCGATTGGGGAGTTGGGGCGCCGCCCCCTGTCATGCACAGAGCAGGGCGGATCGGGAGGTTGCGATGCCACCCCTAGTCATGCTCAGGGTAGGGCCTATTGGGGGGTTGGGGCACCGCCTCCTGTCACACTCAAGGCAGGGTTGATGGGGAGGTTGTGGCGCCACCCCCTGTCACGCACAGAGCAGGGCCAATCAGGGGGTTGGGGAGCTGCCCCCTGTCAGTCACAGAGCAGGGCCCATCAGGGGGGTTGGGGCTCCGTACCCTGAAACGCACAGAGCAGGGTCGATCAGGGGGTTGGGGCACCACCCCCTGTCACACACAGAGCAGGGCCAATCAGGGGGTTGGGGAGCTCCCCCTTATCAGGCACAGAGCAGGGCTGATCAGGGGGTTGGGGCGCCTTCCCCTGTCACGAACAGAGCAGGGATGATAGGGAGGTTGTGGCCCCGCCCCCTATCACACACAGAGCCACAGGGCGATCAGCGGGTTTGGGCGCTGCCCCTTGTCACACTGATCCCGGTGCCAGGAGGCCTCGCAGCTCCGCTGATCCCGGTGCTGGGAGTCATATTACCCTTTTGTTATATAGGATAGAGGCCTGGTGCACGAGTGGGGGCCGGCTGGTTTGCCCTGAAGGGTGTCCTGGATCAGGGTGGGGGTCCCGCTTGGGTGCCTGGCCAGCCTGGGTGAGGGGATGATGGCTGTTTGCAGCTGGTCACACCCCCTTTAGGGTGGGGGTCCCCACTGGGGTGCCTGGCCAGTCTGGGTGAGGGGCTGAGGGCCATTTTCAGGCTGGCGGGTGACTGAAGCTCCCAACCGCTCCTTTTTTTCTTTTTTATTCTGGGCCAGCTTTAGCTCTGAGGCTTGGCTCCAGCTCTGAGGCCTTGGCTGCTGAAAGCAGGTATCTGGTTTGTTTGGGTTCTATAATCGAAACACTGTTTCAACTCCAGCTCTGAGATCCCGGCTGGCTGAAAGCTGGTTACTGGGGTTTTGTTTAGCTTCTATATTTGTAACAATGTTTCAAACTGCAAGCTCAGAGGCTGGCAGCAGCAGGCGGGGAACGTTGGCTTCCTCTGTCACTGGAGCAAGCAAGCCTCCTGTTCGCTTCAGTGCCTGGCTGCCGGTTGCCATCTTGGCTGGCAGTTAATTTGCATATCGCCCTGATTAGCCAATGGGAAGGGTAGCGGAGGTACGGCTAATTACCATGTTTCTCTTTTATTAGTTAGGATGGTGCCAAACCTGGAGTCACAGGTAAGTTGTTATTCCTAAGACCTGCTCTCCGATGGTTCCTAGGGGATGGGTTATATAGGAGAAAAATCATTAAATTATGGTATGTTAGGGTTGTGGTCTCCATTGATTGGTTGGCACTAGGGTAAAGGGTCGTTAATCATTGCATTGGGTCCTGTGTTTGCCAGATTTC
>NW_005871137.1:650787-691958 GCF_000147115.1 Myotis lucifugus
AGTTTGAATCAAAAGGAAGAAAGAGAAAAGATCAGAGTAAATGAATTTTCTGTGTGGTTATAGAAATGTAGGCGACTGTGCTAGACTGGTGAAGACTAGGAATATTGTTAATGGTGGGTGGGAAAACTTTTAGTGTTCTTCTCATAATATTACATCTTATAATATTTAAGGCCATTCTTATTGCCACCCACTTCAATATTTAACTACTGTTCAGCATTTTCAACTTTAAGTGCCAGAAATAATCAAATTATGGTTCAAACAATTCCGATGATTATATTGGTGTGCTATTATTTATTTCCTTTTGCTACCCATCAAATACAGACAAGAATAGCTTTTGGTTAATTTCCTTCAAAGATATCATCTCCCATTAACTTTTTTAAAATTTAAATTTA
Organism: Myotis lucifugus; assembly: GCF_000147115.1. NCBI lineage: Eukaryota > Metazoa > Chordata > Mammalia > Chiroptera > Vespertilionidae > Myotis > Myotis lucifugus. Next base: position 651,180 of record NW_005871137.1, read on the forward strand.
TGATACATTTATTAAGACAACTTTCCATAACCAAATAAAAGTGCAGATAAAATTTTACACCTACCATTACCACTCAGAAAGTTTATATTTCACATTTTATATAAGTGAGAAAAGATCAAAGTTCTGTAAGCAAGGCTTAAGTACTCTTTCACTGAAAAATGTTATTATTTTTTAAATTCACATGTACTTTAGAAAAATTAGATTAAATTGAATTCTCTTCAATTGAGAAAATATTAAATTCTCTTTTACAACACCTTTTTCCCCCATTTCTCTTTCTTACTATTCATTTACCTCTCCTATTGCTGGGTGAATTTTGTGATGATAAAATATTTTGTTTTGATAAATTCCTTTTGTTCTAAAGTCCATACACTTCCTGCTCTTTTAGAAAAATAGTTAATATATAAGTACCAAAAAGAATCCTAGAATTAGAATGGGTTCAAAAAACACAACATAATTTCTGTGTTAGATCTAAAGCTAACTTTAAGTTAATTTCTAAAGGCCACTTGAAATTAAACACAAAGCTAGCTTTAATTTAGCTTATTTTTGTCAAGTAACAAAATGTTGAGCATTTATTTATGCTAAAAATATATATCAGATGTTATAGAAGACTTTAGAAGAAAAAGGACACGAAATTCAAATTATAAGAGAATAAAATTTCACACATAAATATGGTTGAAAATACTTTAAAGCAACATATAAGCAAGAGCTCATTAACTGCTCAAGTGGTCAGGGTTCATCAGCAGTACAGGAACTGAAAGAGTACCAACTGGAATTGAGAGATCTGGGTTTGAATCACGGCCTGCCTTTCATTTTGACTTAGGATAAAATAATCCTTTGTATTACAAAGTTTTCTTTTCTAAAAAATATGAATAATCAGAGGTGTGCTGGAACTTACTTAAACTGGGTTTGCAAGAGCCAACTGTTAAATTTTCAGAAATTGGGAAGTCTGGTCACTAAACACTGTCATTAAAATTAAATCATATAAACTTTCAAAGATAATGTTAACACCAAAGGTAATATATACTCAAAACTTAACACTTGTGAATTATTTTTATATGTTTTAGTACTACCTATGCTTTTGAGGTTATTTATGTCAGGGATATCTATAGGGTGGAAATAATATATAACATATAGTAGTATATTCTTTCCACATACTGATGACATACAAAGTAGGGCTTAATTTATTGTTTTGTTGATTTCTAGATTTAAGAAAGTGATGGTAAATGTTAACATTGCAGGTTAAATCTATAAGTGTACTATGAGTCCTAGCTGGTTTGGCTCAGTGGATAGAGGTCGGCCTGCAGACTGAGGGGTCCCAGGTTCGGTTCTGGTCAAGGGCATATGTCCAGGTTGTGGGCTTGATCCCCAGTAGTGGGCATGCAAGAGGTAGCCGATCAATGATTCTCTCTCATCATTGATGTTTCTATCTCTCTCTCCCTCTCCCTTCCTCTCTGAAATCAATAAAAAATATATTTAAAGTAAATAGAAGTGTATCATGATTGTAACTGCAAATAGCTCAAAGACTGAGGAATTATTCTTCTAGCATTTGAAAACAATGATCAAATTCTGCAAAAAGTCACTCACTCATTGATGAATGAAATTCAACATATGTCTTCTTTTTTGCTTTCATCATACACATTATTCTAAATAAGATACCAACTACATTCATGTTGGAACTACACTTGTTTCTCAGTTGCAACCATAGGTTAGCTACAGATCGAAGACATGCATAACGATCAATGAAAGCATTCTGTGAGAATCAGTTGGGTAAATGGAACTTACAATAAAGATTATTGTATATGTTCTCATGATTTAAACATGACAAAATATCTAGAGCACCCAGAACAATATAGAGAAGGAGAAATTGAAGAGTTGAATTTATCAGTAACGTGTTTGGTGGTAGATTTTGAAGAAGTGGAGTTATGAATTGAGATAGTCTAAGACTGACAGCTACAATAAGGAGAATTCACTGATGTTCAATTTTGTCTTCTTTGTTTAATTATTTTTGTCTTTTACCTTTAGCTTAAATAGTCTGGTGTTCCTCACTAGCATCACAGGAAGTTTTTTTTTTAACAAATGGAATCTTGGACTTCAGAGCCAATTGACTAAATCAGAATCTCCAGGGATTAGAGATGTATCGTGATAATTCTGGTGCAGCCAGCCAAGCCTCACCTGAGGGCTGGGGTTTGAAAAAAATGCTAGAATGAGGAGGTGGAGCCTTAGTTCTTGATTTACATTCAGCTTCTGCTTTTTCCTAGCTCTGTAAACTTGGCAAAGTTACTTGAGCCCTCTGTGTTTTAATTATCCCACCTCTAAAGTGGAGCAACGATAAAATAGTGATCAAGTTGCAATGTATAAGAAGACCGATGATGTTCAGTATTGCTAAAATAGAAAATACTCCATGGTTTAGTGTCCCATACTATTTTTTTATATTTTTAAAATTCTGTGAACATATATGTTGCTGTTTGAATCATTAACTCGTCCCATTTTCTTTTTTTCACCACAAACAAAATTTGCCATATACAAATACTAATATTTTAAAAACTCAATTTATATTAATTTTGTGATAAAAATTGCCACTTCCTATTGGACAAATAATTGACTATATTTTTAATTTAAAATGATCTATAGGCAAAGTTTCATGAATGAAACACAGATTTTCTGTTTCTTAAAAATAAATTCTATTTTTATTTCAAATTTGACTAAGGAATTTCAACCTTATATGTAACTGGGATTTGTAATCTTGAATCATATCTGTATACAAATGTGTTAAAGATATATTCACTTCTAAATTGTATTAAGTTAGTTAGCCATCTGTTTTAGAGAAAGTTACCACGTGCTTAAAATTACACTTGACAAATATTTCATACAAAGTATGTGTGAAAAAAAAGTTATTTATGACTCAGATTGGCTTAAAGTACTTCTTGCTTCTGGCCACAAGATGGTGCTTTTGCACTCTGTATTTCCATTGAGGAAGCAAAAATATCTTTAAAATGGTTGACAAAGACTTTAATTTTATAAGAATCATTAGAGTTCAAAGTGCTTGTAATCATTAAAAAAAACACACACCACTCTTCACTATACCCTTGGGAAAAAAATATTAATATAAAGGTGTAAATAGAAAGCATTTTTTAAATCCATAGGGACAATCCGTTTTGTCTCTTTTTAAGCAGGGCTGTGACTTTGAGTATAGTCATTTCTGTTCATAACTGGGGAAAGTCCCAGTAATAACCAACATCTGTATATCACTACATAATCCCCAATGCGTCATTTACCCATTTATTAAGATGCCAGGACTGGAGCTGGTGAAATGCTAGTCTCAGTAAACGGTTCTCTAAATGTGGTTGGGCTTAAACGGGAAAAGGTAAAAAGGAAGAATCCTCTACAATTAGAAGTGTTATGCTTCATATCCAAAATGTCCTACTTTCTTCAGCTTGGATGCCATTGTTCCATTCTTATTCTGCTCTTTTATCCTAAAAGGACCTATAACTTGTACCATATTGAGCTTGCTCCTTCCATGTGACAATCAAGACTCGGGAGCTAGAAAGCCTGTAAATATCCTTCCTCCAACCTCTTAGCCAGAGCAGGCATTCTCTGTATACCATCTCTTGATCTATCAACTACTGTTCCGTCAACAAGAACTTTTCTGTGATGGCTATTTTTTTTTTTGTCAAATGCTTTGCTCATGTTTTTGTTGTTGTTGTTTTTTTCTTTTAAAAAAAATCTGCTAACCTCATTCAGACTTTACTGCCTTAAGAGAGTTTATGAAGATCAAATATCTCCTAGCTTTTCTATATCTTGCCTTTTAAAATGTATGCCACTAGAGCAAATTATGTTTCAAAACAGAATCACCATCCACTTGTCTGTTAGGTATTCTGGAGACATTGTATGGCAGGTGTTTTTTTTGTTTTGTTTTGTTTTGTTTTGTGTGTTTTTTTCAGGAAGCTACTTATCATTATAAAAACAATGACCCAGACTTCTCCCCCAGGAAGGACTACACTTTCACCTAACTTCAAACCATTTTGAAGGTTCTTGTTCCCCCAACCAGTCTTTTGCCTGCTCTTCCAATGGCAGTACACACAAATGAATGCTGCCTCTGTGAAGCCTAGTCTTTCTTCCATTCAAGCATCATTATTTTTACACTAGGGGCCCAGTGCACGAATTTGTGCACCTTCAAAGGAGCTGTGGGCCACAAGGCTGCAGTAGACACAGGGGCGGGTCTTGGCCCATCCTCTGCACGCCTGCCTGGCCCCTCCCACCACAGCTCTGGTCCTCTTTCTGCTGGCAGCCCCCGCTCCCGCCACCGCTGCTCCCACGCGCTGACAACGAAGGTCCCGCTTGCACCCGCTGACGGCGCAGAGCGATTTGGGCCGGTGCCAGCAGTGGGTGTGCAAGTGGGGCCGGCGCTGTCAGTGGGTGCGAGCAGGGCCAGCGCTGGCACTGGCAGCAGGTGTGAGTGGCGGCTCCGGTGCTGACAGTGGGTGCAAGCAGGGCCGGCGCCGGCAGCAGGTACGAGCGCTGGGCGGGATCGTGGTGCATGTGAGCAAAGATTTTTCAGTAACCATGAGAGGCTCACACCCTGACAGCCACCGGTGCTCCACCTTGGTCTGGTGCCCCCGTTCACCTGCTCCACCATCCCGCTGTGGCCGACGCCCACATATTTCGTGAGCTCCCCCTGGTGGTCAGTGCACGTCATAGCGACCAGTTGTTTGGTTGTTCCACCATATGGTCTATTTGCATATTAGCCTTTTATTATATAGGATAAAAATTTTACTTGCATATCTCAGTTTCTTGCACATCTCAAGTTCTTTTAAGCCTTTGTGAGAATGGGGGCATGGGTTAAAGGGGAGTGAAGCAGAGGAGAGGCAAAGGAGGAGAATATGGAGTTACCTAACTTACATGGAGGCAGCAAGAGACAACTGCAGAGAGAACTCACCTTTATAAGTAGCTCCCTATCTTAAGAAGCTACTTATAGTCTCCCAGAGTCTCCAGAACAGTTTTATTTGACCTTTTTGTAAAAGACCGCCTCTACAAGGCAACAGATTTTCCTGTTCCCAAGGGTGGAGGGTTGAGACAGGTACTTTTGTTTCTGTATATATTAAAAATGTATCAAATCACGTGGTTCCTGTGTAGGACCAAGGAGTCCTTCATCTAAAAGTGGAAAAGACAGTTACAATTCCCGATTCAAGGATTACGTTACCTTTGTGTGATTATCACCATCTTGGGTGACATTATTTTTTAAATTCTTTGCTCCTAAGAGAAGATTGAATAGTCAGAGCACTCATGTCTGAGACAAAGGGATGTTTTAGGCCAGTGGTCGGCAAACTCATTAGTCAACAGAGCCAAATATCAACAGTACAACGATTGAAATTTCTTTTGAGAGCCAAATTTTTTAAACTTAAGCTATATAGGTAGGTACATTGTTATTAACTTAATTAGGGTACTCCTAAGGCTTAGGAAGAGCCATACTCAAGGGGCCAAAAAGCCGCATGTGGCTCGCGAGCCGCAGTTTGCCGACCACGGTTAATTTAGGCGAATGTCAGTAAGGAAACTTTGTGTTTCAGGTTAGTAATGTCTAAAGTGCATCAATTACTTAGGGCAACATGTCAACACGTGGGATGCTTTCATGTCCAGCTGCTTGAGGGGACAAAAGAACTGTTCACATTGCCAAGGTAAAAATCATTCAGATTACTTTCCCAAGTCTCCCATGCCCACTGTTGTGTCAAATTTAAAAGAGAACATCTGCCACACTGTAAAATACATTTTTATAAATACCACGTTATCCTTCTGGGGGAAAGTATACTGCACTCTTCTCCCCATGAGCACCTGAGGTGTTTTGATATGAGGGTAAGAGCGTCGTTCTCAGCACCGTATCACCCAGAGCTATACCTGTCACATGTCTATGCTGCATGAGCCTCCAGGGTGACCCTAAGCAAAAGAGCACTGGACCTAATCAGTTTTTTAATGTGTGTTTTTCTAATATCAAAGTCTGGGTCATAATTATACTCGCCTTTCTGTTTTATTCCTCAAGTTACTTCAAGTGGCCCAGTTTATTGTTGCAAAACTTAAGGATGCCAACTATCTGGGAAGGTATTGGGTTGCATTTCTTGTCCAATTGAAAGCGTTGAGGAGGGAACATGTCTAGGGAGTCTTTCCCACCCATCTCTAACTTAGGTAGGTAAACGAACCAACTGTCCATCAGGTAGTCTCGAAGGTTATCACCTGACCTAAGTTAATAGCATGAAGGAAGAAGATAACAGACACCTGAGAAATCTCTGCCTTTGCCAAAGATGGGGTAGATGATAGGAAGCTGTCCTTGGGTTCTGAAGCCACAGATAGGATTAAAACGATGCTGAACAAGGCAGGTCAGTATCTTGAATCATTCAATGCTTGGGCACATCCTTATGGTACCAGTATTCAATATGAAGAAAAGCAAAAGCTGGCCCAGGAATTTGGGGGGAGGTATGGAAGGTTGGATGGCTGGGGATGCCTGTAGGCAGGAGAGTGTGACATTGACGGCTCACCACCCAACTGGGGCATCCATCAAGTCGTATGTGAAAATCTAGCTACCAGAAGCTTTTTATAATAAATTGTGACCATTGATATCAAGTCAAGCTACAATTTTTTCTAACATCTGACTAAGTTTGTCAGAGGATAATTATTTACCATTCTGATGAGTCCAGGCGGTCCACTAATTAATTCTTCAATGGGATGCGTGCCATCCTTGTGGTTCCTTAACACTGCATACTGGGGGTTGTGCACAACCGGGATTGGCACGGAGCCCACCATAATGATTATACACGTGGAACGTTTGGTGCCAAGTGCTATTTAATTCAGTTTCCCTGAGGTCAGGAGGGAGGGCTTCTGCTGTGCCATGTATTTACAATTTTTAGAAGAGTAAGTGAAAATGTGGTTTTACCACCAGCAGTTTGAAACATTCCTGGCCCAGTAAGTATTGGAAAATAATTAGGACTAGGTACAAATGTATTACAAATCTGCAAATGAGTATTAAATGCACTGGTAGGACTGAGAGCTTGCTAACATATTTAATATTTCTATCAGTAAACAGGATCACAGCACTTAAGAAATATCTCTGATTCTTTCCAGACAAGGACACAAGAAACAAGTAAGTGAAGTGCAAGGTCATAAGATCTTAGTCATAATAAAAAGAAATGAGAAGTCAAGTGAATATATTTTAAGTAAGTCTTTTTTAAAAGATGGGGCTGGAAATGATATGGATCAGATTTGCCTTCTAGGGCAAGACTAATTAAAATATGTTTAATTGATAAAGATTGTTGATTAGTTGTGTTTTCTTGTCATCTGTGCTACAAAACTCAGAGGGATATTATTCAGTTTCATTTTCTATATCCTGCCTTTTTTAAAATTCCAACTTATATTATTTTATGTTAAACTGCATTGGGGATGCCAGTTATGAGCAATATTTCACTTAGGACAGACACCCAATTAAGTTGACCTTGTCATTAAGAGAATCATGTGTTTCATTGCTGAATTTAAAGCTTTGATAATCATTTTAATGGTGCTTCAAAATGACCAGAAATCTCTAGCAATAGGGATTACAAATCCTCACATTTCCCCAGGCAAATAAAGGACAAGACAAGCCACCTAGTCTTGTTCCAAAAGGCTTTTCCCCTATCTTTATCAGATAAGTATTTATGGCAGACAAGCTACCTCCAGGCTTTATCGACGATGATGATAAACTGAGAAGGAATGACAGCTGAAGGAGAGAGGAAAAACAGGAAGGCGAGCATGATCCGTGGACCGGGGCGTCAGTGTGCTTCAGAGAGAGCCGCCACGCATCCCCGGGAGCATGGGGACCTCGGGAGCCGAGGAGTGTGTGGAGTGACTCCGGAAAACCATTCAGAGTTTTAAAAATTCCAGGAAGTTGAAGAAAGCTAAAGAACTCTTAATTTCAACGTCTGCTGTTTTCTAAACCTTGAGCCATATTTATCATTCAGATAGTTCTTGGGCATTATTATTCCTGTCCCTTTTTGGAATGCTGTAATTTTTTGTCGTTATGACATGGGTATGGGTCATGTAGTACTGGGAGTCAAGTCGTGACTCTATGCCATGGAACACCAAGTCCCCTGCAGATGCTTTCTTCCTCTGCTGTGTTCGCTTAGAGCCTAGGGTGACTGCCAAAGTACTTATTTGTTGTTTATCAGATGTATGCTAGATGATTTACCTTCTGCCACTCAAACTTGTCTGCCCTCCCCTCGCTTCTTCTTCTTTTTTAAAAAAATATATTTTATTGATTTTTTACAGAGAGAACAGGAGAAGGACAGAGAGTTAGAAACATTGATAAGAGAGAAACATCAATTCAGCTGCCTCCTGCACATTCCCCACTGGGGATGTGCCCGCAACCAAGGTATATGCCCTTGACAGGAATCAAACCTGGGACCCTTCAGTCCACAGGCCGACGCTCTATCCACTGAGCCAAACCAGTCAGGGCTCCCCTCACTTCTTAGTCTGCCAAGGCAGAACCTGGAATTTTCATTCTATTTCAACTCAAGAATAAGTTTATATCATATTTGTGGTTTAGTAACCACTTTTAAATCATTGTTATGATTTATTTCCTGAAACTATTCTGAAGTAGGAACAAGGTGCAATGTCTTTCAGTTCTTAATTTTCCTGGTCAGTGTGTGACAAATAGTGTCATGGAGACCTCACTGATGTGCCGGGGTGGGATTTGCTGCCCTCCCATTCCTGGGAACTCTAGGCGCAGTGACCCATGCACGCTATGTAATATGGGTAATATTTTTTAAGTTGCTGTCCCAATCAGAAAAAATAAATCCAGCTTACCTTGTTCTTTGGAAACTTGTGGCTCTTCATCAGAGACTTCCTGAGAGAGGCAGGTCAACAAGGGACTTGGGAGATGTGCACACCCTCCTGCTATTTCTCCTTTCTTACCAAACGCTTTCAAGTGTCCCATGCTCTTGGCAAAGACACCCCCTCCACCCATATGCTACCCAGCACAATCATCTCTGTTTTCCACCCTACAATATGCTATCTGAAAATTCCGCTTTACTGTTGTCAGCAGTGATTGGGACAACCATGATCCTTACCCAATGTGTGTCTCTACATTCAAATTTTTACTTGTGTGTTGAATGTATTCTTAACACTACGGTGTCGGGTGAATTTCCCGCCAAAATATAAGATGGCGCGTTAAAATGCCTATATCTTTTGAAGTATGGGTTCGATTGAAATGAAATATTTGGTAATACGCAGTTACAATCGGCCCGAGTTTACACGTTTCCCGCACTCCACCGCAAATCTATATGAACCGAGTTTTAAGACGGCTCCCGCGGAGTACGCGCAATTCACGCGAGCCGACTTAACTCGTTTCCCGCAACCCAATTAAGCATCACATTATAGAACCAGTGGTCTCCAAACTGATTTTTGTCATCAACCCCATCAGTAATAGATCTTTTGAGCTTGCACTTATCCCACAAACTATGCATATTTATTTATTTAATAGGTTACATAAATATAGAATTAGTATACTACATATTTCATATTGTATTATAAATGTAATATATATTATATTGCATATCCTATATAATAAAAGACTAATATGCAAATTATCCCCTCGGGAGTTTGACCGACGGGAAGTTCGACCGCTTGCTATGATGTGTGTTGACCACCAGGAGGTGGCACGGAATGAAGGAAGGCCCCAGCCAGCAGCCAGCAGCCGGAGGAAGGAAGGCTCCCATAGGCCCTGATCGCTGGCCAGGCCTAGAGACCCTACCTGTGCACAAATTTCATGCACTGGGCCTCTAGTTTATTAGTAATATAGTAGTAACATTAACATTGTATATTAAAGCTAGTATATTTATACAGACTAATCCATAATAGTTTTAGTATATTATAAAACAGTATAGTTTGCACTATATTATATATACACAAAATGTAAGAAACAAAGAACATGATTAAGAAAGTAAATGTAAATATAAACTCAAGGCAATTGCTTTCCTTCCAAACTTAATTGGCTGTCTTGTGCAACAGCCTGGTTTTTGTGCATCACCTTTGCCAAATGCTGCTTTATTCTAGCAAGAAGCTTTAATGGAACTGTTACTACAACAAAAATATAATTTAAAATTATTTTATATGATGTGACTTGTTGGTTTGTTCTTTGACTTCACTTAGCAGTCCTTAAAATAATATTGGAAGTAATTTGCATCTCCTGATGGGGTACTTATGAGGTAGTGAATAGAATATCTTGAGTAGTAATGAAAAACTGGCTTGAGATTAAAAATTCTCTCTGAATAAATTTAAAAGTAAATAATTTACAAGTGGTTGATTGTGACTTTATGGGGGAAAATGGAGATATAAGGATGGCAGCATTTTCCTGAGATTCATGGAGTAAGTGCCTAAAGCAAAAGTGGGAACAGAAAATAAGTCCCCAGGCCTTGGGGTTCTGAAACAGTTGCTTTGGTACTTTTGACACTTATAATTTCTACAATTAAAGAATACACTTATGCCCTGGCTGGGTGACTCAGTTGGTTGGAGCATTTTCCCGTATACCAAAAAAGGTTACAGGTTCAATTCGTGGGTTCGATCCTTGGTAGGGGCACCTATGGAAAGTAACCGATCTCTCTCTCTCTCTCTCTTTCTCTCTCTCTCTCTCTCTCTCTCTCTCTCTCTCTCTCTCTCTCTGTCTCTCACTCTCCCCCTTCCACTCTCTCTAAAAATCAATAAACATATCCTTGGGTGAGGATTAAAAATAAAAAAGAATGTACACATCCCTGTGGATAAGGTCTCTAACAGTTAACGTAATTAGTTATAGCCTTCTATGTAAATCACATGTGTCTAAAATTCCTCTCATTTAGATAGCCTTTCACAAAGAAATATATAGCCAAGAATGAGAATGTATATTTTTTTCTCTAGTTGGCACATTAAAATATTTTAATTGATACAGAACATTGACCAACATGTAAGTTAATGTTCATTGTTGACCATTCTTTTTAACATTATATATACCTTGGGCATATACATTGCCTTCCATGTCCAAATATCATTTCAAAAGTCTTTTCTTTTTGGCCATGCAAACAAGTGGGTTTAAAAATGTTGTTTGTTTTTAATATTTTTAAAAATATAAATAATACTCTTGATGAAAACTGTTGGTTCTCTTTCCACCCCCAATTCACATATTTACCAAATGCTATTAGGTTAAAAACCCTGGTCTGTCGAGAGCATTTGCCATGGTGGTGAAAAGATTGGTGGGCCTCAAGATTTGGGGGTTGAGGTTGGAAACAGGGAATGTGAGAATAGAGGCCAAGAGTTAGTACAATTGGGAAAGAGGAAGGGAAGTCCTGTATGAATCAGGAATGAGAACTATTTACCAAACCACACTGAAGGCTGGTCTAGAGGTAGGTCTGTTTAAGAAGAAAAACTAGGACTTCCCTACTCGGTCCAACTGAGCTTAACGGAATTGTCCCTACTTATTAAATACATCAACCCTAACAGCGGTTGTAACATTTACCAGGGAAGAACAGAATTTAGATTTCACTGAGTGATAAATACAGAATACTTGGAAATCATATTACCTTGTGCCTTTATTGGAAAGTGCTCCAATGTTTTTCTTATTTTATTGAATCTCTTCTATCAAATTATTATATATTATTTTGCCACAACCTGGGGACTATTTGTAGACAGTAAGTGCTTTTCAACACTTTCCTGCCTCAGGGTCTTTGCACATGTGCTTTCTCTATATTCCGCTTTTCTGTGATAAATTTATTGGCCCTCTCTCTCATTTCCTTGGGTTTTTACCTAAATGACATACTTTCTGTGAGGTCACCTCCTACCATCTTATTAAAACTATGATCTTACTCTAATATTGTTTATCCCTTTGCCTTGCTTTATTTTTTCTCATTATTTATCATGATGCAACATCAGCAATATCTTGCTTATTTTTTATATTTACTTTCTGTCTCCTCCCAATATAATTTAATCTCTATGATGGAAGACTGTGTGTTTCTTGTTTGATGCTGTATGCTGTATCTCAAGTAGCTGGAACAATGCATATAATGAGACACTTGATAAATATTTATTAAATGAGCAATGAAAAACTAGGTAATTTTATTTATTCATGCAATAATTATTTATGCAGTACCGTTTACATGCAGAGCACCATAGTGGTCACTTGGGATAGTGAAATTTGCACGGTCTATGTTCTCAAGGAGCTTATAGTATATCCAGGAAGACAGACCCATAAGTAAATAAACATAGCACAATGATATAAATACCATAAGATACGGAGAGGTTGCAGAAGAAGGAGCTGCTAACTCTTCCTGGAGTAGTTGAGCTTGCTGAGCAATTGAACTTTGAGGTTGTATAATTAAGGATAAGTGAAAATTCACTAGGGAGAGAAGGGAGGACAGGTTGCATTTAGTATGCAGGAATATTTGGTTAGAGTCAAAAAGGCTGCTGTTCGCAAATATTTTTAGGCATGTGAATACACGTGGAACAAAAGGATCCCTATTAGCCACTTTGCACTGGGCACCTCTGAAGATGATCTTTGATTAACAGCATGGACTGATAGGTATAATATTTCTTTCCTGCCCTGACCAGTTTGGCTCAGTGGCCAGAGCGTCGGCCTGTGGACTGAAGAGTCCTAGGTTCGATTCCAGTCAAGGGCATGTACCTTGGTTTCGGGCACATCCCCAGTAGGGGGTGTGCAGGAGGCAGCTGATCAATGTTTCTCTCTCATCAATGTTTCTAACTCTCTATCTCGCTCCCTTCCTCTCTGTAAAAAATCAATAAAATATAAAAAATATATTTATTTCCTTATGATCTTTTTTGCCTCTTAGCCAGTGTTATGCTTTTGCTCAAAAAGAGCCACCTCATTCTCTGATTGTTTTATGCCAAGTTGGTGTGTTGCCTGTGATTGTTTCCCAGCATTCCACAGCTTGACGTTTGCTTTAGTGTATCCTTATGGTGTTTCTTATGCCTGCCCTGCTTGCAGGCTACATATGTTGTACCATTTTACACTTGGAGACCTTCCAAAATGTGTGAGACAGAATGAGACCAAAGTGGGTGCCTTTAACCAGAAGTGGGTAGACAGGCAAAGAATCCAGGATTCCTAGAATCAAAGAGTTGAAACAGACTTGAGAAGTCTATTAGGTAATTTTCTGGACTCTTGGCAGGATTACAGAAAAGCCAGTCCACTAAGTAAACTAATTCTAAGTAACAATTCACTATTAAAAATTGAACATCGAATGCACAACCTTTACTGCTTAGGATAATGCAAGTTTTCATTTTTGGTAATGTATTTATTCATGCAAATGACAGGTACTATGATGTTAAAAAATGAAATAGGTTTCATAATTGTAAAACATGATGTTTGGAAGGAATTTGTCTTTGAGAGGTCCATTACTGAAATGGAACTCTTTTATCTTCACATTGATACTGACCTTTCAGAGTGATGCAAAAAAGTTGGTACTGGTTAGAAGGTAACATTATGTAAAGCAATCATTTCCAACTCTGTAACTGGGGCTGTATTATAGTCTATACTCTTAAGAAGAGTCACTCCCAAAGAGTACAGAATAAAATAGTGTTAAAAAAAGGAATTATTGGAGATTTATCAAGATAGGGATCACTCAAGAAATATGGAAAGTATTATAACCACAAAAATGCAAGGCATGATCTATATCCTCAAAGGATCCTTATGCTAATTGAGATTACATTTACACACCGGAAAATAGAAGATGGTACATGCTGAATATTCTGACAGTGAATGTGTGACAGTGCTGCTGAGCATTATGAACAAGTGGTATATTAGCAAATACTCCAGAACTTCGTGGTTGGAGACATTGCAGGGGGTTGACGTAGACAGAGGAGACACTCAGGATTCAAGTGGAACCTGAGATGGGCTTGACGGGTAGGTTGTGCATGAATAGAGAGAAATAGCAAGGACATCTTGGATTAGAAAAATATGCATGAGTAATATGTAAAATGTTCAAGAATAGAGCATACATAGCCAAATTGGAAGAGTCAGGTTGGAGGGTTAGATAGAGGCCAAGACATATTTGGAGTCTATTGAATGCCAAGAGGACAACCTGAATTTCATTCTGTTGGAAATGCAGAGCTGTGGAAGACTGATCAGAGGAGAAACAAAATGGAAAGCAGTGCTTTAAAAAAGAAACATGAGTTTCAGTCCTTCAGATACTAACAAGGCACAACACCAAAGAACTGGTCAGGAATGTATGCTAGGATCATCTAACATGGTCAGAGAAGAGGTACAGAATGATAGTTTGGGAGTAAAACTGGTTGAATTTGAATTCTGGCATCACCACTAACTACCTGTGCCCCTAGGTATATTAGTTAACTTTTTAGTGCTTCCTCATCCTCATCTGTAAATTATGGAGATTGACAGGGATTGTGTCATGACTTTGTAGATAAGCAGATATGCATAAGGTTTTTAAAACAGTGCCCCGTAAAAGTTTAATGAATGTTAGCTTATTTTAGAGAACAGTGCTGACTAGCTTCCATGAAAAGATTATTGAGTAGATTTATATATATCTCAGCAATAGAAATAATGACAACTTCTAGATTGCAGGGGTGTGGTTATGCTCAAATGAAATAAACCTTGTAAACTTTTCTGGTACAGAGCAAACATGAATGATTATTACTTGGTTAATTGATGGCGCCACCCCCAGGCTGCAATTTGAATCTGATATCTTTAAGTTCAGATGGACCTGTTTAGCAAAGTTTGGTAAAAGTCCCTGTGGTCTCTGGATGCAGAAGTCAGCCTCCGATCAAATACCTTATTTGGATTTCCTGTAGAATGACGAAGACACAAAGACATGAAGCAAAGCCTTTGTTTGGGGAAACTTGATACTTTTTTGTTGTTGCCAAAACAAACTCATTTGGACAAATAAAAATTGATTTGGAAATTTTAAAATAAAAATTGCAAACCAAACAGGACGTAGCTTGGTTAGGGAGGAAATGATTCACTAGATTAGTGTAATGAGAGAGCTCTATTTGTGCAAGACTTAATTACTAAGTTCTTTCTTCGCTACTTAGTGCTGCTGCTGCTGCCCAGTTCTGGTCTGTTCTAGGTGGAAAATGAGAAGCAGAGGGAGGCAAGCACACAGATTTCCCGTATGCGTGTGTGTTGCATGTGTGTGCACGCACACCCATCTACTTAGTGCCTTTGCTGGCTATCAAATTTTCTTACAACTTTGTGCTTCCAAGTGATTTTTACATTTTAGTGTGATTTTGGCAGAGGAGAGCTTTCCTCCCATTGAATAAAAGGTAATGAGATCAAAGGCACCAAGTAGAAACTGTCTGAAAGCACAAGAGCTATCGCTTAAGGTTTCTCTCCTTTTCTTTATTCTGTAAAAGAGAGGTTAGAGCGTGGCATGTGGCTAGAGGAGTTGCAGCCACATGATGGAGGATGGGAGAGCTGTCACCTGCTTTGCTACGCAGGGTGCCCAGCTTAACCCATCTTTCTTTGGCAACTGTGCCCCAGTGAGAAAAGCTAGCAGTCCATATGTTGAGTAGGCACCATGCCATTTTGACAGGCGTGAGAGTCGGCAAGAAAGGGACCATGTATGAGCATCAAATGTGTTTGTTGTGGGAAGGATTCTAGGCCAGGAATATTAAAATAACTGTCTGTCCTTAGCTCTAGCACATATGGTTAAAGAGATATGCTATGATGACTCACATTAACGTTGGGAAAAATATATTTAGAATACACAACCATGCTAAGTTAGGATTCTGGTGTGGATAAATCGAGTCTGGAATCTTCACAAAGGAAGGTTGTAGAGACGTACATAGCAATAATAGGCTCCTTTCTATCTATCAAATAGAACTGACTAAAGACTAAATTCACATACAATTTCAGTTCCACTGAATTGATGAATAAACCAAAAGGTCCAGTGACATTTTTACTGGGAGATTTTCAGGTATTTTCTAACACTATTTGAAAAACAAATGGGATAGTATGGATTCATGTATATTTCAATCCCAAAGAAATTAAATTAATTTTAGCAATGTTAGTTCAACTATTTTCCTGTTACAGGGACCATTTGTTTTAAAATTTTTAAAGAATTTTAAATGACATTGTCCTAACATTTGGTGTGATTCAATTAAGGGAATTAGTGTAAGTCCTTTTATTTTTCCTTGGCTTTCTGCATGAATTGTATGTCTTTCTATCCAGGAGAAAGAAATTACTGAGCTGTTTTTCTAGTGATAGCCACTTGTATATGTGTGTGTCTGTTGACTGTATAAATGTTTAGGCATGGAAATGCTTCAGTTGACAATGGTGTCCCTTCATAGTTTCCCCAGGGCTTGCTTAACTTCTTGTAAAGTCAGCATTATTTGGTGCAAAGGATATAGGACTAAAAGTCTAAAGAGACATATGTAAGATTTGATAGTTGTCCACATGGTGTTTAAACTTATACCTACACACACACACAGTTCCCTGTCCAAACCCACATGAGCTTACCATTTGTCATGTTGAAGCCAAGGGAGGCACATCTAAGTTTTAGTCATTGGCGCCCCAGGGAAATACCCTGGTAACAATCTAAATATATATCAGGGGGCGTCTCACTAAAGAATGTGTTGTTTCCTAAGAACATGTTTCTCAAGGATGAAAAACATCTTTGCACATACTATAGAATTCTCATATATTATGTTTATTGACAGCTTTCCCTGACTGAAAATGTAAGCCACGGAGAAGGCCTTTGGGCCTGCTTTTATTATTATTATTATTAGTCTGGCCCAGGCCCCTAGGTAGAACAATGCCTGGCACAAACTGGTAACTCAATAAATATTTTATGTAACAAATGCATCAATAAGTGAGGCTTTTCTATAGTGACGGAGAAAAGGCAGATGCCTGGGCTCCTTTTGGTGTTAGGGCCAAGGGCAGTAACCACCCTGATCTCCATCAGCTCCCTCTGTTCTCAAACAAAAATATCACTTTTAATATGGCCAATGCAATCCTTCTTGTATAAAGTGTGACTAAAAGTATATTTAGAAAACTTTAATATTGATATTGCTCTGTAACATACACACTAAGTTAAAAAGAGTGTGCTTGCTTTGCAAACATAGCCTTGTGGCAAGGCTCCCAGCTTCCTCTTCCAACCAGATGGCCTCCCCTAAGCCCTACCCTTCATAGAATTTTGGAGATGGAGCTGGCCCTACCCCAGATCCAAATCAGGGTGTCTGGGGTGGGACCTGGAATCAGCATTTTTTTCAAGCTGCCTAGGGGAGTCGTATGAAACACCAACGTCTGAGAGCACGCAGCCTGGGAGCTCTTTTCTTGCGTGTGTTCTTTACCCCCGTGCTCACCCATCGCTCTTTATGACACCGACTTCTCACCAGTGGCCACAAATCCTAGCTTTGCTGCTGCCTGAAGTTTAGTAACGGCTGATTTCATTATCCCTAACGTGACGTCTCGAGAATGAAGGACCACTGACATCACAAGCTTGGACTGGGCAATAAATAAGGAACTGGATGTTGCTTTGCGGACTTCCAGTTTTGCACAAACGATAGAACTATCTCCGGGAAACAGAACAAAACAAAACAAAGTTGAACCTTATAAAGCACCTGATTATTATTTTTTTATTCCTTTCTGGGACGCACATAGGCAGAGCCTCCACAGGAATGCACAGCACCCGATGCAAATCAAAAAGAAGCGCTTCCCTGGAGCGGACAAATGCGAGGAGGTGTTCCCCTCAGGTTGGCTCAGGCTGGCTGAGAGGGGCCCTGGCTAGGTTTTGCACTGCTCTCCTGTCCTTCGTGGCTTATGTAGGGTGCAATGGCTCAACTGCTCAACTGTGTGGCTTGGAGTTTCTGAGAACACGGGTAAAAAGCTGGCCTCTGGTGATGAGGCAACAGTGACAGAAAAGAGAAAATTCTTAGGTTGTCGCCAGTGCTCTGTTGGGTCTAGAGTTGGACCCTTATCTTTGCTGGGCAGGAGGCATTCCTGTTGTATAACAAATGCCTGTTGAAAAAAAAGCAATAAATTTCCTCTTTCTCATATGACAGGAAGTTGTAATTATTGCTCTTGCATTTGCAAAACCCATAAAGAGGAAAGTCCATTTACATGGCCCTGAGGGGAGGGACAAGCTCTCGTAGTGGAGACAGAGAGAATCCCTTGGCAGCTGCATAAGAGATTAGAGAGAAAATACTTTTGAGTAGAGAAGTCCTTAGGAAGCCTGACCATGCAGATCGCCACCTCAGTTATGCACTGGCTATATGATTGGGACAAGTCATGACACGAATCTAAAACTAACATCTACTCCTTGGGTGTTGTGGAATAATTCATTTAGTGCTTATAGATTGAAAGTGGTCATGTTAGTGGTTATTTTGGAAGGGTATATGTTATGGTAGGGATTCATAAGTTTTTAATGCTTTTAAAAGCCCATGTATATACTATACAAAGAAACAAATGTCAATCTTTAAGCTCTGAATATTTGTGTCTCTTATTTTTCTGAAATGGCTGCCTTCCTGAGGGACTACTGTAAAAATATTTCTGCAGTATCCTCACAATGTCGGAAATGTGGTTAAATATAGAAGATGTCACAAAGAGTAGGCAATACTAATCCCTGCCAATCTAGCATCAAAGATTATGAGGAGATTAAGAGATTTTTTAAACTAATAAGATGTAAAAGTCTCAATGGATCAAAAGGGTGTATGTTTTTTTTTAAAGAAAATATGTCAAGTATTGAAATAAGGAATCTGACTTGATGGGACTATTTACAAATCTCAAAGTTTGGAGCTCACTAGTGTACATTAGAATCATCTGCAGCGCCCTTTGAAACTTCATTCTTGGGCTCCAGCCCCGGGGATTCTGATTCAAAAGATGAGGGATGGGGCCTTGGAATCTGAATTTTAATAAGTACCCAATGCAAGACCACACTTTGAGAAATACTGGAGGAGGCGATCTGGCGATCTCAAAGGTCAATCTGCACTTCCGATTCCTTGAGTCATTTATTTACATTAAAAGTATTTTCCTGAATCCTTGTCAAAAGCAAATTTTTTAATGACTCACATAGTTGTAGACAAGAAAATCATCATGAAATCTGCTCTGGAATTTTTACGCTTTCAAATTTGCAAAAACATCTTTGATGTTTAAATAACCATTCAGTATCTCGGATGCTATAACTAATCATTTGAAAGTGATCCTGTTATGCCAAGAAGCATTTGAGGCTTTTGAAAAATATATGCAGAGAGGAGAAATGTGTTATACTTACATGGAAACACTGCTGAAGGTTCATCTAAAGAAAGAGCAATATAGTTTTGAGACTTCCACTTAGATAATTTAAACTACTGTGTTATAACCTGGTCTGCAATTAAATCATTTAGAAATTTTAATCAACTACTTATAATTAAGTTCCAAACCAGACTAATGAAACATGAATTTGTAGGGATGGGGAGAAGAGGAGGTGTATATATATTTTTTAAAAATATTTTTTATTTATTTCAGAGAGGAAGGAGAGGGAGAGGGAGCTAGAAACATCAATGATGATGTTTATATCTCCTGCATACCCCCTACTGCGAACTGAGCCCACAAACCCAGGCATGTGCTCTTGACCAGAATCGAACTCAGGAACCCTTCTGTCCGCAGGCCAATGCTCTATCCACTGAGCCAAATCAGCTAGGGCTATATTCTTTAAAAGCTACACAGGTAATTCTGTTGACCCATTAAATCTAAGAATAACAATATAAAATATATATAATAAATATATAATTTCTAGTTTTTTATGTCTTTTCTTTATTTTGCATATGATTAAGAAAATTTATTTGGTTTCTGCTCATTTGAATGGGAGAGGGACAGCATTAATTACATTGACAAATATTTACAAATGTGATTCTGACCTCATGAAATTTACTAATTAACAGAAGTAAATATTTATAGCCTCCAAGACAAGAAGATATTAGCTACAATTCTCTGGCTTCCAATCACTGACTATGGTTGAGAGTTGGTAGCCTAGGTTCCTTTTAGATACTGTGACTACATCTGATTACAAGAAAAATAGTGGTAACTGGGTCATAGTCATTGGATCTGAATTTGTTGATTTTCCATAGGCGATCATTAAAAGAATGAACAAATATACTGAGTCAAAATTCTACAAATATTCATTAATCATATAGTATGTAAAAACTATAGTATATTAGTTAGAATGATTTTCACTATACAAAACAAAATCCCATGATAACAATATGGTGGCTTATTATCACACAAACTGAAAAACAAGATGTTTGATGACTTCTAAGGAATTCAATAATTTCATGAAAAAACTGTTATTTTTTCTGACCTCCTGTGTTGTCTTAGTGTCTGGTTCTCCTTGTAGTTGCAAGGGAAAGTTGGTTTCTTGCAAGCATGTCAAACTTGTGGCCCATGTTAGCCTTTGAGTTTGACATGCTTGCCTTACAGAATGGGTTCTGAGCCAGCAGGAGCCAATGAGAAAAATCTTTTACATCAAGCACAGGATGAAAGTCTTCAGTCTGATTGAGCCAACTGAGTTCACCTGCCTACCTCTAAGTCAGCAGGAAACGCGAGAAGAGAGCCATTTTGGGGTGAACCAGGACCTATCGCTGAGCTGGGAATGAACTCCTCTTCCTTCCCATGATAGGAGTGGTGAGTAGCTGAACAAAATTAAGATTCTGGTAGAAAAAAGTAGAGGAAATGGAAGCTGGCTAGTTTACCCAAAGTTTTCAGAATGATAAATGATGTGGGTTTAAATGAAAGATATTTTTATCTGCCTTTAAGATAAATAAAACTAATTATGTATAAGTATTATCAAAGAAGTATTATAAACAAATTACAAATTACTCATATAAAGAAAGTTTCGATTTACATCAAGGCAATATATTTAAAGTCATTTAATGCACAAAAGGAAGTGATATAGACCTAACTTCCAGAGGTTATCATGCCTTGTTAAGAGTAAGTCTGGATTTTTCTTCCAAGTTTAACAAAGAAACCTTTACACCAAATTGTTTGAGGTGGTCTTTTGCTGTCAGAAGTGAATGCCTCTCTTCTTTCTTAAAATGCCTTTCCCAATTCCAAGACCTTTATAGCTTGGAACAAATTCGAAGATTAATTTGAATATACCATACTTTTAAATTTAGTGTAATGATAAAGTCGTCACATGCTAGAGGTAGGCAGCCTTTATTTAAATGCTGTCCTGCCTCCACACATCCCCTTTATTATATGTGGATCTTGAATATTTTAATCAGCCATACTAGGCCTGTTTCTTTATTTGTGTACAGGATGGAGTTAAAAATAGAATCTACTTCAGAGGATTGTTTAAAAATATTAGAACTAGAATTGTGCCTGTTATTTGGTAAGGGATCAACATGTATGAGCTAACATTATTAATTTCCTAAATAATCTATATAAGTTTATTATAAAAATGATTATAAAGTTGTACTAATATAAATAGTCAGCACTTATTAATTTCTTAACATGTACTACGAACTATATAATTATGTCAGTCATATAAACTGCACATTATCTTCTTATACCAACTGCATGAAGCAAATATTACTAACACAATATCACAAACTGAAGTTTAGAGAGTTCCTCTAGTTCCCACGGCCAGTAGATGGGTGAGCCAAGGTTTTAGCTCACAGCCATCTCTCCCTAAAGGCCTCTTCTCTTTCCCTGTTTCAAAAAGTAAAATTATTTTCTCACCATTTGTAGACCTCTGAGAGTTTTAGTGATTTTTTAAAAGAATCTGAACCTCATTTTATTTTTCTCCAAAATACGTAAACCACCTTTAATTGAAATAATAGGAAGTAAAACTGTAGGTCAAAGGCTGCAAACTTGGCAATACAGGGCAAATCCGGCCCAGGGACGTGCATGTTTGGCTTCTATTGTGTTTATAGTTTTCTGAATTAATTGCCAACATTTAAAGATTTCATGTAACAATAAAAATTTCTGGCTTGTGTTCAAGTTCTGAAAGTTCTGGCCACTCTGGTTCCATGTGCTCATTTAAAAACCATTGAAGTGGACTTAAATAGGGGCTGCCACATTTGAGACTGGATGTAGTCTGGTTTGACCATTCCCACTTGTCCACTCACTTATTTTAGTTATTAAACTCTTCCTGGAGGCATTTTAATTGGTGATTTTGCTGTAGGTGGTCAAAATGATTTTTCAGTATGGCTTATTTTTCTTAGAGAAAAATAATTGCATTATATTGTTGTCAGCAAAAGTCTATTCCCCCACTTTGATATTAGAGCTGATGTGCCATTCAGAAATTTGGGACTCAGAAAAGATCTTCAAAAGGGGATACTTGCCATGCCCTCTGCTGGCCTAGTGTAGAACTTTCTGATTCTGGATTGATCAAGGATAATCGATGAACCCTGGCTTGGCTGTCAGTTGGTTGGAGCATCTTCCCGTACAAAAAAAGGTTGCCGGTTTGATTCCTGGTCAGGGCACATTCCTAGGTTGCATGCTCCATCCTCGG
The DNA here is from genome assembly GCF_000147115.1 of Myotis lucifugus. Taxonomy (NCBI): domain Eukaryota; kingdom Metazoa; phylum Chordata; class Mammalia; order Chiroptera; family Vespertilionidae; genus Myotis; species Myotis lucifugus. The sequence continues at coordinate 673,619 of NW_005871137.1, forward strand.
TCAGGGCAACTGATCGATGTTTCTATCTCACATCAGTGTTTCTCTTTCTCTCTTCCTTCCTCTCTCTCTAAAATCAATAAAAAATATTCTCGGGTGAGGATTAAAAAAACCCACAAAACAACAACAACACAGGATAAACAGTGAGCCTTAGAAGCAGGTCCCTAAAACAGCACATTTCATTGACGTCAGATCGGGTTTTCAAGCCATTAGGTACTTGACTCAGCTAGTATTTAAGGTCTTATCACATGAATCATTCATAGAGAGAAGGAAAGAGCCTGCGGAATGTCTTCCTCTGGGGCAGGCATATGGATGAGATGTGGTATTGGCGGGTGTCCAAAACTCAGATTTCCAGAGAGCTTGGCAGGAATATGGAGAGAGGGATTAAGAAGTAGGAGGTTCTTTTAAAGCTTAAAGCATCTGTGCCAATGGGACAAAAACACCATTACTTTTATATTTTCAGTCCCTACACTAAGCGAGTTCTGTGGTTGTTTATTCTGGAAACATAGGTGTGCCTTCTTTTAGGGAAATTCAAAATGCAAAAATCCACCTTTTACCAAGAGAGATTGTGGATTTATGTCACAGAATGCTGTTCTTGACTGAATGATTTGTTTTTCTACTGACTTTTTTTTGGTGTAAAACCTTTAAGCTTTCCTGGGACACTTAGGTCATAGGTGTAGTTATAAAAATTATAAGCAGATGAAAAAATGAGGGCTCAGAGAAGTTGCCAAGTCTTCACAGTCTTCCTAGGTTGAACTGATTGGAGAGTGCAAATCAAGCACTGCTGTTTTCTCCTTCAGTTCTCCTCGCTGCCAGGGCACCATGTTCCCACAAAGTAGCTTCACCAACACTGAGGATTTGTAGTTAAGAATCTGAATGTCAAACTGCAGCGGGAAGGCCAGGGAGGGTTGGGGGGCAGGAAGGAGGGGGGTAAGAGATCAACCGAAGGACTTGTATGCATGCATATAAGCGTAAGCAATGGACATAAGACACTGGGGGGTAGGGGAGGCCAGGGTATTGTCAAGGGCAGGGAAAAAAAAGGACACATATGTAATACCCTTTGTAATACTTTAAGCAATAAAACAATAAAAAAAAGAATCTGAATGAATGCTCACATGAAACTCAGTAAGTACCCTTCTATGTAGTAAAGATTTTTTACTTGAAAGCAAAGGAAGAAGGTACTTGAGAAATATTAGTAGTCACATTTTGGCATCTTTATTCTTGGAATCGTTGGGAAGTCTTTTAAATGAATAGCAGATGTGGAGAGGAAAATGACAATAAAGCTTCTGTAAATGGAAAAATCCACAATATCTTTCAAACATTTTCCAGAAGACTGAACTTTTGTACACTCTTTGTTGTTTTTAAATGTGTTCATTTGTTTGGGTACTTATTCGTAATGAGACAAGTGATATTCATGCCAGTGTACGAGTGTCCTTCTGAGTCCAGGCAAATAAAGCAAAAGAGAAATTTCACATGAAATAGTCTTGCAGTTTCTATCTGCTACTGAAGCATCTTCTATAAAAAACAACTCTGAAGGGAAAAAATACCTTTAATCATTGTACACTTTTATAATATAACCTATTCAATTGCTTGAGAAGTTTGAGGAGAAACAGATGTATGTAAACCCTTCATCAAATAATTGTTTAACATAAAACAAAAGCTGCTTGAATTGTTTATTCTTAAATTAAAAAAATTGTTTCTTTATTAAAATTTATCTTTACTGTTGAAAGTATTATAGGTGTCCCCCCTTTATTTACCCATTGATCCACTCCACCCTGCACCTGCCCCTCCCAGGCCTTCACCACACTATTGTCTGTGTCCAGAAGCTATGCATCTATGCATGTAAATTCCCCAGTTAATCTCTCCTCCTCACAACCCCTCCCACTTCTCCTCTGAGATCTGTCAGTCTGTTCCATGCTTCTATGTCTCTAGATCTATTTTGTTCATCAGTTTATTTTGTTCATTAGATTCCACAAATGAGTGAGATCATGTGATACTTGTCTTTATCTGATAGGTTTATTTCACTTAGCATACTACTCTCCAGGGCCCTCCAGGCTGTCTCAAAGGGTAAGAGATCCTTTGAAAAAAAAATGTTTTTAAAAATTATTTTTAGAAACTTATTTGGGAAAGGGAGCAGGGCTATGACTATGAGTTCTTTCAGATATGACCACCTAATAGCGATCACTCTTACTCTTGGGGAGTAGGAAGTAAAGGAGAAGAAAGCAGGAGCTGGAATAAATAAATCTCCGTGTCCCACCAGGAGCAATCAATCCCATGGCCATATTTCAATCGCTGCAATATATTTGCTAAAGATCCAAAGATCCAACCATGGACAGTGGGCACGTTGATATATTTAAATTTTGCATTTTGATTCATGGAGATAAACAGTCAGCACCTTGACGCAAGGACAGGAGCTCTCCGGCAAAGCCAGCGGCCTGCCAGGAAGGGTTTGCATTTTACTTATTCATCAGGCCGAAAGAGAAAAGACTTACAATAAAGAAATCAGGTAGAGTAAGTGTAAATAACTAATTTCATCAGCAGTGATACATATGGGATATCTTCAAGTTTAAGCCAAGAAAAATATTGTAAATAAATTTCAATTTTGCTAAATAAAAATATTTAGTCTCCAGATCAGCATAGATAGGTTATTAGATAGGCTTTATGCAGGTGTAATTGCATAAACTGTGCACTTAGGAATATATTTTTAATCTTTATTAATGAAAGTATTACATATGTTCCCTTTTTTCTCCCACTCACCCCTTCTAGCCTATACCCACCCTCTGCCCCAGGCCTTCACCACCCTATTATCTGTGTCCATGGGTTATGCATATATGCATTCAAGTTCTTTGATTGATCTCTTCCCACCTGTCCACCCACCCCACCTTCTTATTTGTTTTATGTGGCATCAATGGCCTCAATTTATCCAGCCATGCTATATCCACACCCATTGGTTGTACTCTCCATACTGCCTCTGTGATTAGCCACGTTAATTTCTTTGTAGATGGGTAGCAAACTTGCGGCAAGTCTCAGGAAAGCACTTACAGATTTGTACTTTCTCCTTTTTCTCAGCTCTCACACTAGAATATGCTCAGGCTAGCTTGTTGAATTATAAAGACGAATGGCCTACTCACTGCTGTGGTGATTGCCACCTAAGTGGGTGAGCCTAACCAAGACCAGCCCAGAAAGCTTAGCCTGATCTGCTGACCTCAAGGCTTATAGTAATGTGTATTATTTTAAATCACCAAGTTTTGGGGTTGTTTTATCATGCAGCATTATTATGCAGCAGATAGAAATACTTTATTTTTATCTATAGGTTGGGTCTAAGAAGAAAGATATTTATAATAAAGTGTCAAAAATAGATGAAATAGCTTTGTTCATTGCAATTGATACATAAATATTTTTTTAAGCTTCAATCATGAAAGTATGCAATAAGATGGCATCTGAATTCTAGTTATTATTAAAAATATCTACAGTAATAAAAGAAAAAAATGCTAATTGACCATACCTTTGCTACGCCCAGGCCACACCCACCAGCCAATCAGAGCGACTATATGCAAATTAACCCAACCAAGATGGCGGCTGGAAGCCACGGAGCTAGAGCAAGCAGGAGGCTTGTTTGCCCCGGCGATAGAGGAAGCCAAGCTTCTCGCCTGCTCTGGCCGGCTGTGGCCTCCGCAAAAGGCAACAAAGTTTCAATTATAGAAGCTAAATAAATCCCAGATACCTGCTTCCAGCCAGCCTCCACTGGGAGCTTGGGTAGCTTGGGGCTGTGGCCAGACTGCAAACAGCTCTCAGCCAATCATACAGGATGGCCACACCCTCATGGGGTGAGAGTCCCTGCTGGGGTGCTTGGCCAGCCTTCAAACAGCCATCAGCCCCTCACCCAGGCTGGCCAGACACCCCAGTGGGGAGCCCCACACTGAAGGGGCTGTGGCCAGCCTGCAAACAACCATCAGCCCCTCACCCGGTCTGGCCAGGAACCCCAGTGGGGACTCCCACACTGAAGGGGCTGTGGCCAGCCTGAAAACAGCCCTCAGCCCCATCACCCAGGCTGGCCAGGCACCCCAGTGGGACCCCCACCCTGATCCGGGACACCTTCAGGGCAAACCAGCCAGCCCCCACCCATGCACCAGGCCTCTATCCTATATAATAAAAGGGTAATATGCAAATTGACCCTAACAGCAGAGGGACTGGGAATCACTGGTCACTATGACACACACTGACCACCAGGGGGCAGACGCTCAATGCAGGAGCTGCCCCCTGGTGGTCAGTGTGCTCCCACAGGGGCAGCTCTGCTCAGCCACAAGCCAGGCTGACAGCTGCCAGTACAGCGGTGGTGGTGGGAACCTCTCCCGCCTCCTCAGCAGCACTCAGGATGTCCGACTGCAGCTAGGCCTGCTCCCCGCTGGCAAGTGGACATCCTCCGAGGGCTCCCGGGCTGCCAGAGGGATGTCTGACTGCCAGCTTAGGCCCATTCCCCTGGGGAGTGGACCTAAGCCAGCAGGTGGTCATTCCCCAAGGGGTCCCAAACTGCGAGAGGGCACAGGCCGGGCTGAGGGACCCTCCCGAGTGCACAAATTTTTGTGCACTGGGCCTCTAGTATATACCTAATTGACCCCCATAGGTAAATGAAAGATTTATTTCTTTATCAGATAGTTTGTTACACATGTAGGATTACATAACTTAGCGATGTAAGCATGTTATTGTTGGTAAATACTAGGAGCGTGATTGCTGGATCATATGGTAAGGGTGTGTAACGTTTTGTAGGAAGCCCCCAAACTGTCTTTCGAAGTGGCTGTGCCATTTTCCATTCCTACCAGCAAAGATGAGATTCCTATTGCTCCACATCCTCATTAGCATCAGGTGTCATCAGTGTTTTGGAATTGGCCATTCTAACAGCTGTGTAATAGTATCTCATTGTTGTTTCCTTTTGCATTTCCCTGATGACATGTGATGTGGAGCATCTTTTCAATGCTTACTTGCAATCAGTACTCTTTTTGTTGTTGGTGGTGGTGAGGTGTCTGTTAAGGTCTTTGGCTCATTTTTAAATCAGACTGTTTTCTTATTGTCAAGCTTTGAGAGTTCTTTGTGTATTTTGGATAAAGTCCTTTCTCAGATGTGCCTTTTAAAATTTTTTTCTCCTGACCAGTGGTTTATTTTCTCATTCTCTTGACATAATCTTTCTCAGAGCAGAAGTTTTTATTTTAATGAAGTCTGGCTTATCATTTGTTTCTTTCATGAATATTGCCTTTGGTATGATATGCCATGCACTCGTCAACTTGAAAATGATTTTCTACTACAGCCCCACATTGAAAATGGCCCTATAGCCTTTGATTTGCCATTTTCAGGGACTGATGACTCAAACTTCATGAGGTAGTCCTTAATTTTTGTTTACTGGAAAATTCTGATTTTGTGTTTTTTATAACCTAATCCTCTTTATTTCTCACCAGAAAACACCATAAAATACAACTATTTATTTTTCAGTATGACCCACCATCTCAATAGTCAAGATGATTCTTATATCTACACCATCAAGTCCTTCTTTTTTGACTCATGTAATGAGGTTTCCATATCTTTCATTAACAGCCAATCTCACTCTGTACAGTCTTAACATATTGACATGAACTAAAGGAAAGAGTATAAGTTGATTTGATCACTGTAGAACACTGGCACTGCAACCTCTCTTAATCTAGCCTCTCCCTTTTCATCAATTCATCCGTACTTCTCAGATTGATTTAGCCTTTCATCAGTTAGAATACAATGAGAAGAAAACATGCTCAAAGTCACTAATCATCTGAGAGATGCAAATCAAAACAACAATGAGGTACCATCGCACACCTGTCAGAATGGCTATCATCAGCAAATCAACAAACAATAAGTGCTAGAGAGGATTCGGAGAAAAATGAACCCTCGTGCACTACTGCTGGGAATGCAGACAGGTACAGCCACTGTGGAAAATAGTATGGCGTTTCCTCAAAAAATTAAAAATGGAACTGCCATTTGACCCAGTAATCCCACTTGTAGGAATATATCCTAAGAAAGGATATATGCACCCCTATGTTCATAGCAGCACAATTTACAGTAGCTAAGATTTGGAAACAGCCTAAGTGCCCATCAGCAGATGAGTGAATTAGAAAACTGTGGTACATCTACACAATGGAATACTACACTGTGGTTAAAAAAAAAAGAAGGAATTCCTACCATTTGCAACAGCATGGATGGACCTGGAGAGCATTATGCTAAGCAAAATAAACCAATCAGATAAAGATGAATATCACATGACCTCACTCATTTTTGGAATATAAAGAACATCATAAACTGATGAACAAAAATAGATACAGAGACAAAGAAGCATCGAACAGATTGTCAAATTTCAGTGGGAAGGCAGGGGAGGGTTGAGGGGAGGGTAAGAGATCAACCAAAGGACTTGTATGCATACATATAAGCATAACCAAGGGACACAGACACTGGAGGGGTGAGGGCATGTGCCAGGGAGTGGGGGGAGATAGGGGGGCGGTCAATGGGAGAAAAAAGGAGACATATGTACTACTATTTGTAATACTTTAAACAAAGAAACAAAAAAGAATACAATAAGAAAATAAAAAAACTACCTTAGATATTTTAAACAGAAAAAAAATTATATCAATAATTGGTTACACTAGTAATGGACAAGTTAAGTAAATGAGAATAGCCTCACCAGGAAGCTTCTGCATCTACAGGGCTTGGGTTACAAAAATAAGTGGTGGTGTAACCCAGTTCAAGATCTGGGTTCACCTGGTAGAAGGTGGGGACACTATGGAGGGACCATCCAGCAGCACCTGGAGCCATAGAAGAAAAGTCTCCTCTTCTGGGGATACCACCAGAGCAGAGGGGAGTGGGGGAAAGGAGAGAGGGAGATGAAGATAAAGAAGAAGCAGCAGCCAGGCTGGTGTGGTTTAGTGGTTGAGCATTGACCCTGGAACCAAGAGGTTACCAGTTAGATTCCGGTTGGGGCACATACCCAGGTTGTAGGCTTGATCCCAGAAGGGGGTGTGTGGGAGGCAGCCAATCCATGATGTTTCTTTCTCATTCATGTTTCTATTTCTCTATCCCTCTTCATTTCTCTCTCTCTAAAAATCAATAAAGGGGGAAAAAAAAGAAGAAGCAACACCCTGGCTTGTCCTTCTGCCCTCCAATCTTCCATGAATTGAACCTATTAGAAACCAGTTGTCAGGAGAACCTGAAATAGTGTTTTTTATCATTTGAAGATGAATAGGGAAAGATGAGAAATGAATCTGACAAGAAAAAGGTCACCAATGTGACACTTTGCTAATTCAAGTTTTACATGCATCACACAAACAGGAAAATGAGTTCACATTTCTCTTTCAAATAAATATTAAATTGTAAGATAAACATTCAGAATTTTCTGAACATTTTGCACCATTTGTGGAATTAACATAGTTAAATTGGTTATTAGGTGCAAGGTTTTAGAATAGAATATCACTGTTGAGTTCCATGAAATTATCAGGGAAGGGAAACCACACTATTAAGAGAGAACACCTAGTTTCTCTTTTTGACCCAAGATACACCAGCTTGACTATCTCACTGCGCCTATTGAATGTGAGAGCTTAAAACTGCTTTAAGAAATATCACCAGATAATATTCTGGACCAGAACTGCTTCACCTTAGAAAGTTTCAAATTCAAATAACTGACTCTCTTATTACCCTTTATGCTTCCAGACTTTTCACTCAATTATTTTACACTGTTTATTGACTGTCCAGCCTCTTAAAACAATCTATCAGCCTCCTCAAGTCTAGATTAGACCCATATGGTACATTATTTTAATTAATCTTTTCTCAGTTTTGTCACCAATGGCCCTTTTGCTATTCCATCTGAATTAACAGTCAAAATTCATACCATGAAGTAATACAATGAATTACCTTCTTCACTATTATAAGTGCTCCTGGAAACTATTACACAATTACTCAGCTGGTGCCACTATCAAATTCATGGTCTGTTATCATTGGGTAGAGATCAATCTTCATTTCTTTAGTCAGCTCAAACCCTCATTCTTTTATTGGTTCACACTCAGTGGAATATTTACTCTTCTGAATTGTTGAGAATGCCTCCAACTTTCTGTGCTAGTTTACAAACTTAGTTGAATCTGAACTCATACTTGCCTTGTTGGTTTCTGCTAGAATGGAAATGGTGTGTCTCTTTCAGTCTAAAGTTAATCTCTCCCCCAGTGTTTTGGCTATACCTTCATCGATAGTTACCCCCCTCCCCCCTATCTCTTAATGTTTCCTCTCCAATACTCTTCCTTATCATCATTAAACTATTATGAAGTAATAGATTATATAGATAGATATAGATATAGATATAGGTATAGGTATAGATATAGATATAGATATAGATATAGATATAGATATAGATTTATTGGTTCTGCCCCCAGTTCCTGGCAGAGCTCCTAAAACCCTTGTAACTTCCTAAGTGGTAATGTCACTAGGAGCATCCAGTTCAAATAGTTGTTGTTTGACCCTGTTTCCTGAGCTCCTAAAATGCTTGGAAACTTCTTAGAGATAGGAGTGTCTTATGTTCTAATGAGATGACGCTTGGTGGGTTCATGATAGCTTCAGGATGGGGCTGGTCACTAGAGAGACACACTATGATTAGAAACTTGGAACTTTTCATCCCATTCCCCATGTTCCATGAAAGGAAAGGGCCTGGAGACTAAGTTGCTGATGCCATAAAAGGTGCCATAAAAATCTCCCAAGTGTGAAGTTGGAGAGCTTCTGGCTTGGTGAACACATCTATGTGCTGGGGGTGGCATACACAACTCCACAGGGACAGAAACGATCGCACTCCAGACCATTCCAGATCTCACCCTATGTATTTCTTCGTCTGGCTATTCATCAGTAACCTCTGTCCTATTGTCTGTTATTTAATAAACTGGTAAACATGTTTCTCTGCATTCTGTGAGCTATTCTAGCAAATGAATGACCCCCCAAAGAGACGGTTATGGGGACCTCCAATTTGTAGCCAAGTCTCACAGAAAGTATAAGAAACCTGAGTACCTACTACTTGAGTTAGATCAAAATCTACCTAGAGGGTGTGTGTGTGTGTGTGTGTGTGTGTGTGTGTGTGTGTATGTCTGTGTCTATATATATATATATATATATATATATATATATATATATATATATAGTTATCTATATATCTCTGTCTCTATATCTAGAGAGATTCTGTTTTCTAAATGATTACATAGAGCTGAGCAAGCACTGACACAGCTAAAAAAAAATGAAACAAGAGAAACCAGATTTAGTGACAGAAACAGCCCACTGTGGTTATGGGTCTTTCAGATTCATGACTGCATACTTAATTTTTATACCTTCTCTCCTAAATCAAGCCCTTATATATTAACTGCAACATTCTCTATATTCTCCTATCTGGCCTCGTTGAATCAAGTCTCTCACTTCCTACCTATCCCACACATTTACTAGATTAATCTACCATAAACTCCACTTTCATCATATCACTCCTTTGTTCAAACAATAAAGTGTTATCTCCTACTGTATCCAATAGCTCTTTGTCTGCTCATTTTATTCATTAAAATAAAAAAGGCAGTAGTTCAGTACATTTGGGAAGCACTGAATTTCCCTATCGCTTTATTTCTTAGAGAAAGAGTCTCTATGTACATGGCATGGAGCACTAGTGTTTTATACAAAAATTAGTTTGGGAAATCTTACCATGATGCAGGCATAGACAAATACTCACTTTAGGGAGCATTTTCTGATCCCAGACAACCTGATAAGAAATAGAATTGCACAGGTTGGTAACAAAAATATAACCTAGTATAAATTCTCTGAAATGATGCTGTACATTGAGACTTATATTTCTGTTTGCAGTACTACCATTCTTAATGCATGGCTGGCCTGTTGTAATTATCTAAGCAGATTTAGTTTTGATTTTCTTTAATATTTCCTGTTTTTCTTGGAAGCTTTCAGAATGACTTCCAAAGCCTTATTTATATTTCTAAATTAATGGTTTGTGTAAGGGAATAGGACCAAGCAGTGAAAGAAGAAAGTAAGCACTCAAAAATGAGTCCATAAATGAATTTCTGAGTCATGTTTGCTGACAAAATTGTGCTGTGATTTTCTTTTCTCCTGGTTTTCTATCTGTAGATAACGATGCCACACATTTGTTTTTATGGTCTTTACTTTGTCTATTATAGGGTCTGATAAGCAATTGGAAGTCTGAAAATAAAGATCAACTTTTTGTATTTCCAGGGTGATATTAGGACTTGGTGGTTGTTTGTACAGTTCCACTTAAAGATCACAATCTCAAGCACGTTGATGAATAAAAATGTCTTCTCCGTGCCCAAGGAGACAAAGTAAACCTGCAAACACTGAACGGTCGAGTTGTGGGGAAAGACATCACACAATTCTGGCCTTTAAGTAAAGTTATATATGAACACAAGTGCATTTCTTTAGTATGGGGAAACGTGCAGTCACATGGAGATGCGATGTGATGCAGCTGATATGGCAGATGTAGAGAATGGGCCTGGGTACCAGGCATCCCAAGGATGTCTATGCTCTAATCTCCCCAACCTGTGGATATGTCCCCTTACATGGAAAAGCACTTTGCAGATGTATTCAGTGTTAAGGACCTTAAAATGGGGAGGTTTTCCTGGTTTTCATTATTGGACCTGGAAGATCTCAGTCTGTTTGGGGAGTCATGGTAGTCAACAAGTGGGAGGAGCTTCCTGAGAAGCCAGCCAACCACTTAAGATAGGCAGTGCCAGTGGGCCAGGCAACACTTCCCCACCATCTAGTGATATCCCTTCATTTACATGGGGCTAGAAACTTCTTGAGAACGCTTTTGAATTCTTCTCACAACAGGTGACATACAAGAATGCCTGCCACTTTAGTTTAATTGGAACAAGGTGCTAAATTGTAGAGGTTTGACTGAAAACTCCCAGGGAAAAAAATCCCTTAGAGGCAAAAGCATGACTAACCAGAAATTCCAGAATCAACCCCAGGGCTTAGGAGTTAAAGGGGAAGAGTATATGGCTCTGAGGAGACCTGTGATCCAGACTCCTGCTGAGTAGCATAGTGGTTAAGAGTATGAGATTCAGTCAGGACTGAAATCCTGGATCTTCCACTAGTAGCTGGGTATCCTGAGGTAAGTTACTTCTTGTGCAGAAGCTTTTTAGTTTGATGTAGTTGCATTTGTTTGTTTTTTATTTTGTTTATTTTTTATTTTATTTTATTTTCTATCTGGAAGGTGTGAATTTTAATAGATATCAAATTCTCTATCTCCTTATTCATTTTTATTAAACTAGTTTGGCATGGGCTGAAGTGAACTATCCATAATGATTTTGTCTCTGTATTTTGATTCTTTTTTACTTAGTGCATATCTTTGATATTGATTATGACTTCATTTATATTGTTTCTTTTATAAAGATAATATAACTCTCTTTGCATTGTTAGTGGTTTTTATCTTGAATTCTAATTTGGCTGATACCAGATATTGCCACTCCTGTTTGTCTTTTTTATTGCATTACATGGATATATCTTAGCCTATCCTTTATTTACAACCTTTCCACGTCATCTTGTTTTAAGTTTGTCTCTTGTAAACAACATATTGTTAAATGCTGTTTTCTACTCTAATCTGAGAGACTTTGCCTTTTAATTGGGGAGTTCAGCACATTTACATACATTGTCATTACTGATCCTCTTGGTCTTACTTCTGTCATCTTGTATTATGAGTTCTATTTTCTGTGCTTCATTGCCGTTTTCTCTGTTTCCTCTCTTGATATTTGAACCATATTTTGTTTGCTTTTATCTTTTGAAGAGATTTAAAGGAAAGAACTTGTTTTAAATTTGACCAATTATATCTTTAAGTTTATCTCATATGCGCTTAAAACAATATTTCTCTAGTTATGGGATTGAAGAAAAAAATAATACCTTTGGTCCCATCTCTACATACCATGTTTTTACTTTTATATGCCAACTCCTAGTTGATGACATAATTTACTCTCTTGTCTTTGTTTCCAATGCAACGTTTTAATGAGAAGTTGAGATCTGTAAAGTCCTTCTGGCACATCGTCAATCCTATCATTTTTCCTGGTAACTATCTTCTCACTTGGTGACATTGGAGGAAATTGAGAGAGTGTTGCAAGCTATTTCTATTCCAGTTACGAAACAATTTGGTGAAATCTATCACTAAATTCCACCATGTTGTCCTGGCTTCAGTTCTCAGGTACACTGACCCTTTCCCCACCATTGTGTCTTTGACCATGGCTTCCTTTTTCTCTCAAGTCTCCCTTAAATGTCATCTGCTCAGGAAGCTCTTCTTTAACTAACCAAACAAATGTATATCTCAACAACCCATTATTCTCTTTCCTAGCTCTACATTTCCTTTATAGCATCTATCATGGTGTAACCATATACTACTTCACTTGCTTATTTAGTATCTGTGACCTTGATAGACCATAAACTTCACAAGGACAAGAACCAAGTCTATTTTGTTTACCACAGTATAACATAACTTAGCAGAGTACCTTATATAGTGATTGCTTAGTAAATAATTATTGAGTGAATAAATGAATTGAAGGCAAAGTATGGCAGTGTAAGAGACTTTTATGCTCTTTTTTATTTTTACAACTAAAGTCTCCGCTTAAGTCAAATAACACAGACACTTGGCCCCATCTAATACAATATGTAAGCACCTTGAACTATGCAATCCTCATCCCCAAGTATTTCTCGGGAACTAGATATTTCACAAATATATTTAGCACTAGCTTTAATAGCTACAATGCTGTCTATGACCATTGATTCCTACCAGTGGTATGCTACATATCGCTTTCTCCATGATGCTGTGGACCTGACATCTGGGGATATCATCAGGGTACAAACACATGTTAGACACTGAGGTCTCTCTCACAGCTGTGCTGCTTATTGATGTTGTAATATTGGAGTCCTCATTTTGTAGAACTTTTCTATGTTTTTTCACTTCAGTGAGAAGAATGTGCAGGTCTTTACTCAATGACAAGCTTTGACATGGGCCCAGAAGCAACATTTTGGTGATCCCAAATGCCTCAGGTACTTTATGAAAAGAGTTTCCTGCTTTGCTAACAAGATTAGCTCAGGTACCATTAAATGGGGTTGAGTGAGGAACAGACACCATTCTGATCTTTCCACTTATTATCTCTATCTGTGCACTAAATGTAGCAAAATATCCTACTTCAGTTACAGGAAGATAAACTATAATCAGTCTTCCTCCTTCCTTCTTTTTTTGACCAATTTTGCTCAGATAAGAAGGTGAGGCTTAAGATAAGACTCTTATTATATATATACTAGAGGCCTGGTGTACGAAATTCATGTATTCAAGCAGGGGGGTGGTCCCTGCAGGTGCAGGAGCCCTGCGATTGATCACCCCAAAGGTAGGCCCTGCCCACCCATCCAGGGCTCCTCAATGGATTGCCCCAACGAGGTAGGCCAGAGCCAGGGGTCCTGTCTCTGTGCCGCATGGAGCAGGGAGGCGGGACCCCCAGGACCCCCAGGTAGGCCTCACTGTGCAGAGCCGGGAGGAGGCAAAACCCCCAGGCAGGCTTCACCATGAGAAGCCAGGACCCCCCAGGCAGGCCTTGCTGCGTGGAGCTGGGGGGACCCCCAGGCAGGCCTCACCTCGCAGAGCTGTGCTGCGCACACAGCGTCAAGCCCAGCCCCATCCAGCGTCAAGCCTAGCCCTGCACAGCCATCTTGTGATGGCGTGAGGGCATCACGGCATGACGACAACTTAGGCTTTTATTAGTAAAAATATAGGAGATAAGGATCAATGAAATATTATAGTTAGACATTTATGTAAGTTATTCTAGATCTTCTTTGAAAAGATTATTTTATCCTCACCTGAGAAACAACTTTATTCTTAAATTTGCTAAATGAAAAACAATTATTCTGTGATTTATGACTGTAGGTTAATTTCTAATGAAGTTGAATAATAGAGAACAAACTGAATTAGCCAAATCTTTTAGTTTTAGGCCTCTTATGAGTCTACCTTGAAACCTACCACATACCAGCTAGAGAGAGGTCTCTAATCCTCATTGGTCCAGGGGCTCAGAAAACTACAGCCAAATTTGGTTGGTGCAAAGGAGAATTAGAGTTGTCTACTGAACTGATCCCATTCTCTGTTTCTACTCTTCCCTGGGAGGGACACATCTTCCCTTACACCAGATAATTTATGGTGGGAATTTCTACTTCTATAGTGGGTCTGTGCAAAGAAAGCCCTGGACTTATTTCTATTTTTCCCCCAGGAACCAGCATGTGTCCATTCTCCTATTGATGCTAGATAACCATAGGTATGGCTACCACTTACACACAGAGTAATTCTTCCTAAAAGGCAAAGCAGTATTCTCTAGCAAAGTATTTAAAAATTTATATTTTAGGAGTCGGAGTTTTGTGGGGTTTTCTTTAGGGCATTGAGAATTTTGTAGTAACAACGGGTAATTTTGGCAGTTTTCTCTTGAAAAAAAATTCTTACTTGTTTTTTGGGCATAGTGACAACTAATAGCTTAAAGTGCTCCATTTTCTTAATTGAAGGAACAAGTGAAAGGGGTAATTATTAGAATATAGAGCAAGATAAAAAGACATACAGGTGGCCTCCTTTGAAAGAATGGGCTGGTTAAAGGGGAACTAGGTTATGCCATTATAAGTTACTATCATCCATAAATAAGAGAATCAACAGGGAACAAATTAGGGAAAGTCCCATGAAATAAGATAATGTAGCCCTGGAAATGTAGAGAGCATCTGGTCAAATTTCTTTCATTTCGCTGAAGATGTGTAAGTCACATAATTAGTTATTGGCAGAGCCAACACCAGAACTAAGGCTTCATGACCCCTCGTGCGGTCTTTTACTTCTAGAACCTGGTACAAACCAAAATCATTCACTGACTATTCATCTCTCTGAGCTATTATGATACTATATTTTAACTGTCTACTGTGGTGTTTTCAACTTCCCAATTAAACGGTTTGTTCCTAGAAGGAAGGACTTAAAAACATCTGTGTGTCTCTTGGATATAGTACAATATCTGATGCATATGGAACACTCAATAAATGCTTATTATACGTGGCAACAAATGGATAAGTAAATGTGTTTCTGTGCAATCACATTGGTAATTTTTTTCTCTTTTTCCAAGTTTCATAATTTTCTGACCTGCAGTTATGTTCCTTTTGAAATAGAAAACAACTCTAAAGAGTCTCAATAAATACAGCCAAGTCTGGATTGTATAGAATTTCTTTATGTCATTGACCCCCAATATCTCCTCATATATTTTGGATTCATCCACTCTGGGGCAGGAAAGGGAGCTCTCTTTGATTTATAGCTAAGCTTGCCATTTTAATCTTTTAGTATCCTCACACAATTTCTTTCATCTCATTTTGAATGTAATGATGGTTCATTTAACAACCTATAAGGATCTAATCTGAGAGTCTAAGGTTCTAGGATAACCCTAAGGAAATGGTTGTTAATTCCCTTAAGAAAGGTACTCATTCAGACACAAATCACCATCTTTTATTTTCCCCCAAAGAAAAAGATTGCAACTATGGTAAAGGGTAAATGTTCTTTTGCATTTGTGTCCAGATAAAATCCAAGACCTTTTGAAGGTGAATTATGTGGTCTTCTAAGAATTGCCTGGAGTATGCCATGGAGGGACATATTGTTTGGGAATAAGAGATGCTTAATATTGGGTATGAGGTTTGGTAAGGAATATTCTGGGCTTTTAGAAGTCCTGGCTTCAGCCACTCTGCTTTCATTATACTTACCATTGCTTGGGTGAACTGGGCAAGGGATGCTTTACATGGTGGCATAAGTTTTTCCTTTAAGGCCTGCCCTTTCCTAAGTTTTGGTGTCTGCAAATAAGATGCCCTTTTACAAGCTGTTTGGTTTAATAAACTATTTTAAAATTGTTTAGGAAGATAAAAATATTTAGTCTAGACATTGACCACACACACACACACACACACATACACGGCATATGTTACTACTTTGAACAGACAAGGATTATAATTCAAGCTACAACAAGCAGTTTTGTACCTTAGTAGAATTTTTATAATTTTAGAAAGATAGTAAAATTGTTATCTATGAAATATTAACTTCATTAGGATTAGTTAGCGAAGTTTCCTTTCCTTAGGGAAATACTGTCAAGTGGGCACTTCCTTTAGAAAACTTCCGTTTGCATTGTCAAAGAAATAATTGAAGTCCCGTGATCCTTTACAAAGATGACTTGAGCCACATTTTTCATAGTATGTACGAAGGTAGTCAAGTGATTCCTCCTTCTGAGGGGAAGTGATATTCTATGCCAGATTACTTTACAGGGAAGAGAAGATCCAGGTTTTGTGGGAACAAAAACTTTTGCAATGTGTTCCTCTTTAAGAAAAATAATACAAATTTAAGGATATGAAATGCTGTGGCTGCTCCAATACCCTTGCCTACCATGGTCTAACATATGCAGCAGAGTATTCAAATCAGAGTGAGGCAGCAGTCTTAATGAACTGGAATTAAAAGTATCTTGCAAGTATGACAAAAACAAGGATACACCTTGTTAGAGAGCCTCCCAAGGACTTGGAAGGGCCCATGCAAGTGAAAGCTTCTCAAGCTACATTAGCTTAAGACAGTGAAGCCACTTCTATCTCACAATTCATCTCTGCCTCACAGAAGCTTTAGAGGACAATGGGAAAAGCAAACGCAAATACAACATTCTTTCCTGCCTTTAAGAAGCTTGAATGTTCACAAAAATGGTGAATCCTGTAGGCCCTCTGATAACCTATGCTGTTAGGTTTGGTGGTTTAAAGGCAGAGTATAATAAGTGTCAGAGAATTTTTATGTATACATACTTTATATATTTATAGAACTTATAAACTAAAATTTATAAATTATATATATCTTTATCTTCTTACTATTTATATCAGGAGATATAAAATAGATACATCTTCTATATACTATACATAGTATATATATTTACACTATACATATGAAGTAAGAGTATACATAATAAGAAATAAGATCTTACTCTCTATTTCTCTCTCTCTCTCTCTCTCTCTCTCTCTATATATATATATATATATATAATATATATCAATTATACAAAGACTACATTCTTATATACAGTAAGAAATTAGAGACCTTTTCCTTTTATAAATTTTATTTTATAATTATAAATATGTAGAAGATACATATAAAAATAAAAACCATGATGTTTCCTAGTTACACATGCATACATATGTATGTATATATATATACATACATACATATGTATATATATACATGTACATATTTTGTACTCATGCATGTACATTATATACACATATATACATGTATATACACTTATATGGTAAGAAAAAAATATATATACTAAGGAGATAAAGACTGTACAAAGTGTGATGGCAGTATATACACTGTCCTCTGTATAGAAACTTTGCTTAGGTCACAGGTGGGCCTTGGTCTGCCTGTGGTTTGATGGACAGCTACGTTAGAAGCCAGCTTCCCAGGTAGATAATACTTCTTTCAAGCTATTCCGTATTGGTCACTAGGATAAAACCTTTCTCATTACCATAAAAACCTACCTAACTTATTTCAAACTGGACTAATATGAAAACTAAGACTTGTGGAAGCAACAATAAAAGATTCCTCATTCTTATGGCTTTGACATCTCCAAATAATGACACAAGACCTATCTATTTCTTTCAGAGTGATTGTCTGTTTTTAGTAATTTGATAATTTTGTTCCTTGTCAGTACTTGGGGAACTGTGATGACCTAACTTTTGCTAAGTTTTCTGTGACAGTATGTGTGTAACTGTAGAAAAGAAAACAAGAAACTAGTAAAATTCTGGTTACTTTGGAGCACCCAGGTTGGAGAAGAAAACAAACATTTATGTTAAGAATAAGACATTTTGACTTGAGTTTAAAACATATGTAAGTGAATATAAATCTGTTTCTCTGACACCACCCTCCACCCCCTGCAATAAGTTTGTTTTACTGAGTAGCAATTTGCACTCCATGTGAAGCATAAAGAGAGCTTTAAGTTTCCAGTCAGTTTCACTTCAGGGCTTGAGAGCCAGTGACAAAGTGCTGCAGGAAGGCTGATGAGTGTTTTAGAGATTATTTATATCTTGTGACTGCTATAGCATCGCTAATACAATAAGCTGACATTAAAAGCCAAAATAAAACTTAGACTTGCATTGTACATAGAAACTGAAACCAGGCACAATGTTTCTGATTATACATACCTTATCAAAAGAAAATGCATGATTTAAAATATATTATTTTAAAAAACCATGATAGATAATGTTTTCATTCAGTATATAT
>NW_005871137.1:694558-775974 GCF_000147115.1 Myotis lucifugus
CAAATAAAAATAAGCATAAGTCACGATTCCAGATTTTCAGTCCATTTTAAGCATCAGGAAGAACACTGATGGAATAGAACATCAGACAGAAGCCCAGAAGAGAGACAACTATGTTATTCTAGGGCAGTGCTTCTCAACCTTCTGGCCCTTTAAATACAGTTCCTCATATTGTGACCCAACCATAAAATTATTTTCGTTGCTACTTCATAACTGTAATGTTGCTACTGTTATGAATCGTGATGTAAATATCTGATAATGCAGGATGGTCTTAGGTGACCCCTGTGAAAGGGTCGTTCGACTGATAAAGGGGTCGCGACCCACAGGTTGAGAACCGCTATTCTAGGGGGGTCATAATTGGCTTCCCAGTGTCAGTGACCTTGATTCAAACCTTGAATTAAATAGAAATAAACTTAATTAGGCAATTCCAGGCAGGTGTTCCTTGTGTATGGGTAGGACACTTTCGTAAAGCTGGAGTGGGTGGGAATGAATGAAACCAAGAGTGAGTAAAGAAAAGAAGCAAGGGATGAGGTTAGACTCGCAGGGGTGGGCAAACTTTTTGACTTGAGGGCCACAGTGGGTTCTTAAACTGGACCGGAGGGCCGGAACAAAAGCATGGATGGAGTGTTTGTGTGAACTAATATAAATTCAAAAGTAAACATCATTACATAAAAGGGAACGGTCTTTTTTTTTTTTTAGTTTTATTCATTTATAACGGGCCGGAGAATGAGTGAAGAAAAGAAGCAAGGGATGAGGTTAGAGAAATAGGCAGATGTTGTAGTGGAGGTAGTGAGTATGTTTTGGAGGTAAAACATTTTTAGATCAGAATTCTAAAAAGCATTGCATACTATCTGTTCTTCCTGCAATGATAATAATAGACAATTTTTTTTCAGAACATCTATTAAATTTAAAGCAATGGGTCAGAACTTGTTTACATGCATCAACATTACTATTCATGAGGTCTTTGCAAAGTAGATACTATTCTGCCAGTTCAGATTTGGGAATACCAAGTCCTGGAGAGGCCAAAAACCTTATCCAAGTTCACAAAGATAGTGTGTAACAAACAAGGAAATAAATACTGGAGGCCAGATTTAAAAGCCATGTTTCTTCTACTGCTTTTTGCAGCCTGAAGATGTCTGCAGGTTGCCTTTAACAGCATTTAATTAGGACCTGGACTTGGTTAGTACAGGTGATAATCAGTTTAATTAATGCAATAGAAGAGAATTTGTCTTGCATGTATTTTCAAATTTGAATTATTTTGGAGCTTAAGTTACTAATATTTAAAAGCTTACACATTTCAGGAAAGTATGACTTGACTGTTCTTTAGCAGTATGATCCACTAGGTACTATCTAGAAGATATTCAGAGTATTATAGGAAATGAAAAAAATTGAAGTTTGACTCAACTAATACTTCCCATAAATTACTCCCCCAAATAATATTACTACTTTCATTTAGAATGCATCCTTTTATTTTTATTTAGCATGTTTGGCATTTCATTTGTGTGGGCATGATGTTTACCATTTCTTAGTAATACAAATGGTTATTGGAATAAAATTTTGTGAAAATATTTCAAAGGATAAATCCCTTTGCTCTAAGTTTAGCATTATCTGAAAGAAAGTTAAAGAAACAATGGTAGATCAGAATGGAGAAAGTGTTTTCACATAGTAACTGCGATAGTATCAAAGACCAAATACTAAGCACATCTGGAAATTTTGTATATAAAGAGGAAATCTGGGTAGGATGTTTCTAATTAATTTCCCTTTTAAAAAATTCTTAGGTGAATTTCATAGACAGGAAAAATATCAGAAAATTTTATTCTGAAACTTTGAAAATTTTAACTTTCAAAATTAAAGTTTCCTTTGTCAGAAAGATTCTAAATTACTTATGAATTCTTCATCATATCAATTTATAGTACTAAGGATGGGGGAGTAAATGTAAAGGTTTAAGTGTAAGATAAATTATTTCCTCTTAATTTCTGAGAGAACTAACAAAAAGATGTAGAAGATGAAATTGTCTCTTTTTTTTAGAAAGCATTTCAACTTTACAAATGATCAAAACCGTGGCATTGCAAATGAAAGGGACAGTGAATTTCATTATGAAAGGTTCTGGCTAACTTTCAGTTGAATGCAGAAGTATGGAATCTCAGGGAGAACACATTAAAGAGCAGAATGTAGTCTCTAGATGGTGGTTAGTACCATGGGAGCTGGTGAGACTTTTAAAGAGTATTTTTAAAATAAGAAGAAAGCCAAATTCATAACTATAAGAAACAATATCATTTAAAGGGAGAAGGGAGAAGGGGGGAAGTGCCCTTAAAGATAATGAGAGATGGCTGGAGAGATGGATGAAGATCCCGGAAAGAGTGGTCACAAGAACCAAGAGATGGAGAGCATCAGAACGCATTGGTATCAGGGAACACTGCTATGGAATAGTAGCTAACGGCATGTGACAATGAGTAAGTCATTGGTGACCTTTAGAAATGCGAACAGGTTTGTTTGAGATAGTTTGCCCTTACTTTAACAACTAGCTTTTTATTCACTGCCCTAAGGATCTTTACAAGCATCAGGTGTTACAATAAATATTTAATGTTTTAGTGAAAAACAATTGCTCATAATACTATAATTTAAAGACATCTCTCAAATGATTGTATATCAATCCACCATGTGGATTATTCAGTTAAATATTTTTATCTTTGGTTAATTTCTCCTAGTTATTTATTAGATACTAATTCTCTGCCTCATATAATTTAAATATTATTGAAATCATTGATCTCTGGAGTCCTTTGTACTTAGTAACAAAAGTCTAATTCATACCAAAGGCAAGATCCACATCTGGTCCTGTTTTCTCTCTTCATCTACCCAAAGGAGGCACCATATACTCTCATCTGCTTGCTTGATGCCAAGGCTGCAAACCTTCTGGTAGGTCTGACTGACTCAATTATGTTTTTCCCCCTCCATCTTTAACCGGGTGAAGATTTTTTCTCTGACATTTTTCCTTGATCTTCTCCACTGAATTCACATCTTTAAGCCTTCCTCTTTTCTAAGATTTTTCCTGTACACCATAAATTTCTGGTTCTTTCTAGCTTTACTTCTCTCCCCCTCCTTCTCCCTTGCCCATGCTGCTTCTTACCTCTCTGTGTCACCTTGGTTATATCCCTGACCCTGCCAATCACCCCATAGTAATTTCTAAGCTTAAAATTCACAAAGTAAACGGAAAGTTCTAGTTTTAGAAATTTGTCGATCACAAAATCATATCATATCAATTTCTAAAATCCTTGCAGGATCAGAAATTCTCTTTAGGCTCTCCACTAGCTTAAATGTCTACCATTTTCTAAGTAGACTTGTTGGTCATTAAATGCCAGCATTAAAGATAAATTAAACTCATTCATTTTATTATTTTAGCATTTTAATTATTTATATTGAAATACTATTTCCAACTATTTTTTATAGAAAATATATAACATTTGAGCTACATTTTGGGCTAAAGAATTGGACTAAGATTGCTTCAGCAATGAACTATTTCTTTTAAAATGTCATTTCTTAGGGAAAATGTGTGCTGAGTTCCTAACAACTGATTAGCAAATTAAATCTTGGAATACACCTGTTTGTTAGCAAAAACTGCCTGTAATTAGATAGGTAAATCTGTTGGGGAAAAAAATCAAATAGGTGAGCCAAAATGCAGAGTTTGTGTTGTGATAAGAAAGACAGCATATATTTGTGTATTGCATTACTTTTCCAAAGTGTGTCCATACACACGAGCTCATCTGAGTGTCACAACAACCTTGCATACTAAACAGGGCAGCATTCTGTATTAACCAAATTTTCAGATGAGAAAAGTGACACCAAAAGGCCAAGTAACTTTCCCAAGTTCAGGCAATACCAGGCTAGATGGAACCACGTCTTTTCATTTAAAGTCTTTCCCCCAAGGCTGCTTTTAAAAAAATATTGAGGTTTGTTTAAGATTTTAATTGGAAACCAAAAGGTTTCACTGCTGCTAAGGAAAATGTTTGAAAGCCACTGCACTAAATGAAAATGGCCAGCATGGTTTTCCAGAAAGGGTGTTAGAAGTCAGGCGGTATTACTCTCCGGCACCCATGACATGGAAGAAAAACCTCTTTTCCTAATGCAATCATAATTCTGAAATGGAAATGTGACAAAGCAAACACTGAACTTCTACTATGAGCTGAGCACTTTGCTAGACTTCATTTCATTTAATCCTTCTGAAAACCTTATGAAGTAGTAGTATTATCTCTATTTTACTGTGAGGAAGCAAAGCCTCTGAAAGGTTATGTAACTTGACCATGGCTTCCTATCTTGTGAAGAGCAATGCATTGATTTAGCTAATGCCATAGTCAGTGTTCTTATTTACTACTTGGTCTGGCTGGACTAATTTTCCCTTCTTTGGGGCTGCATTGTTATACTCTGGAAAAATAAAAAAAAAACACCTATATATGCATAGGTTACTTTTCATCCCACCTGGATAGCAGGCTACTGCACTGTACAACTTCAGGGTAGGAATAAGAGGTCATCCACATGAAGTTTATGTGAATTGTGGCCCCTGGAGTTGGGCAGAATGCAGCCTGCACAGTTGTTCACAGAGGCCTTAGGAAAATCACCAAACCATGAAATTGCTATAAATATTGGATGATTTTAGTTGAGATTGTGCATAAACTTGTATATAAATTTGTATGGTTTTGACATTTATTAGTTGACTTGATTAGTGGGTATCAATTTTGACTTGATGCACAAAAATGAGAACCATCTCCAGTTACAAAATACAAAAAAAATTAGACAACGTTTTGAATACAAAAATATTAATTTTAGAACATTTAGTTTTTTCATGTAATATCATGAGGGATATTATAATCGTAAGCAATATTTCTTTCTAGACACTATTTTTCCCACTCCTGCAACTCAAGGGAGAATTCCAACATGTTTTCTTTATTCTTTTCTCTTTCACTTTATGGCTTCTAAATCTAAAATTTACAGGGGTATCCTTAGTTTTGTTATGAACAGTCAATTCCAAGACATGTATGGCTCATTTCCTTTTGGGGGACAGTATTCTGGATAAATTGTGGGGATAAGAGCATCTTTTCTTATCTGACCCAAATCCTCATTATTGTATACCTCACAATACACAGTACTTTTCAAATGAATATCACTGTATCTCTTCAGAATGGGGGGAGACCTGACATCAGCTATGACAAGGGAAGATTTTGGTTCATTAAGAATTAATAGGAATCAACCAATGAACTTGTATGCATATACGCATAACCCATGGACACAGACAATGGGGTGGTGAGGGCCTGGGCGGGGGAATGGGAGTGGACTGGAAGAGGTTAACGGGGGAAAAGGAGGACCTATGTAATACTTTCAATAACAAAGATTTTAAAAAATGAATAGGATTTGAATAAATGGAAAGAAAGAGATGTTTGGGGCAGAACATGATCAAATTCCAGATTTAAAGGAAGAGATATGCAAGATGTGTTCATAAAACTGTGAGAAACTGCTCTTTGTCTTGGGTGGGCATCTCATGTGTAATAAAAGAAGAAAGCTAACTTAGGGTCAAATTTCAGACTGCCTTATGTGTTGGATTACTATAACTAATAACAACAACGAAAATCTATTGAATCTATACAGATAAATAAGGCTATTGGAATATTCATTTGGTAGAGATGATCAGAATGAGTCAGAGAGAAGGGCAGAGAGGCTAGCTGGCAGGCAATCTCAGGAGCCTAGGCATGAAGTATAAAGAGGCTGCATGAGGGACAAAGCTGTGTTTGAATGTGGGGGTAACAGAGAACAGAAATCAGACCGAAATCCAAGGTCTCAGCTGGGAGAACTGTGGAAAATTTATTTTAAAAAAAGTTGGGTGGGGAGAAGCTTTGAAGGCAGGAGTACTAGTAATAGGTGGTAATCAAGTTGAATTAAATCTGAAAATATTAATGAATGACAGAGATCATATAAGGACTTCCAAAGAAAACAGTAAATGCTATAGTAGTTGGGCACAGTTCTTAATGCCTTGCTTTAAGATGGTTGGAACTCTTGCCTGGCCAACATGGCTCAATGGTTGAGCATCAACCTATGAACCAGGAGGTCATGGTTCAATTCCGAGTCAGGGCACATGCCCAGGTGGCAGACTTGATCCCGAGTAGGGGATGTGAAGGAGGCAGCTGTTCATTGATTCTCTCTCATCATTGGTGTTTCTATCTCTCTCTCCCTCTCCCTTCCTCTCTGAAATCAATTAAAAAAAAAAAAAGATGGTTGTAACTATTTAGTGACCTAATTGGACCACTACTGTAGTGAATAATTGTAAATAATAGGCTTTATTTCTTTGCTTCCTTATCCTTATGCCTCTCCACATTAACTTAATGACTTGAGTGGGGAGACTGTATGGTCAATCTTTGCTGCAAGACTGAAACACTATTCAACTGAAAAGTCTTATTAGACCTTTGATGCTCATAGCTTTGTTAATACTTATCTGTCTTACTATTTGGTGTCTGGAGATAAACATCATTTTCAACTAAGTAAAGCCCTTGACTCTCTATTTCCTTTAATTTCTACCTTTAAATAAGCTGATTCTTACCTGAAGTCATCTCTTTCTTATAATACCTTGCAAAAACCAGCCCATAATATTCTGACATTTTCCAGAAACTTCCTTAAAAGGTATAATCTTGGGAGGTACATATTCTGTCTTTCAAACTTTCAGTTTTATCAAATAGTTTTATAAAATAATGTGAGTTTCCAACTTTCCAGTTTGCTGTATCTACTTGCTTTACTCCCATTGCTTGACTTCTAAGCCAATGCCATACATTTCATGTTTGTTGTTACAGCAGAACCTATTCCTGGTAAGAATTTCTGTTTTAAGTGGAGTGAATAATGTTGGTAGTTATAACAAAAGCCTCCAAACTTTCAACTACTTAAAGGTTTATTTCTTACTACGCTATGGTTCTGCTAACCAGATGTTCCACTTGTTTCTCGCAAGAATTATTCACTCCTGCAAAACTGATTTATTCCTGATCTGCGTGTCTTTGAGTTCCCTAGACATTTCCCTTGTTTGAAATTACTTGCATCCTCCTTCCAGCTGAGTTATAGTCAACAGTGTGGGGGTTCTTGTCAGCTCATAGTCCATGGAAGTCTTAGAATTATGGACCCAGATTTGACAGAGGATTGGATCAATGAGAAACGGTCAATCTCTGGTATGTCTTAACATTCTTAAGCGTGAGCTCTCTGATGATGAACATAAAATTTTTATACTCTCTCACTTCCTTACCCCACTAGCTCCAACATTTGCCATGGAAGATCAGTTAGTGTGCATGTCCGTAGAATGAAGTCATGACAGAAGAAAGCATGGGGACCAAAGAAAGGAAGGGGGGAAGAGGGGAATAAAAAGAGTGTGGCTTCCTTACCTGGCTCCTTCACCAGACTCTACGCTGCTTTCTAACAGGGCTTTATCTATGAAACTTCAGATTGAACATGGTGATTTGCCAGAGTATGTATTTAACTCAGTTTCCTTGATGTGTGGTGAGGAGCACAGGCTCTGAAGTCAGGTTGTCATTGTTTAAATCCTTACTTTGCCAATTGCTATGGATCTTGGTCAAGTTATTTAATCTTTCTGTGCCTCAATCTAATCATCTAAAAAATTGGGAAACTAGGCATGCATACATCATAGGGCTATTATGAAACTTAACTGAGAAATAAATGTGAAGGACTAAACAGTGATGGCGAACCTTTTGAGCTTGGCATGTCAGCATTTTGAAAAACCCTAACTTAACTCTGGCGCCGGGTGACATATAGACTTTTTTTTATATTTGCAACCATAGTAAAACAAAGATTTATATTTTTTGATATTTATTTTCTATATTTAAATGCCACTTAACAAAGAAAAATCAACCAAAAAAATGAGTTCACGTGTCACCTCTGACACGCGTGTCATAGGTTCACCATCACTGGACTAACATAATGTCTGGGCTCATAGTAAGGCCGTAATCACAATTTTGAGATCTAGCACAGCGCAGTAGTTGAAAGTAGGACTCTGAAGCCAGGCTACCTGAGTTCTAATACCTGTTGTTACTCATTCCTCCTAATTTTTCCAAGGTGACCTTAATTTCTTTATGCCAGTTTTTACATGACAAACATTCAAAACACTAATATTATATTGAGTGACTGACTGAATGAACAATTTAAAAGGTAAGATTAGTTCAAGGTCAGGAGGTAAAACTGCTAATTCCTATATATGATTTTGGTTTGTGCTTTTGTTTTTTACATTGATATTAACATGAAATGGTCCATTACATGTACCTAGTCTGTAAACCATAGGACAAGCCTATGTCTTATCTTGTTTTTCCATGCCCTCCACCCCATATTACATAATCCAAATGACTGGAAATCACAATGTCAGAAGGAATCCATATCAATACATTTAATAGTAGAAAAACAGCAAGCATTTCCCCAACTAGCCAACTCTTACACACAGAAGTATTTGCGAAAGGGGATGGATTGGCACTATTTTACAGGGAAGAAAAGATTAGATTTAAGAGCTTTGCTGTTTCACCTGTCACATTATTTAGGAGAAATAAAAATAAAAAGTGAATAATATCCTAGGAAAGTGCATGGTCATTTCTAATATGAAAGATTTTTAGTGACTTATTTCTGTTTGCAGTAGTGTTTCATAGCTTCTAACATATAAAGCTTGCTATGAAAAAAAAAAAGATACCACCACCCACATTTTGTCTGGAGTTAATATGTATTTTTCCTCTTGTCAGAGTGTAGGAGGCTCTCTGTTTATATAATTACAGCTTTCAAAAATCATTTAAATAGACATGAGCAAAGAAGTGAAATTGCATGTGGAATATTTGGATGACATTGAATCTGTCAGGTCTATGGGATTTGCTTAGAAAAACTGATATGTTTTTTGACTCTCTCTTGGATGGAACTGTGCTTTGCTGGAGGTTCAGAAACAATTTTTCCATGTTTCTGACAATCTTGATAATAGTCCTGATGAATTATCTGTACTACTAAGCTCCTCAAACCAACTGGATTCACTTCTGTGAAGGGGATTTGGAGAAAAGCAATCAGCTACATATTTTCCTGCAGCTTTGGGCATGAAAATGAGGAGGATGGCAAACCCTGACCAAACTTGCTACCCCTTTTCTTTTCTTAACAGACTATCTTTGAACCATATTAAGAAGTGAAGAATCCTATATAATAAAAGCCTAATACGATAAGTGTCCAGTCATCCAGTCAGCCATTCAACCAGTTAAAGTGTAATATGCTAATGATATACTAAGGCTGCACAACTGCTCACTGTGACATGCACTGACTACCGGAGGGCAGACAGTCAACCAGTCAACCAGTTGCTATGATGTGCACTGTCCACCAGGGGGCAGATGCTCTGACTGGTAAGTTAGCTTGCTGCTGGTGTTTGGCCAATCAGGACTGAGCAAGACAGGCCAGACATTTCCTGGAGCCCTTCTGCAGTCCCTCCCCTGCTGGCCAACCTCCTGTGTCCCTCCCCGGCCCCGATCATACATCAGTGGGGTCCATCAGCCTGGCCTGCACCTTCTTGCAATCTGAGACCCCTCAGGGGATCCCACAGGCCAGGCCAAGGGACCCCACTGGTGCACAAATTTGTGCCCCGGGCCTCTAGCTATATATAAGCATGAGTTAGAAACAAAAGGCAAAGATGAAATTGGGCTTGTGTTTTCAGGGGCAGTATTCACCTTTTCTCATTTTTTGAACAGGTAAAAATAATTATGAATATCTTTCTCAATATCCTTTTACTCATGTTTCATATTTTAAAATCTATTTGAAATAATTTTTATTTTTAAAGTTTACTAAAGTAAAATTTATCTGCATATTTTAAAAGTATACAAATTAATAAGTTCTGACATATGTACACATCCATGAATCCATCAATAAAATCAAGGAATAAACATATCCATTATCTCCAAAAGTTTCTCTTTTTTTCTTTTTTGTTTAATCATCACCAGAGTATATTTTTTCCATAGATTTTTAGAGAGATTGGAGGGGGAGAGACAGACACATAACTGCTAGTTGCCTCATGCCCTGTACAACCCAGGTATGTACCCTTGACCAGAATCAAGCCCGGGGCCCTGCAGTATGCAAGCAGATGCTCTATCCACTGAGCAAAACTGGCTAGGGCATTGTCCTCCTTTTTAAACCTCTCTTGTCCCTCCCTGTGTTTTTGCCTCACCATTCTCCATCACCACTACTCTATACACTGGAAACCCACTTCTCTGCTTTCTGTCTTGATAGATTGGTTTGTATTTTCTAAAGTTTTATAGAAATGGAATTATCTAGAATGTACTCTTTTGTTTGTAAGAAATTTTTTTTCACTCAGCATAATTATTTTGAAATTAATTCATCTTGTGTGGATTAGTCATTTCCTTTTGTTGAATAGCATTTCAATGTAAAGATATACCACAATTTGTTTATCCATTCAACTGTTGATGGACATATGGGTTATTTCTGAAGTTTGGCTATTACAAATAAAGCTGCTATGATATTTATGTACAACTATTGTTTGAATATATGATTTTTATTCCTTTTATGTAAATAAGAATAAGATGCCTCAATTACATAACAGATATATTTTTAACTTTCAGAGAAGTTGCTAAACTGTTTTTCCAAAGCAGTTATATCAATTTAGGTTCTCCCTAGAAGCACTGAGAATTCCAGTTCCTCCACATCACCAACAGTTGGTATGGCCAGATGTTTTAACTTGAGCCCTTTTAACAGGTGTGCAGTGGTATATCTTTGTAATTTTAAGTTACATTTCCCCAATGACTAATGACATTGACTATATTTTCTTATGCTTATATGTCAACTGTATATCTGTTCAGATCTGTTGCCAAATGTTTTTTTGATATTAAGATTTATTTTCTATTTTTAAATATATTCTTTTATTAAAAAATTAACTTTTTTGGTGTACAGTTCTACAAATGTCACCACATGTGTGATTTCATGTAATTACTACCACAATTGAGTTACAAAAAGTTCCATCACCCAAAAAAACTCCCTCTGGCTGTTCCTTTGTAGTCATATCCTGCCCATCCCAAACTTGTTTTGTTTTCGAATACTATAGGTTTGTCTTTTCAAAATTGTCTTATAAATTGTGGTCCATAGGTTCCTCCAGTAATCCCCCTGAGGTGAGACCAAAGTGACCCAGATATTTGTGAATTTGGAGATGTCTCAAATCTAGTGACCCAGAATCAACCCACCACGGTGGCTGAGCTAGTTGTCCCTCTTGGCTCTCTCTTTTCCCTCTGGAGAAACTTTAGGCCCAGGAGAGCTCTCTGGGTGGTGGTATGCCAGCTTGAGGGAGGAGTGGTGCAGTCTAAGTAAAACTACTTCTCTTAACCTTATAAGGTCCTTCTCATCTTGTTGTCAGAAATGATCTGTGCCACCATATTGATGATGTCCTCTATTTTTCTTGAGTTAATTTTGGTCATTTGTGTCTTTCTAAGAATTTGATTAATTCTGTTGATCATCTGAGATGAATTACCTTTATGTTTCAATGATTTTGTCTATTGCTTCTTCATTTTCTATATTTCTGAACTGCTATTTATTATTTCTGGTTCCTTTGGTTATAATGTACTCTTCTTGTTCTAATACCTTAAAGGTGGTCCTGCGGTTTCTGATTTGAGGGCTCACTTTTTTCTATTACAGGTGATTAGTTCTAAACATTTTTCTCTAATTACTGTTTAGTGGAATCCTACAAATTTTGTGTGTTATGTTCATTCACTTCACAGCATTTTGTAAATTCTCTTTTAATTTTTTATTTAACCCATGCAATATTTAGAAGTGCATTATTTGTTTTCCAAATTCCTTGGAATTTTCCAGAAATCTCTCTGTTGTTTATTTCAAATTAATTTTTTTGTATGGTCATACAACATACTTTGTAGTACTTGAATCGTTTCAAATTTATTGAGATTTGTGTGATGGTCTAGAATATGATCAATCTTGGTTAATGTTTTATGTGCAATACAAAAGAAAGACAATCCTGTAATGTTGGTTGGGATGATCTACAAATATCAAGTAAGGCAAATTGATTGATTAGTGGTTTTTATGTCTTCTATCTTCTTATTCACTTTCTGTCATTATGTACTATAAATTATTGAAAATAGAACATTGCAATATCTGGCTATAATTATAATTATTTCTTTCTTATACTACTATCAGGTTTTGCTTCATGTATCTTAAAGCTCTATTGTTACATGCTCAAGTGTTATTTTATCTTGATTAATTCACTCATTCATCATTGGTAAATTACTTTTTTAAAAAATCCCTGGTAATATTCTTTCCTTCGAAATTTACTTTGTCTGATATTAGTTTAGCCAGTCCAGTTTTATTTGACTAATATTTTCATAGTACATCTTTTTGTATCCTTTGATTTTAAACATACTTTTATCTTTATATTTGTGTTTTTCATGCAGGTGGCATAGTTGGATTTTGTTTTTGTATCCATTCTGACAATCTTTGTCTTTTAACTGGGTCCTTATACCATTTATTATCCTATGATTATTTATATAGTTAGGCTTAAATCTACCATCACAATATACTTGTTTTCTAATTGTCGTATTTATTCTTTGTTCTCATTTTCTTTTTTAAAACCTCTTTTTGAGTCAAGTACTTTTTATAATTTCATTTTATCACATTGTTTATCTCTTTAGTGACATCTTTTGTTGTTTCAGTGGTTGCTTTAGGGTTTATAGCATACATCTTTAACTCACCACAATCTAACTTTGATAACTTTCTGTATCCAATAGGGAAATTAAAATAGTGAACTTCCATTTCTTCACTTGACATTTGTGGGGGTTTTGCTGTACATTTCACTTCTAAATATGTTGTCAACTTCATATTAAATTGTTATTATTTTTGTACAAGTATTTAATTATTTTTATATAATTTTCTATGTGGTTACTATCTATCAAGAACTTTATTTTTTCTGTAGATCCACATTTCCAGCTGGTAGTTTTTTCTTCTGACGGGCTTCCTTTAACATTTTCTGCAGAGCAGGTTTGCTGATGATGAATTCTTTCAGCTTCTGTATGTGTGAAAAAGCCCTTATTTTGTCTGTCATTTTGGCAGATGTTCTTATTGGGTCTGGAATTTGAATACTTTAGAGGTGTTGCTCCTCTGTCCTCTCACTTGTAATGTTTCCAACAAGAACCATTTTTGTCCTTTTGTATCTAACATTTCCTTTTCCTCTGGCTGCTTTTATGATTTTCTCTTTATCACTGTTTATTAGCTTAATGCCTACCATGTGCCTTGGTATAGTTTTCTTTCATGCTTCTTAAACTAGATTTGCTTAGCTTTTTGGATCTATGGTTTATACTTATTATTAAATTCAGAAAAAAATCAGCCATTATTCTTCAATTGTTTTTTTTCCTGTCATACCCTCTTTTTTTTTTGAGACTTCAAATTACATGTTTTACTTCTTGAGATTGACCATCAGCTCATTGCTTACTGATACTCTATTGACTTCTTGTGCCACTTTTTCCTGTGTGTTTCATTTTGATAGTTTTTATTGAGACATCTCCAAATTCACTAATATTTTATTCTTCAATGTCTAATCTGTCTCTCATCTCTAAAGCTTAATTTGGGTGTTGGTTTTATATAATTTATTTAACATGTTCAATATACCCTGAATATGTTTTAAACATAGCAAATATTGTTATAACTATTTTACTGTTACTTTCTCCCAATTCTAACATGTATGTCAACTCTGGTTCTATTTTGATTGATTTTTCTCCCCTCTATAGGTCATATTTCTTGTTTCTCTGCATACGTGGTAATTTCTCATTGAATGCCAAAGATTGTGAATTTTACCTTTTCTTATCCTATGCATTTTTCTGTTTCTATAAATATTCTCAAACTTTGTTCAGAGACACAGTTAATTGCTTGGAAATTGTTTGGTGTTTTCAGGTCTTACTTTTAAATATGTGCTCAGCGTGACCAGACAGTATTAATCTAGGGCTATTTATACCTCACTATTCAAATAAGACTCATCTGAGTATATTACTAAAAACCCCATGAGTTATGGGATTTTCTAATATGAGGTTGATTGAATAGGCAATATTCGTGGTTCTGTATGAGTACTATTTCTTCTAGTTATTCTTTACCTAAATATTAAGTAATTTCCTCACATGCATGATTAATACTCTGCTAAATGCTTGAGGTGAGTCCTCTGAAGATATCTAGAGATCTATAGTTTTTCTCAAACTTTGCCAAAGCAATAAGCTGGAATAGAGATAGGATTAACTTCATTTGTCCTATTCAATTACTCTCCAAATTGCCTGATATCAAATGTCTTGAAAATCAGTGTTTAATATATGTTACTCTATCATATAGAGAAGTAAAAAAGAACATATCTTGATATTTGTGTTTTTAAATCATTGTTCAGAATATGAATTTTTCAAGCTCGACGTGATTCAATGAATCACCTACCATGCACTTGACTCCCTAATTTTCAGAGGAAAATCTTATTCTTAGCAAGAGGAAGTGAGCTGGCCAAGGCCTCACTGAGGTGATCATCCAATGTTCCTTCTGGAAAGATAGATAGTTCCTCTTTGAATTGAAAGTGCCTAGAGTCAAGAAGAGAGCTCTGAAGATTTCTGCTACCCTTTTCTTTTATTCTGTACCAAGTTGCAAATCCCCAAATTACCAGCCAATTAATGTTTCTTTTCCTTTTCCCAGAAGGATATGGGTCTGTCTTTTTAAAATTCAACATTTTGAAGAAATTCTACTTTTCTCTCTATCTCATTTTCACCAGCGTTCATCGATAGAATTCTGCTTTCCCAACGTTCTCTGACTGGGCTGGTACATTTTCGTTTCTCTAGAGATCTAGATGAGGCATGAATTTTATCGCATGGGATTTATTAGAATGTACACTTAGTTGAGGTTTAATAATGAACCATGTCTCTGATTTCTTATTATCTTGTTCAAGTTTCTTATAATATTTATTAATCGTTTTCCTCATTTATACAACAAATATTTATTAAGGAGCAATTATGTACCTGACATTATAATAGACATTGGGTGGATAGTGGCAAATAGGAAGGTACCACTTGTCAAGAAATTAACAGTTAACTTGTCTACTAATATTTTTAGGAAATTAAAAAATATATAGATTCCTATAACTGAATCTCTAAAATTAATGTACATTTAAGCTCCTTTAAGAATTGCTGCTTGTGTCTTTGATTTAGCAATTATACATTTCCTTGTAGTGTTAGTTACAATTTTGTGTATGACAGCTATTACTCTGTAACACACACACACACACACACACACACTCACTCACTCACACACACACACTCTCAGACCTGCAGGAATTCAAAAGTGAAAAAACACACAGGCAGATTCCGAAGGAGGGTAGACAATTAAGCAAGGGGCACATGGGATAAACGTCTTTTTTTTTACAGACTTTAGGCTGAGAAACAAACCAAAGTGGCCACGATTTAGAGCAGCCAAACCTTCAATAGAAAGCTCCGAGTCTTTCTGCTTCAAGAGCTACAGGACTGAGTTAGG
Organism: Myotis lucifugus; assembly: GCF_000147115.1. Classification (NCBI taxonomy): domain Eukaryota; kingdom Metazoa; phylum Chordata; class Mammalia; order Chiroptera; family Vespertilionidae; genus Myotis; species Myotis lucifugus. Next base: position 710,105 of record NW_005871137.1, read on the forward strand.
GGCAACCACAGTTTTGGGGAAATGAGGGGAAATCCTGAAGAGAAGAGATCAGGAGAGAAGGAGGCCTGCTTCTGTGTGTATATATGCCCAAACCCATGACTGATGTATGAACTACAATTTGGGGAAGCTGCTTGTCCCTAGGTGGGTTAGTTAGGAGATGTCTTCTCTGACAATTCACCCGTCTTAGATTGAAGGAAGAGTAGATTGTTTTTCTATTTTGCCCGTAAGTCGAAGTCATATTTTACAATTTAATGATAATCAGTAGTTCCTACATGAAGAATTATCAGGGGCTTGCCAGGCCCTAAATTAGGTGTGTTTTTAAATTTATTTTAATTTTCTGATTTTGCTGTTGTTCCTTGTAAAGAAGTCTATAGTATGTAGGAAGAATTTGAGTATTTTGGTTTTTAAATATTTTCATCCAGACAAACCATAAACCAAACCAAATGGTCATATTAAGTATATATAGAGATTATTGAGTAAATTGAGGAATCAAGATTTTTTTCACATACAGTAATACAGGATAAAAATCAACTCTGAATAATTTGGACTTTCTTTCAATTGTATTAATTCTCTTATGAGGAGGAAATTAGAATTATGTTTGACTATCTGAAATGTGTATTTTTTAACATTATAGATAACCTCAGTACCATTTGTCAATATTAATTTTAAAGTGCCTGATCTCCAATATATTGTGTGTATATAATGCCATTTCTAAAATTAAACTACATGTCACATCAATTGAATCTATCTTAATTAGCAAGAATTATGAAGTTTTATATCATTTACTATGTTATAGAAATTCATTCAAAAATATTTCTTGACTGGTAATTGATTTAATGGAACTAATGTAAAGTTTATTTTTTCTGTGAATTCATTAGGAAGTGAAAGGAACAATGACTTTGGGATTTTGGCAGATGGTAAACAGGGCAAAAACCTGTCTTGAAGACCTCTCTTTGGCAATTATATTTTATCTCCTAGTTGAGACTGTCCAACATGGAAGACAGAGCAAAAATACAGAGGTGAACTGAATTGGTGAAAAAAGAATATGGTTCTCCAATATATCTTATGTCTAGTCTCACTGTAAACTTCTAACCTAGTTCAAATTCACCTTTTTCTGGCCTTTACCATTCAATAATGCCTTCTTATAGATTGATATTTTTCCAGTTTTAACTCTGTTATCTATCATTTACTGATTATCAAATTTATATCTGGAGTATTCAAATGTATAGTGAGCATCATTGAAATCTGATTTTGCATATTAATGCACTTGATATTTTCTTTTCTTCAACAGATCAACACCTTTATCACTTGCATTTAAAAATTTGAAATTTTAGACAATAGTAGAATGGCACCTGCTAAAAAGTACTTTTTACGTTAGGAAAGTGTAAGGCAGTAAAGCCACTAGTTTGCTGCGGTGATCAGGCGAGTTAACTTCCCACTGTTTCTTTCTTGCTTAGGAATCCAAGACAGACTGTCAGTAATAATTTCCAGAGTAATTTTTTAAAATCTGTGATTCCCTCTTTTATTAGTTTTAATAATGAGTCACTGTTCCCTAAGCTTCCTTGGAAAAAATATTACCTATCAGCAAGATAAAAGACAAACATATATGATATTGACAGCAGTAGAAAGTAGGTCCCTAAAGATGCCAATTAAGAGGTGAAAGTTACTTTTTAAAAAATACAATCAAACCTAAATTAAGTTCCTTCTGAAGATATAACATGAATTCTAGAGAGGTGACATTTAAAACTAGTAGTGAGAAACTTATTTAATAGTCTAACCTAGAAGCAAAAGACTTGTTTTGATAAGTTGTAAAATTGTCAACTAGGGAAAAAAAGACTTCACAATACTTGATCCAACCCAATCCATGTATTTATTCACTGATAGAATTTTCATTAACAATGATTTTTTTCTCATAAAAGATAAATACATCATTACTGAGAGATAGTATAAGGACTGTAGATTTCTCCCTGTATACTGAAATGAGGGTGAAATTATGTTATTTCAGAAAAATGCTTATGTTCCTCTAGTTATGTGGAATGATTAACATATTTAGTTAGACAGTTTATATGTGGTCTGGAATTTGGCAGATCTGTATTGTTATGACTACAAAACCCAACACATAGTGTTGGTATTGAGGATGAGTTCAACACCATATAATCAACTTACTGTACTATGCTTCACGGTGTGTTTAGGAAATATAATTCAACTTGTAGTGTAGTACATGTTATAATATAATAGGCCATTTTATAGTGGTGTCTATGATATATAAGGCAGAACAGTTAGATGAGAATGAATGAATAAAGGGCTGGTAAGCTTGCTGGATGAATAAACGAGTGAATAAATGAAGTTCATTGCCTTTATCAGGTCAGACTGGCACCATAAGCTCCCCCAAAGTCCAACTTTGATAGGAACATTGGGTGTTCTACAGAGTTGTATTCCTGTGGGTTAGTTTGTTATGTCAGGTGCATGAAACTTGAGTGGGGTAATGAGTTAGAAGCTACCAAAGTTCAATTTGAATGCTTCTTTGCCAAATGTGGTGAACAAGTCTGAAGATGTTGAGATGGCCCCCAGTGTTAGGAGACCAGGAGAAGGGGCAGAGGTTGGTAGGTTTGCTGTTGCATAGCCTCGACTCTTCCCTAATGCCATGCAGCATAGCAGGAGAGACACCAATTATTGTCCACATGTTATTCAATTATTGTTTTAACCGTCAGCTCAGAGAGAAATCATCTCAATGTCAACATCGCTTTTTGGGAGAAATGAATGGGGAGAAATAATTCAGGTTTGAAAGCAATTGTCTAAATTTACAGCTGTATGTGGTCAAACAACTATTGACGCTTGAGAGTTTCCAATTGCTGGTAATAGACTGGAAAAAGGATAATGTGTTTGATCGATCAGCATGAACAAATTTCATTTAAGGGATCAATAACAGTTTATACTTGACAGAGCTGAGGGACCACATTTATTTTTCCCTTTGATTGAATAAATGTTTTCAATGGGACTGCAAATGTAAAGCAATCCTAACCATTTCTTAACTTGAGGCACAGTTCCAGTTACAGTGTTATTGCAAGCAATGTGTATTTAAAACTAATATACAGAAAAGTGGATAGCCAGGGGCTGGAGCAGTTGAATGAAACTAATGTACAGTTTATTAAAACACAACACATGGCAAGAGAAAGATTTCATTTTCTTGGTGTCAAGCAATGGGAAAAATAGGAGCGAGACATCACATTTCATGGTGCTAAGCTTTTTTGTGTTTTGTTTTATTTTTGTTGGTCTCCCCCTCTTTTTATTAAGATTAAACCCTTCAATGGATAAAATAAATTATGAAAAATATTAAATAGTAAGAAAAAACCAAATACCTGTTACCGATAACCCCAGGGTGAATCTTTTAATAGCGTGTGCAGCACTGCCTGCTGTGGCAATCTGTACACACATCTGGCGGGCTCTGATTCCAGAGCAATCTTCCTACCAAATCCAGCACCTAGCTCAGTAAATGTGTGTTGAATGAATTAATGATCGAATCAATGCCTACTGATAGTGGCATCCTATCAAATGGCCCTATAGCTAATGCTGATTCATGGTATTTCATTTGGGATCAGGAGCTGCATCTGAGTTCTGGGGTATCTATACTCCTCATATTCTGGATGGAAGAATGGCATCACAGGCCATGTGTAACTCTGCTAAAGATAGTTGACCCTGAACAACATGGTTTGAACTATGTGGGTCTACTTATACACACATATTTTTTCAATAAATACATACAATACTATAAAAGTATTTTCTCTTCCTCATGATTTTCTTAATAACATTTTCTTTTCCCCAGCTTACTTTATTGTAAGAATACAGTACATAATACAGATAACATACAAAATATGTGTTAATCGACTATTTATGTTATCGGTCAGTCTTCTGGTCAATAGTAGGCTATTAGTAATTATGTTTTGGGGCAGGATCAAAAGTTACACATGGATTTTCGACTGTGTAGGGAGTCAGCACCCCTAACCCCCATGTTTTTCAAGGCTAAAGAGAAAGGTTTCCCATGGACTGTCTAAAAAAAAATGATAGGTAGGTGTTTTGGCAGTTCTGGTTACAAAACAGGCATTTTATTTTTATTTGTTTATCCTCACCTGAGGATATTTTTTCCATTGATTTTTTAGAGAGAGTGGAGAGGAGAAAGGAGGAAGGAGAGAGAGAGAGCGAAGAGAGAGGTGAAACACATTGATTGGTTGCCTCCCACCCTTGCCCTGACTGCACAGGCTGAGTCAAGCCTGCAACCATGGTAGATGCCCTTGAGGGGGAATTGAACCAAAGACCCTTCAATCCACAGGCCTACACTCTAACCATTGAGCATACTGGCCTGGGCAAAACAGGCAATTTATACAGAGGAATCCCCTGATCATTTTTTTCTTTCACATTAAGAGAAATGCTTCTTCTTTAAAACATAAATTTCCAAAAGACAAGCTGAGAGTCATTTTTCTTTAGCCTTTAGGCTTCTTTCCTCTAGCGGGCATTCACATCCACCACCCTGTTTTCCGATCTAGCCCTGGGAAACCCAGCTTTCTCTCCTCCTAAGTTATATTAGTGGCAAACTCACCCTAGAGGCTGTGGGTGAGTGACAGTCCAAAGAACTCTATTTATATACTATGTTTCTTTCCACGAGCACATAGTGACACGACTTAAAGGAACACACCTATCACAAATACTTTTTGCAAATACTTTCAACTCAGGTGTCACTTAGAAAAGGAGAGTGTAACGTTTTCTCAGCAAAGAGTTTTCTTCCTCTGAACAACGTATAAAAATTCCTCCCCAAAGAGGCTGGAGTTACATCGCCCTGTGATTAAGCTTCCGATGATACAGATGACAAACGTGCCTTGAATCGCGGGGGCCATGCCAAGAGTACGTGCGGCTCCTCGTTCCAGCTGCCTCAGCCAGCTCCACGTCCCTGGCATGTGCCTCCAGGAGGCGCGGAGCTGGTGAGAAGCCGCTCCTGGGAGGCAGAGCTGCGCCAGGTCTATTTCAGGCACCGAGGCTTTGAATTGTTTAAAATGCATATTGTTTGTGTACATCTCACGAAGGAAAATGCCAGCTCCGAATGCCCTGGGCTGCTTGTATGTCAAATGATTAAGTCTTCAAGCCCTACCGCGGAGGGTGGTTCCCAATGGCTCTTGCAGGTCAGGCTATGCGCCGCAGAGTTGGAGGCCATGGTTGACCTTTGGATGGCCCTGCAGGGTAACCCAGCTTCTTAGGGCATAAATAATCATTTTTAATTTGTTTGTCTGAGTTCTGTTTGTTTAAGAATGCAAATGTATCCTAACACATGTGACTTAACAGCTATTCTTTTGGGGAAGGGAAAAGCAGTTTCCATAGCATTTCTTTCTCTTTCTAAACAAAACAGTTAATGAAGGAAAGGAGATGACAGGATACATAATGGAGATTAGTCGATTATACTCTGCAATTTGGCAGTTTGGGATGATCACTTTAAAACTGTACATTTTTGTGATAGTGTGAGCTCCCTCAGTATTACTAAACAATCTTCCCTGTCTTCCTCATGCATTAGCCATAATTTAAAATGGCTTCGTGATGCTTTAAAAACCTTCAACTATTTATATCCTATTTGCCTTTAAATCAAAGTTTGTTTATTTTTGAGGGGATAAGTGTCCATACTATGCTTATTCTGGACTCAATTAAGTTCTAACATCACTGTGCTCTTTTCACGTGTGTGGAAGTATATATAAAGCTGAATGTGGAGTAAAATAATAAATAATACTCATGATTTCAATCAGCTTCACTACTGCCACCAACTAACATCTACTTTTCTAATACACTGTGAAAGTAAGAAAAAATAAATCTGTAGCTTATAACTTAACTAGAGAAATAAAGCAGAGAGGATCCTGAAAATACAGTGGTGAACAATACTTAACTGCATTTTTCTAAATTCATTATTAAAAGTGATTATTCAGCCCTACCTGGGTTTGGCTCAGTGGATAGAGCATTAGCCTGTAGATCAGGGGTCCTCAAACTACGGCCCGCGGGCCACATGCAAATACAAATATTGTATTTATTCCCGTTTTGTTTTTTTATTTCAAAATAAGGTATGTGCAGTGTGCATAGGAATTTGTTCATAGTTTTTTTTAAAACTATAGTCCGGCCCTCCAACGGTCTGAGGGACAGTGAACTGGCCCCCTGTTTAAAAAGTTTAAGGACCCCTGCTGTAGACAGAAAGTTCCCGGGTTCGATTCCAATTAAGGGCACATGCCTGGGTTGCAGGTCTGACCCCTAGTAGGAGAAGTGCAAGAGGCAGCCGATCAATGATTCTCTCTCATCATTGATGTTTCTATCTCTCCCTCTCCCTGAAATTGATAAAAACATATATATTTTTAAAAAGTGATTATTTGATGGTGCATGAGTGATGTTTCTGTTTTAGTGAAAATTCACAACAGCTTTACAGATGGTCTGAGCTCTCTGAGCAATGTGTGATATAAAACATGGCTTTACATAACGAAAACTAGTGTAATAGTTAAGGTGACATTATTTCCTGTAATAGCGATAGTGACAAATGTGAAATAGCACAAATGCAATAGAAATTTATATTTTGGTCTCATAAAATTCAAAATAGGTGTTCTGGATTGTTGAATGCCTTTCCTCTAAGTCAGGAGTGGGGAACCTTTTTTCTGCCAACTGCTGTTTGGATATTTATAACATCATTTGAGGGCCATACAAAATCATCAACTCAAAAATTAGCCTGCTATATTTATCAAACATTTCATTAACTCACCCTTAAGGCCTTGGCAGGGCCAGACACAATGATTTCCCAGGCCTTATATGGCCTGCAGACCAGACATTCCTTACCCCTGCAAGTGCTGATTCAAAGAGCCAGACCCTTTCATCTTGTGGTTTTGCCTTCTTCAAGCATGGCACCCAAAGACAGCCAAGAACCCATTCTTGGGCGGGCAGAAAGAGAAAGAGCATGGAGGACCTTGTATGGAGGTTTTTGTGGGTCAGTCACTTCCACGCAAAAGTCATTCAAAATAAAGAAGCAAACAAACAAACAAAAACCTCACAGAATGATAGTTACAGGAGGAAGGACAAAAAGGGTAAACAGTGTCAAATGCAAGTGACAAAAGGAGACCAGACTTTGGGTGGTGAGCACACAATAGAGTATAGCCTATTGTATTATAAAGTCATACACCTGAAATATTCATGTTATTAACCAATGCCACCCTAATAAATGGAATAATAAAAATTACTTTTAAAAGTCATTCACTAGAGCTTAGTTTAGTGGCTACACCCACTGCAAGGAAATGCAATATGTAGCTGTGTTCTGAGGAAAAAGAAATAGGTCTGGTGAGGATCTAGCCAGTGTCTGGCAAGGCTGATCCTTTAAAATGACATCACATTACTTTTAGTTCCAGTGATAATAAACTCCATAGTTGATGTGATTGTTTATACAGCAATCCTCAGAAGAAATGCATTTATATTTTTCAAAGTTAAGAGATTTTGAATAGCTGCCCTTTGAACTGTCTGAACTGATGCATCCACTTTTGGAAGAAGATATGGCAAAGGTCCCAGCCCCCTTGGAGAATCGCTGCAACCATGGAGAGAGGTGATGGAAGCAGAATTCAGCTGTCGTAAACCTTATGTTGGATCTCCGGCTTCCAGACAGCCTTGGTTTCTATCCAGATCCAAGAGATGGCCATCCTTGAAAGCAAGTGATCCTATCTAATATGCTCCTGTTGGCTTGCCTACTGAGACATCAGCTATTTAGACAGTAGCTGTCTGAATACTTTCAAAAAAGTTTCTATTTTTTTCTGTAACAGATTCATTTTGTTTTGATCTTTCAACATAATATAATCAGTTTTATATGTAGATAGAGGACAGTAGCATGGGTATAACTAAAATAATACATTCAGCTGAGTCATTATTTAGAATCTCATTTAATTTAATCATTTAAAAGGTTTTGTACTTATTTAAAATATGTACTTATTTCTAGGAGTCATTATTCCTATCATTAAACCTATTATGTTTGCAATGCCACATCTCCTTATTGCTCCAGCTGTTTTCTTATCCTTTTTTTCTTTTATTTCTCTTTCTTATGTTCCTTAACTTTTGAGCCTTAGATTAATAAACTAAATTCCCAGTATCTGGAGGTGCTGTTTGTTCCTGAGTTGTAATGAATGCCTCCTCATTAATTAGAAAGCAGAGATCCTGATGGAGATGGCCCCTTTTCTCCAGTGTGCCAGATGTCACAGTGGTAAGTCAGAGACTAGTACTGGTCTTTGGTCTCTATTTCCTGTGGACAGCACTCTGATAAAATCCATGAAAAGGATGTGAGGGCTACCTAAATACTGACCAAAGTGGGTGTATTAAGATTATGGAACCCATGTTGATTTTATAAATTTAAAAATATTAAACTTTTATTTACAGCAATGGGAGTCCTTTATAACATTTGTCTGAGAAGCTGAGAAATACAGAAGGTTATAACATTTGTCTGAGAAGCTGAGAAATACAATTCATATTTGTTATAATGCCAGACCTCAGGGCAATTAAGTACTATGAATATCTATTGACTAGAGGCCTGGTGAACGAAATTCATGCACTCAGTGGGGAGGGGGGGCCCTCAGCCCAGCCTGCACCCTCTTGCAGTCCGGGAGCCATCAGTCGGACATCCTTAGCGCTGCCACAGAGGCAGGAGAGCCTCCCGCCACTGCCACTGTGCTTGCCAGCTGTGAGCCCAGCTCAGGGCTTCTGGCTGAGCAGCACTACCCCTGTGAGAGCACACTGACCACCAGGGGGCAGCTCCTGTGTTGAGCATCTGCCTCCTGGTGGTCAGTGTGCATCATAGCGACCACCGGTCGTTCCACCGTTTGGTAGATTTGCATATTAGCCTTTTATTATATAGGATTTCTCCATTTAAAAATAAATAATAAAAGTGACTAAACATTTAAAAATTGCTTCTGTAGTCATTTGGCTAAGGTACTGTTGAAATATACATGTGTGTGTGTGTTTTTCATTGAAATTACGTATTTGTTATCTGAGTGTAAATCATAGACTTCTGAATATGTGGATATTGAGGATATCCATTCACTATCCACATTCTCAAAGTCCAAGATTGGCTACTGAATGGCTGGTGTCTAGTGTCACCCCATGTTGCCAAGAGATGATTGTGTCTGATGTTCCCATGCAGAAATTTATTCCTGGTATTTCTCCAGAGAATTATGTTTTTCTGAATCCCAAACCCTGAGAAAAATCAGTTCAGAAATTGAGAAAATGGGAAAGAAATTAAAGTTAAACAATCAACATAGAAACATGATTGGTGTGACTTCAAGTCAAAAGCAAGAGTAGGAAATTCTGATATGTGGAGTCCACTAATAAAGTTGATATTTCCAAAAGCAAGGAAGAGAGAAGTGGTCATGATTCTAAGGAGTCAGTTGTAGAATTACAGGTTATAAATGTGTTTGTGGTCATGTCTTTAGCTACTGGTTCATCATTTTTTCAAATAAAATAAATATTAACATGCTTATATAAATAGTATACTTTATATAAATTCTGTGAGAGATAACTCCAAGAATAAATATGTTTGGGAATCAAAATAAGTCCTTTTCTTCTGGATGGGGCTAGAACAGTGTGACCTCTGTGACTGGCTGAATATAGGACAGCTGTACAAGCCTGCACTTAGTAGCTGAAGAGTTATTTTAAGACTACAAGCCCTTGGAAATAAGAAGCTTTCAGCTGTGTTTACTTGATTATCTGATCAGCAACTCATCAGGCTTGAGTGGGAGTCTATGAGACCAAGAGAAAGATGACCTGGAAAGTCAGGGTGCTTGTCAGTCCTATCACTATGTGAAATAGGATGAAGATGAATGTGAGCTTTGTATGTTGTAGAAAGTGGGCTGGATTGGAAATGGGCATATTCAAGGTCTAGCCTTGGTTCAATGTGCCACTGGATAAGTCACTTGTTTTCTCTGAGTTTGAAGATCTTGTTCATAAAACAAGAGACTAGATGGTCTTTTTTTTTTTTTGCTTGAATATATCAGCAAAGGAATTTCATTTCCAGTGCTCCTGCCTCAGTTCTGGTACTTATTTACTCTGACTTGACTATTCCAGTCATATTCTAATGTTCTGTCATACATTTCTCTACTCCATCTTCTACCTTCCTATTAGATGTTGCTCTAAAATCCATGTCTGATCCTTCCACTTGTCTGCTTAGAACTCCTCAATGGTTTCCTATTTCCTTTAAAATAATCTACATTGCTTTTGTGTAGCATTTAAAGCTCTTTCTGATTTGGTTCCATTTACATCTCCAACCTCATTGCTCTTTATTCCTCATCATATATCCATACTTACCTCTTACCCATCCACAAACGTGAGGGGCATATGTGAAGCTGACCGATTTTTGCTCTGAACCTACTCTTTATTTTTACTCAGATATATTTATACTATTACCCCTGAAAGAAATTCCCTTCCTCACCATTTGTGCCTAGTATTCTTTTCACTCCACAAAATTCAGATAAAATGTTTTCTTTTATTTCCCCCTATAGGAATAGTTGACCATCTCTGACTTTATGCCACCATTTCATCTAGCACATGCTTCTATGTGATTGGACTCTCAAGACTGCATTAAAATTCTTTACTGACATTTTTTCTCTCCATTCTTAAATCTTATTATTGTACATTTAGTTTCTTGTATATCTAATAGTTGCTACCTAAGGTTCTCAATAAATGTTGGTCTAATGGAACTAACATTAATAAATGTAAGCTCTTTAAAGGCAGGGGTCATGATTATGTCTTCATTGTATACTCAGCACTAAACACATCTGAAACACAATAGATGTCTATTAAATGACTATTAAATGAATAATAGATAGATTAATGCATGTATTAATAGTTTTTTGTACAAAGATAACAATCCAAGTTCATCTCTGCTATATAGTTACTGTTGTCATAAATGATGTCAATATGATGGGAATGGTAATTTAATTTGAAATACAGTATTAGTTTAACCTGAAAGAGAGAAAGTTAAATTAAAAACAAAGTCTCTTTTTAAGTTATTCATACTTAATAAATAGGCTTAAAAACTGGGCCTTTTATGCCTCTCATTATGTACTACATTCAAGATCAGAAGGATTTTTACCTTTATTTTGCTATGTATGTGCTTTATTACCTGTTCCTTGTGTTGTCAGTTATAACTTGTGTAAGCTTGGTCAGTTTCTTCATTTTAAAACTGGAGATACTGCCCCTAGCTGTTTTTTCTCAGTGGTTAGAGAATTGACCCAAGGACTAAAGAGTCATAAGTTCAATTTTGGTCAAGGGCATGTACCTCGATTGCGGGCTCAGTCCCTGTGTGCAGGAGGCAACCAATCAATGTGTCTCTCTCACATTAATGTTTCTTTCTCTCTGTCTCTCCACTCTCCCTTCCACTCTGAAAATCTATGGAGAAAATATTTTCAGGTGAGAATTAACAAAAAAATGAAAAATTTAATAAAATAAGTAAATAAAACTGGAGTTACTAATTCTTATTGACTTTATAGTAACGATGGGAAGCCAATCTTTAGGAAAGTGGTTTGTCATCTATAAACTGCAATATAAAGGAAAAAGTTTATTATTTTATTCATATATTTCTTAATTCTAAGGTTACTCTTTATATCTAAATCAAGTCCTCTTTCTTAAACCTTAACATTATTTTCATAAGGTCCTATTCTGCAGAAATGAAGATTAACCATTTACCTCCATTTGGATAGAGCAGGGGTCCTCAAACTACGGCCCGCGGGCCACATGCAAATACAAATATTGTATTTGTTCCCGTTTTGTTTTTTTTACTTCAAAATAAGATATGTGCAGTGTGCATAGGAATTTGTTCATAGTTTTTTTTAAAACTATAGTCCGGCCCTCCAACGGTCTGAGGGACAGTGAACTGGCCCCCTGTTTAAAAAGTTTGAGGACCCCTGGGATAGAGGGTACCTATTTTATTTAATATTAGAGGCCCAGTGCACAAAAATTCGTGCACTCGGACGGTGGGGGGGGGGGCATCTCTCAGCCTAGCCTGCATGCTCTCACAATCCGGGACCCCTTGGGTAGGGTCCAGTCCCATAGCAGCATGGCTCTGGTTCCCTGGGGCTGTGGGGCCTGGGAGAGGGACCAAGAGGCCACTCTGATCGCAGCATGGCTCCAGTTCCCGGGAGCCTGTTGGCAGGGTGAGGGACCAAGATTTCCAGATCGCAGCATGGCTCTGGTTCCCCAGAGCCTGCGGGCGGTGTGAGGGACCCAGAGGCCAGTCCAATTGCAGCATGGCTCTGTTCCCACAGCGCGGTGGCGGCAGCTGTTGGCAGCTGGGACCCAGGACTGACTTCCGCCATGCCGGCCAGGACCCTAGCCTGGTGTTCGGTCGTCTGTCTGGACGTTTAGGTCGTGACGGACCCTGGCTCTTTATATATTAGGATATTATTCAATACTTTCAATTTCATCTTCTCCATATATATTAGTCAACTTGGGCTGCCATAACAAAATACCATATACGAGGTAATTTAAACTATGGACATTTATTTCTCATAGTTATAAAGGCTGAGAAGCCTAAGATTAAGGTACTGCCTGATTCAGTTTCTGATGTGGGCTCTTTTCCTGGCTTACAGACAACCACCTTCTTTCTGTGTCCTTATATGGCCTAGAGAGTGAGACTTCTGGGTCTCTTCTTATAAGATACTAATCCTATTATATTAGGGACTTATCCTTATTACCGTATTTAACCTTAATTACTTCTGTAAAGGCAACATCTCCAAACAACATTACATTGGGAGTTGAGACTCCAACACCTACATTTGGAAGGGACACAGTTCAGTCTATTGCATCACATCAAATAGCAGCCAAGGAATTCTTTCATGCTGCACCACCAGATTTTCAATGGATACCTATGCTTCATCTTGGTTATATGTATTTAAGTGAACTGGCAGAATAACTGGCAGAATATATGTGCTTATGTAACTTTAAATGTATATATGTATATGTGTATGAGTGTGCGTGTATTTATTGTTTTATTTTTGTATTTAATTTATCTCTGGGACACATGAACCCCAATATTCTCATCCCAATGCCTCTATTGACTTTGATTAAAGTTTAATCAGTTTTTCTTGGCAAGGAAGTAAAAACCTCCTCTATATGTTTGTTAATGTTATGAATTAGCAGGAGATATTCAGAATAGAGTTGACTACATGTTGTTTGAAAATTGTTTACAGCAAATAATGAACAAAGCAAATCAGATTGCCAAAGGCTTGGCTGTTGAGAAAGTGTAGCACATTATTAATTAAAATACAAGTCAGCTTTTCCAGCACTTGTAGCCCGTGGGTATCAAATGTACTCCACTTGATTGAATCAGGTAGTAGCAGCACAGGCATTTTTTATTTTGTGCTGGAAGGGATAAAAAAAATGTAAAGCTGTTTTCTGCTACTTCATTTGAAAAAATATTATTTTGGCATAAAGACCTACCAGCTGCAACAGACAGGCAGAAATAATATAAAAATCTACATTATACTCTTGCACTGTGATTTTAAACAAGGGATCTACAACCCCAGACACTCTCATGGCATTGTATTATAGGCAGACCTTTGTCTATGGCCAAGGAAACAGTTTCCATGGAGATGCAAGGCATTTGACAATGTTCACTGTTTTGGTGAAGAAAATTAATCCAAGCAGGAGACCAGTTTATAGTTATAAGATTTTTTTTTCTGTGCAAGACGAGGGAAAGAAAGAGTTGGGAAGTAGCGTAGAAGAAAAACATATCTGCCTTTTGGGTATTCTTTTTAAACATGCTGAAGTCAGTGAAATTTTGGCAAACCACAAATTATGTTTCCAGTTTCAATGCTGATGGGAATTCTCAGGTGAAAGAAAAAATAGTAAAGAGAATGTGATCTTTTATAATACACTTAAACATTTAGCTTACCCCTAGGATAAATCAGAAAAAGAAATAATGCTGAAAGATTTTATTTTTTTATTCAAATACTGTTAAATATTAAACTAGGAGTGATTTTTTTAACTCTGTCTTGTTCCAAGTTCTTCATGGACAAAGATTACTTTTCAATCATTCCTACATACCTTTTATCCTAATATCTGGGGAAATAATTGAAAGAATATGTTTTTAATAAATGTTGAATGCTATGGATGTAGCAAACCATGATGCTCCATAGAAGAATAAATAAAATAATTTTAAAGAAATTTTCACGCTACCTAAAGAGTCAGCTCTACTCAAGTCAGAAATGCCTCTAGGTTCAATTTAGGCAACTTTGAAATATTCATTAACACTTTAAAGCTATTGGTGTTGGAGAGATTATTTAGAAATGTTAGAGCAGTTGACAACAACACTGATTGAAGAAATAAGATTTGTAATAATGGGCAGAATCACTGTTGACAGAAAGCAAACAGAGTGTGTCATAGCCTTTTGACCTGTGAGATGTTGGTCCAGAAATTCCATTCCCACTGTTAGTATATTTCTGGGTAAAATTAGTCACGCCTGGCCATTGGATTAAACTTCTTCCTCCCTTGTCCTACTCATGGGTTTGAAATCTTTAGAGTGGGCACTAATGGATCAGATTAATCTCTATCTTTTGCAAGCAGATTTCCTGAGTTTACATTAATGAATTCCTACAGCTCTCAAGCTAAGGCATTCAATGAAACAAATTGAATAGCAATCAAATTCATTCAAGTCTCTTTCGTTTTAGTCCAGGTCTATCATAGTCTAATTCATAGTCATTGTTTGAATTCCTTTTTACCCTGGTAGTTTAGTTGGACTTTGCTCATCATTTAGAAAGCTTTACCTGAATAAGAAAGTTCTTCACTGACCTAGGTATATGGTGTCTTGACAATGTTCCTCTGGCCTCAGAGATCAGCTATGTGTCATAGAGCCACAGGGGGAGGAGCTGGCTTCTGTCCCCATTCCAGAAGCAACATCCTGTCTGGCCTAGTAAAAGAGATGTGTTACAATGGCAATTTACATGTCTCCTCCATCCCTTCTTCCCTCTCTTTTTCCCCATCTTATAAAATATGTGCTAAATCTGCCTGTTTCTCCTTCTGTTTTGTCCTCTTCTCTCACTCTTTTTTCCAATGACCAGTATGAAGTCATTACATCCTTTTCAATCATTTTAAACCCCTGCCTTGTGAATACTTCACCTGGAACTCCTCCTCCCCTATTCTTTTCTCTGTCTGCTGTAGGTACAAAGTAGGTTTCTTCCTTCCAAATCCCTATTCTGCCAAAAGAATTTGCCTTAAGGATGAAAAGACATATACAATATTATAAATTGTCATTGATATGTGAGTCATCACATTTCTTTTCTCCCTTCTCCTAGGTTTTTAAGCTGTTTGCATGGTCATGAGACAACAGTTTCAAGGCTATCTTGGCTGTTCTTGTTTTTTTACTTCCTCTCTTGTGTGGGAATGTAAATCTTCATGGCTATAGAGCAACTGATTGTGACCTTTATGTGTTAGCATTTCTGTTCCCTGAAAACTAAAAATAGGCCTTAATCTTCTCAACAAGTACGGGTCCAAAAGGGGTTCTTTGATTAATAGCTGCCTATACATAGTGGTATCTTGTCCTCCTTTGAGCACTGTGGGTGGGGGAGGGGTGCTGACTAAAGGGAGTCAGAGCTGCAGTGTTCCCATTTCTTATGGATCATTTCTTGTCTTGACCCCAGAGTCCAGCTCTTTCCTGACTTCTGCGTTCCATTAAGAAGGCTGCTTCTGAAAAATATGCCACC
This sequence comes from Myotis lucifugus, assembly GCF_000147115.1. Classification (NCBI taxonomy): domain Eukaryota; kingdom Metazoa; phylum Chordata; class Mammalia; order Chiroptera; family Vespertilionidae; genus Myotis; species Myotis lucifugus. The sequence continues at coordinate 725,842 of NW_005871137.1, forward strand.
AAACATAGGCTGCATGTTTTTCTTTCATTTTGAAATTTATCTCAGGTTTTGTTTTTTTAATTTTGCATGTCAGTTCTCAAAAATTTCACTGTATAACAGAATGCTTGAGAATCTAGTACTCAGTGGTGCCCAAGCAAATAAATACACAAGTCCTCCTCCCCTCTTCCAAAACAAGACCTAAGCATTAAAGTCTAAATTATAATCTTTTTTTTTAATCACTGGTTGCCTTTGCAGGGGTGAATGAGATTCCAATTGCTGATAGTTCTGATAGGCTCAATACCTGCCCATATTTGAAATCCACATTCAAATACATATTGGGTCAAACCTTAACCAGATGTAGGTACACAGCAGGGTTATTGGATTTCTTGATGATGAATAGAAAGCAGACAATGCACCTGTCTGGTTGCAGAATGGATTTGCATAAAAATGAAGGAACAGTACACATGCTTATGTAAAGTGTTGATTAACAGAATCACCTATATATATATATATGTTAAAAAAAAACCAAAACACCACACCAAGCCATGCAATACAGTTTTTCTAAGTGAAACCATGTTAGGCGTTATAAAAACACACATGCAATTGCCAACAATTAGAAAATGTGTTGATAGGCTGGGGCCATCTTAGAATTATTTAATTTCCTGGCACATTTATCCTCTAAAGAAGGGAAATACTGTACTATGCCAGTCAATTAGATATTAGATTAGAGAAGAAACTAATTACAAAATGCCATTTGCCATTTGATTCTTTTGTGCTTAAAGTAGGAGGAAGGGGTGAAGATTGGGAAAGAAACTACCTGAGGAGACATAAGACACCCCAAGATCAACCTGTTTCTAAATCTATTTTTGTTGATTTCAGAGGTAAGAAGGTATTTCAGAGGGAAGAAGGTAGAGAGAGAGAGAGAAACATCAATTATCAGAGAGAACCATCAATTGGGTGCCTCTTGCATGCCCCTACTGGGAATTGAGCCCACAACCCAGGCATGAGCCCTGACCAGGAATCAAACCATGACCTCCTGTTTCATGGGTCGATGCTCAACCACTGAACCACACCAGCTGCGCAAGAACAACCTGTTTTTATTGAACACAAAGTCTCCAAGATGAGTAGCCTTGGGGGTATTAATGCTAGAATTCATATTCTCAACTCAAATCAACTGACTTGAAGAGTAATTTCTGAGAATAACCAAGAGAAATGAAAAACTATGTCTAAATAAAAATTTGTACATGAATGTGCATATCAGCATTATTCATAATAGTGAAAAAGTGAATATAATCCAGTCATCTATTATCTAATGAATGGATAAATAAAATATTGTATGCCCCTACAATGGGATATCATTTGTTATAAAAAAACAACAACAACAAGTTACCATACATGCTATAACATGAATAAACCTTGAAAACATTATCTTAAGTAAAAGAATACAGTCACAAAAGGCCACATTTATATGATTCCATTTCTCTGAAATATTAAGGATAAGCAAATTGATAGAGATAGAAAGTGGGTTAGCTAATGCCTAAGACTGGTGGGTCAAGGGTTGGAGGAAAATAGAGAGTCACTGTTAATGATACATTGTTTTGAGGGGTGAAGAAATATTTTTAAATTGATGGTATTGATAGTTGTATGACTCTGTGAACATACTAAAAACCATTGAATTATACAGTTTAAAAGGGTGAATTTTATGGTATGTGAACTCATGGACACAAGGAATAGTGTGGTGATTGCAGGGAGTGGGGAGTAGGGTGAGGTAGAGAAAGGTATTGGGAGATAAATGGTCATGTACGAAGACTTGACTTGGGGTGGTGAACATACAAGATAGTATGCAAATGATGTGTTGTAGAATTATATACCTGAAACCTATATAATTGTGTTAACCAGTGTCACCCAAAAAAAATTTCAATTAAAAAAGGGTGAATTTTATGGTATGGAAATTATATCTCCAATATAAAAATAGATAAATGAATAAACAGAAAAAATAGGCCTCATCTGATAATTACCTTCCTACAGATATAATTGGTAAAGAGGAGGGTTTAGCCCTAGCTGGTTTGGCTCAGTGGATAGAGTGTTGGCCTGTGGACTAAAGGGTACCAGGTTCGATTCCGGTCAAGGGCATATACCTTGGTTGCAGGCACATCCCCAGTAGGGGGTGTGCAGGAGGCAGCTGATCGATGTTTCTCTCTCATTGATGTTTCTAACTCTCTCTATCCCTCTCCCTTCCTCTTTGTAAAAAGTCAATAAAATATATTTAAAAAGAGAGGAGGGTTTATGAAAAATAATAAGAATAAAAAGGAAAATAAACTGATGAACAAAATAGATCCAAAGACATGGAACAGACTGACAATCTCAGAGGGAAGGCCAAAGTGGGTGGGGGAAAGAGGAAGAGATTAACCAAAGAACTTATATGTGTATATGCATAACCCATGGACATAGATAATAGTGCAGTGAAGGCCTGGGAATAGGGGGCAGGAGCCGGGTGGAGGGGGTCAATGGCAGAAAAAGGGGACATCTGTAATTCTTTCAACTATAAAGATTTTTTAAAAGGATATGGATTTCTAAACGAGTTATGAAAAAATCTAATAAAATACATGCCATCATCCTATATAATAGAAGGCTAATATGCAAATAGACCAAACGGCAGAACAACTGAACAACCAGTTGCTATGACATGTGCTGACCACCAGGGTGTGCGTGGGGAACATGGAAGACATTGGCAGCAGGCAGCAGAGTGTGGAACATGGTGGGTGTTGGCCGCAGCAGAATGGTGGAGGTGAGCAGGGGTGCCAGACCAAGGCAGGGCACCAGTCGCTGTCATCGAGTCTAGCTTCTGGTGGTTACTGACAATTCTTTGCTCCTGCTCATCATGGTCCAGCCTGGGCACTCACACCGGCTGCCAGAGCTGGCCCCACTTGCACCTGCTGCTGGCGCCAGCCCTACTCCCACCCACAGCTGGCACCAGAGCCACCGCTCGCATTCACTGCCAGTACCCAACGCTGGTCCCTATCACTTGGCACTGTCAGTGGGTGCAAGAGGCGACTGCTGCTCTGATCATCCCTGAAGGCTTCTCCACCTCCCCCTGCTCCTGAGGGGCAATCAGGGCAGCAGCCAGCACTTGCACCCAATGATAGTGCCGGCCCAACTTGAACCCGCTGCTGGTGCCGGCCCCAATCACTCTGTGCCATCAGCAGGTGCAAGCAGGGCCAGTGCTGTCAGCACGTGGGAGCAGCAGTGGAGCTGGGCTGCCAGCAGACAAGGGACTGGGGGACACAGTGGGAGGGGCCAAGTGGGGGGCACAGAGGATGGGCCGAGACTCGCCCCGGTGCCCACTGCAACCTTGCAGCCTACAGTTCCTTTCAAGGTGCATGAATTCGTGCCCTGGGCCCCTAGTGTAAATATAATCTTTCCAAGTCTTCCACTTGTTACATTCAAAAGCCTTGACTCTTTGGATTACTTCACATTTCCTAACAAGTGAAAGGGTGAAAAGCAGGAAAAAATTTGAACCAAGAATGCTAAACAACTTCTGCAGCAATTTCATTCTTACTCAAAATAAAACTAGTGTTTACAACACAAGAGTTTGACAGATGGCCATGCAAATGAAGGCTCAGGAATACACTGTGTACCATATTATTGTTGTTTAGTATTTATTGAGCACTCACAGAATTCAAGACACTAAAAAAAAAAATTACAACCCCAGTTATGCAAATTATAACCTAAAAAGCACATAAAGTCATATTACCTACTACTGTCTTCAATGGATTAATAATGCATGCAATATTCCAAAGGTCAGGGCTCAATCATATTAATATCAGTGCTAGGAATATATCCTGTTCAAATTAACCTGTTTTCTTTATCCCCTCTCTTTTTCTGGATATTTTTCCTGATATATTTCTAATATTTTAATACCATAGTACAATCCTTGATATTAAAATTCTACCAAAACATGTTTTTGCAACATACAGCATTGTATATGATTAAGATCTTCTTACAATTTTATTTTTACTAAAGTTACCCTTTGTAGTGATGCTTCTAAATCTACACCACTGACCCAGACCTTTCCTTGCAGAAGGGCTAGTTGACCAAGATAATACTTAAAGATCTTAAGTGTTGCTAATTGAGAAAGAACCACTTTAGAATTTTAATACAAAGACTCTCTTAACTGCATGTAGAGGCTAAAAATTATTTATGAAATTGACATATATCCAATTTTCAATTCTTAGCTCCAGACTGACTTAGAAACTGACAGGAAACTTGTACAAGGCTGTTAGGAAAGATGAATCTTCCTAGGTTTCTACAACATTATTCATTCTAACAAGGAGAGACAATTACATGCTTTTACACCCATAACATACCTAAGCTGCCATGTCCTGGAATTTTCTACATGGGTGCATATCTCTTGGAATTTGAAGCTTCCTCGTGGGACAATGTGATAAATGCTTACATCGTTGAAGTAAATTTTAATCTAAGATGATTATACAATAGGAATAAAAAATTTTCAAAATCAATTGAAAGATTATCAAAGAAGATAAACCCAGATGCTATCCCTTACCTATGGTATGAGGTGATGTCTTTGCTATATTCTTACACCTTACGTTCAAGCCTGACATCTGTAAAATGTGTTGGAAAGAATAAATCCACTTATCTTTACGTTTTCAGCTTGACATGAAAAAGTGATTCCTAATAGTAATACTGATTTCAACCTAGGCTATCTTTTTAGTGTTCTTTTGTAATTTTTTCTTGTAGCAAGAGAAAGATACTCCATATTACTATTATTTTTATCATAATTTTATTATGATTGTTACTATTTAAATATGCATTCTTCTAATTCCATAATCCTCTAATTTAGTCTTTAGAGAAAATTATGGTCTAAGTTACTGTTTTGGTGACATGCTGACAAGCGGTGACAGTAATAGACAATTTATAGCAAAATTTGCATATCATTGGCTTCTTTTTTTATCCCATATTCTATATGCCTGACATATATCTTTGTATGTGATTACTATGTTTCAGATTTTTAAAAAATATTAAGCAAGATTAAAAAACTATCAAGTGCTGAAACATGAATGAATTGAATTGGAAACACATTCATATGAAGAGTAGGATAAAAACTGCTCAACTTTTAGATTGGTCTTCCTTAAGATCTCTAGTTCTCCAATAGTATTTACTTAATTACTTAAAATGGCAAGTTGCATCTCTAAAGTGACTTAGTTTTATTAGTTTAGCATGTTACTTATGAAAGACTACCCTCATTACATAAAAGGCACAAGTATAAATTGATATTGAAAATAATTTGAAAGAAATTATTGATATTAGGTATAAATTGATATTGAAAATAATTTGGCTAATGTTTGTATTTTGGGTTACTTAGATGCTATTTTGTACCACTCCAGTGAAACTTTTCTTGATGAGATCAAGAGCATGCTTAAAGAAATGCTGATGAAAAAAATAAAATAAAGTAAATGAATAAATAAAAGAAATGCTGAACATCCAGTATCCAGCTTCGGAAATTGCCCTCATTTATTACATTCTGCTGCCTCTCCTTTCTCATCACCTGCTTGTTCCTTGATCACCTATGTGAGAACAGGACTATAGAAATGTGATTGAAACTGCCCTCTGATATCAAATGGTTTTGTGGTGTTAGGCACAAGGAAAAAACAATTTAAAGACAGAAAAAAACCCCAAAAGATATGAGGATGTAAAAAGAGAAGCTTCCACTGCCACCTGGCCTCTCTGGAAATCTCTGTGGATCTGAAGAAAATCTTAGGAATTAATCATTCTTGTTAAAATATGATATTCTTTAAAATTTATCTTTATTGCTTAAAGTATTACAGATGTCCCCTTTGTTTGCTTGTGTGTTTTTTTTTTCCTATTGACACCTCTACCCCATACCTGTCCCATCCCAGGCCTTCACCACTCTATTGTCTGTGTCCATGGGTTATGCATATATGCATACTAGAGGCCCCGTGTACGAAATCGTGCACTGGGGGGGGAGGAGTCCCCTCAGCCAGGCCTGCACCCTCTTGCACTCCAGGAGCCCTCAGGGGATGTCTAACTGAGGGGCCTAAGCCATCAGTTGGACATCCTTAGTGCTGCCGTGGAGGCAGGAGATGCTCCCGCCACCACTGCTGCACTAGCCAGCCGTGAGCCCAGTTTCTGGCTGAGCGATGCTCCCCCTGTGGGAGTGCACTGGCCACCAGGGGGCAGCTCCTGCATTGAGCGTTTGTCCCCCTGGTGGTCAGTGCACATCATAGCAATCAGTCATTCTGCCGTTCGGTTGATTTGCATATTAGCCTTTTATTATATAGGACTAGAGGCCCGGTGCACAAAACTTTGTGCACTCGGGGGGGTGGGTCCCTCAGCCCGGCCTGTGCCCTCTCACAGTCTGGGACCCCTTGGGGGATGTCCACCTGCTGGCTTAGGCCCGCCCTCTGGGGGATCAGGCCTAAGCTGGCAGTCAGACATCCCTCTGGCAGCCCAGGAGTCCTCGGAGGATGTCCAGTTGCCAGTGGGGACCAGGCCTAAGCTGCAGTTGGACAGCCTTAGTGCTGATGAGGAGGCGGGAGAGGCTCCCGCCATCACTGCTGTGCTGGCAGCCGTCAGCCTGGCTTGTGGCTGAGCAGAGCTCCCCCTGTGGGAGCGCACTGACCACCAGGGGGCAGCTCCTGCAATGAGCGTCTGCCCCCTGGTGGTCAGTGTGTGTCATAGTGACCAGTCATTCCCAGTCTTTCTGCTGTTAGGGTCAATTTGCATATTACCCTTTTATTATATGCCTGGTGCATGGGTGGGGGCCGGCTGGTTTGCCCTGAAGGGTGTCCTGGATCAGGATGGGGGTCCCTGCTGGAGTGCCTGGCCAGTCTGGGTGAGGGGCTGAGGGCCGTTTTCAGACTGGCTACACCCCCTTCAGGGTTGGGGTCCCTGCTGGAGTGCCTGGCCAGCCTGAGTGAGGGGCTGAGAGCTGTTTGCAGGCTGGTTAAGCCCCCAAGCAGGGACCCTCACCCCTTAAGGGTGTAGCCAGCCTAGGTGAGGGGCTGATGGCTGTATGTAGGCTGGCCAAGACCCCCAGCAGGGACCCTCACCCCATGAGGGTGTGGCCAGCCTGGGTGAGGAGCTGATGGCTGTTTGCAGGCTGGCCACGGCCCCCAGCCACCCAAGCTCCCAGTGGAGGCTGGCTGGAAGCAGGTGTCTGGGATTTATTTAGCTTCTATGATTGAAACTTTGTTGCCTTTAGCGGAGGCCACAGCCAGCCAGGGCAGGCGGGAAGCTTGGCTTCCTCCATTGCCGGGGCAACCAAGCCTCCTGCTTGCTCCAGCTTCGTGGCTGCTGGCTGCCATCTTGGTTGGGTTAATTTGCATATAGTTGCTCTGATTAGCTGGTGGGCATGGCTTGGGGCGTAGCAAAGGTACAGTCAATTTGCATGTTTCTCTTTTATTAGATTAGATAAGGTCTCCAGTTAATCACTCAACTCCCACCCCCACCCTCTGAAATTCATCAGTCTAAGCTATGATATTATTGAATCAAGGACAAAGTTCCATCTTTGTGTATTTGCTACACATGCAGCTAGAGCTTACTTTCCACTTTTCCTTTCAAGATTCTCTTTCACCCATGCCAACCTCTCCATTCTATCACTGATGTCTTCTTCCAGGCACTTCCCAATTTATACCTGAATAACTATCTCCCAGAATGTCATTTGTCTTTTCAGGGGTCTCGCCAAGTTTTATTTGCTAATCAAGACATGGCTGGAGTCCTACCTTCTCCATGAATCTTTCCTGTTTATCTTTGTCTTCATGGATTTCTCTCATTTCTGAAGTCCTACAGCATTAAAGTAAAAATGCTTACAGATTATCTACATAAATGTAGTAATTAATTTCATATTGTCACAGTCCATAATAGCCTCTCAAGCATTAGTATTGGTTTTCTAAACCACATGCAGTTTTTCAAGAGCTAGGATGCTAGCTTATACTTATTTATATATCTGTTAATTTAGAGTACATACTAGACAAGTAAATGTTGATTAATTTTTTTATTAATGAGCTCCTTTTTGGCTTCCTTTACTATAATGTCTTTACCAACAAAGAAATCAACATATGTGATTTTATGAATCTATTACATGTATCTTATCCCATTAAATTAGGGAAATAAAACAGATTAGAGGATCATCGTTATTGTCATGAATTCATTTTCTACTTGGAGAGACAAGGAAGGGAAGAACAATGCAAAACAGTACATCCAAGGGTCAGATTGTGGGTTTTAAAGGATATAATTTTTATGTCCATTGGTGAGGAAGGGGATGGACAAGAGCTTTCACTAGCAACATTTTTTACAAAGTCTAAGATAGATGGAGATGAAGTGTTAATTCTTTTCTTAATAATGGTTATACCACCTGCATAAGTGCTACCATTGTATTTCTAAAAAGGAGTTATATGTGTGCTTCTCCTCCAAATGTAGGTATTTATTAAGAAGACATGATGAAAATAAAGATTTTATTATTTCTGTACCGATGGGGGAGGTTGAAATTAGGGAGATTGTAGAGATCCTTAGAGAGAACAACATCATTGTCTCAACATTTTGGTTCTGTATAAGAAAAGTGATTTTGAGAGAGACTCATTAACAAAGAAAATAAGAGTTTATTTTCAGAAAGCCTCATAAAACAGGTGGAAAGATTATGATAACCATGTAATCCACCTACTGGCATAGTACAAATAGAAACTTTCTGTTACAGCTCAAGAATATAAATAGAAGTAAACGGTAGCATTATTATATGAATAAATGAGTTAGTCAATCAATCACTGACAAAGCATACTCTGTAATCAAAAGATTTTTCATGTTATGATTAATTCCATGTAATACAAGTCTAAATATTACATAAACCCCTTTGGCATTGAGTAATACTTCATAAGACAAAAAAAGCACTTTCCACAGCCAACGAGTGGCAGATAGCCAGAACAATTCTCTTGGATTTCAGCATCTGGGTGGCCACTAAACAAAATCTGGGGATACTTTGAAAGTCAAAGTATATAGTTCTACATGGTCTTATATGGTAGCCATGAACCACGCGTCATTACTTAGTGCTGGTGGAGACAGAATTGAACGAAAGGAACAAACTCCTTGGAACTAAACTATTACCACGTTGTAAGCATGGAACATACACCAGGTAGTATGTGTTAGTGGGGGAAGCGTTGAATATTGAACAGATATTTGTCCTCCTCGATACAGAGGAGGAGGCTGCAACGATAGCATATACCAGGTATTCATCTGAACAGCCATTAATCCTGAGCACCACGTTGGCACAAAAGTTCACCAAAGAAGCACACATCTTTAATGTCAGTTTATCAGAATCACCTTTTGCCAGGTATGCTCAAATGTGTTTCTCTCACTTAAACAGCAAAATGTTCTCCCTCTAGCAAAGTGAAGATGATAATTGACAAAATGACCAGGACCACTTGAAATTCAAAATGGTGTTCCATGCCTAAGTTCAGCCAGGATAGAAGAACCCAGAGAAATAACATTTTGATTTTACGTTGGTGTTAGGCATTGGTTTCCTATAAAAGAGCTGGCAAGGGCTATTATTATTACCCCATTGTGCTGGTGCTGAAGGACAGCTGTGGTCCTCCTCAGATGCAAACACTCTCGCAGACAGTTTCTTGACCTGTGTGTTAACTTCTATTTTGCATAGATTTTCCAAAACTAAAAATATAGAAAGAGGATAAATTCCCCAGAAATTCAAAATGTTTCAATAGAGGAGCTTCAGCAAGAGTGGATTTACTTTCTGGGAGAATCTCAGTAAATAACCAAAATCATATTTTATTACCAGATGTGCAGATTTAATTTTTTTCTATGAAAACAAGATCAGAAACTTCCTCCAAGACAATGTCCCTTTACATGGACTAATGTTTTTCAAAAGTTTAAGAAATCCTAGATATGGAAAATATGAGCAAATGAGTCTTTATTTGCTCTTTATTCCCCACCTACATGCAGAAGAGTGAACAAGTAAGTATTATTAATAATTCTTAGGCGGGTCATGTGAAAATATAAACTCTGAACTGGACAACAGTGTGGTGACTGCGGTAGGGAGTGGGGTGGGTGGAAATGGAAGAGGGCATAGAGGGGCTAAATGGTGATGGGAAATATAAAATAAATTTTAAAAATAAAATCTGCACTTCATGGTGAACAAGAGAAGACATTTTATAGAAGAAAGTACACATTCCACCATTTTCAGATGCATTTACAAATAAATTGTTTTTCAAGATGGGGACTCCAATAACTGTCACCACCTTTTCTCCCCACCTGGAAACTCTCAGACGGTGCCCAAACTAGAGTTCTTCATGACTTCTGTCTGTTTTACTTCCAATTCAGAGTCATCTTAACAAACAGCAGGGTGGCAGGCTAAAAGGCACTTTACCATCTCTCTCTTTTTGTAAGTTTTTCATAAAATCAGAGGCAATTGGAGCTAGAAGGGGTCTTAACATCTATCTAATATTCACCTCTCCTTTTATGGGTGAACAAGCTTTATGGAGGAAATAGGACTCAAAATCTGTCAGCTGGATAAAGAATGAAACCTAGAATCTGAGTCTCCAAATTCTCAGCCGGTGGTGTTTGATTTCTCCAAACCATATTCCTTCCATCCACAATATCTGGAGGTCCATGCTAAGGCTTTTACTATAAAGCAAGGAGAAGTCTGCACATTACTTTTGCAGAGCATTACACATCTATATATCTATATATATATAAAAGGCTAAGTGACCGGCTGACCAGCTGACCGGCTGGTAGTTATGATGCGCACTGACCACCAGGGGGCAGATGCTCAACGCAGGAGCTGCCGAGCGACAGCAACTTTGCAGAGTGCCCTCTCTCACTCCAGGACTCCTCAGGGGATGTTGGACTGCCGGTTTCGGCCCAATCCCCGCAGGCCAGGCCAGGGGACTCCACCTGCCGGAGGGACCCTGCTCACTCTGCAGATGCCCTTTGAGCCCTGGCACCACCCCAGGTGCAGCCCACAGGGGAGGAACCACGGGAAGATGGCTCCAGGTTGTGTCTGGCTGGTCTTGCCCAGTCCTGCCCCGCGGGACACCTTCTAATTAATTTACTTTCAATGTGCATAAATCCGTGCACTGGGCCTCTAGTCTCAACATATGAGCATAATCCAGCCATAATGTATTCATTTTTAAAAAATAACAGAGCAGTTATTATAATATGGACTTTTATAATTCTAACAAAATATTTGTATATGGAAGGGACATGGTGGAAGCCTATTTAAGACAGTTAAGCAGATTTTGGGGCCACAAGCCTTATATGGTAGGAAATCCCCAAGGCGTGGGTTGACTTATTTTAGTTGCATTCTCCTGTGAATTGGACACCTTCCTTTGGGGAACAAATGACTCTGTGATGCCCAGATGTAAAGTTTGAAATGTGTCTACTAGCAAATGCAAAGAGCACAAAGATCTCATTATGGCAGGATAAGAAGATGATGCTTAGAGGCGGTGTGTCCTTGGGTGAAAAAGGTTAGGAAGGGAACTAGATTTACTATTATTTTGATAATATGACCAATGTGGTTTATTTTCCCTCTTACCTAGATAAATTTGTGCCATGTAAAATCTTAATTGAATTTGTTTTATTAGATTTACTTTTAAGTAAAACAAAAATAATAATGTTCTTTTGCTTATGTTCTTTAGGCAACTGTAGTTTCCCTTTTAATTCAAGTCATATAATGGCACCAGCAAACATGTGTTTTTACATTGCAGAATTATGTCATCATAATGATAAAAAATAGTTTGTTAAAAAAAGTACAACGTTATAAACCTCATATTAAAGGTTTTTAAATTATATTACATACATTCCCATCCAGCAGATTAAGACACTGAGGCTGAAAAAATTACATAATTCCCCACTGCTAAAAATAAAAATTATTTGAATATGGGGAAAACAGATGACTCTCTTACATTCTGATACTTTTTTCTCTAGTTTTGTAATAATGGGAACATTCTTGAATCATTGATCTCACACTGCACGTTCATAATTAGTCATGAAAGCATATGGCTTCTAGGTTAACATCTTCCCAAATGTGGTATTTTCTCTCCACCCTCACTATGTTCAGAATGATTGGGATAATCTCCTCACTTTTCTTCCTTTCTCTGTTTACCTTCTAAAAATGGCAAACAGACAAACAAAGCAAACTGGATCTGTCATTCCTTTCCTCAATGACGAGTCTGTTTCATATGCGCTTCCCAATTTTATCATATGCCATTCACTTCCGCTTGCCCCCACAGATATGTTCTCACCACTCTGTAAACACCGTACATCTTTTCACAACTCCTCACCCAATTTATTTCTTCTTTCTGGAATTTCTTTTGAAGGTATCCATCTCTCACTTCAATTTCATCATTTTGGACCAGTTCAAATATCAAGATTCCTTCAGTAGTCATTTCCAATAATCCAGCCACTCTCCCTCTTTAGATTTCAGGGTTACTTTTCCACACCTGTAAGAGAGCACTTGTCAGATTTTCTTTTAATTATTTAATTGCCTCTTCTGACAAACATTTTAACAGTGGTTTTCAAATTTTTTTAAATGAAACTGCCATTAAAACACTTTTTACACTATGACCCAGAAAACACACACACACACACACACACACACACACACACACATACACACACACAGGCACATTCTCACAGAGACACACTGAAACACAGCTCAGATGAAAGAATATATCCCTTATTATGCGCAATGTCCTTTGATATTTTCTACCCTTATTTTTAAAATATTAGTTACAACCTATATATTGATTAACATCTCAATAATGGACCACATTCTCAATTTGAAAAATAATCTCCTAGATGAAAAGAATTACCTGCTCAACATACTGGTTAAATTGATGACTATGCAAAGGACTCAACATACTGGTTAAATTGATGACTATACAAAGATAATACATCTGAAAGTCGATTGTTTTTTTCCCAACTTTGTCTTAAACCTTACCTTGAGCTATGTTCCTGTTTATGTTTTTTGTTTGTTTTTTATTTGTTTTTGTTTTGGTGCTTGAGTAGAGAGACAGGAATAAAGTACACATAGTTTATATTTGCTACTTGGAGTTCTGTTAGAGAGAGATGGTGAGTAGGGGGTAAAACTAGTGATCTAAGTGATTTTTAAAACTTATTTAGCCCATTTCATTGATTATTGTGTTTTTTAATGGGCAGCAAAATCATAAACTATAAGTATAATCATTTTCTGCCCAAGTCATTTTAATTAGTTGATATTAAGCTCAAGATGATTCTATTCAAGCAAAATATCTTAAAAAAAGAATAATATCTGTCAAGAAAGTAGTTAACTCTGGTTCTCTATTTTTACATTTAGTTTGTTTCCATTTTAGTTTTTGACATTCAGTGTTTGACAGACTATGCATTTTATATTATAAATTTTATGGTCACAATCGAGACCCTGGGTTCTTATCAGATATTAATAATCACACCAGAAACATTTTTCTTGGTCCAATGGCAACCTTTGACGTTTGTAACCAGGAGTAAATAGAACATTCAATTCAGTCCATGTGCTCATGTTGGAGCTTAGACAATAAACCAAGCTTTTTCTTGATGCCAACAACTGAGTGGAACTGGGAAGCTTGTGAAAAATCAGTTACAACTCAATTATGGATCCAGCTGTCAATGTATTGATTTTTATGATTATTTATATAGAACTATCTCTAGATTAAAAAAAATGAAAAGTATTTCTTTGTATATTTCATGTCATGGACTTAAAATACAATCAAGAGGTTTTTAGTATTAACATTTAGATTCAGACAATTCCGTGATTTGAGATACTGTCTCAATGACACACTTTCTGTCTGTTGGAGAAAGGAGCTGGATACCAAGCTGTTTCAAAATGATCGGAATTAAGTATGTGACCTCAGTGAAACTGCTGTTATTACTTCTAAAGATGTGGTTCTGAAATAACTTTTTTTCAGACTCCTCCTCCCTCCAAAAAAACAGTACATTGTTTTTTTAAAAAAACAATATATAGCCTATCTGAATTCCAATAGCTGTCTCTTCAGCTCTGCGAGATTGTTAGACTCTGGTTTTCCACAGCCTTTGCTGGGGCCGGGAAACAGACTGCTGTAGTAATATAGGCCAGTTGTAAGATTTACCTCAATGTTTCCTTCTCTTAGGTATCACAGTCCTGTAAGGCCTGTTTTCAAATATCTGAAAAAAAACATTTTCATATATGTTTTCTGTTTTTTAAGGTGTTTGTAGCGGGATTACAATTCTTGAATCAGTTAGGCTTTTTTTTTTAGCAGTTGTATAAACTTTAAATCATATAAAATGGAATATTTTTTGAGCTTTTAAACAAGTAGCCAATTTCCATGTTTCTTGGTCTTTTTTGTGAAAATAAATATGCTTCTCAAATTTAACTTAAAGACAAAACAACAATATAAGTAGAGCTGTAGTAAGAAAACCAAAGGGAGGCTTCTGCCTATTTGGCCATAAAACAGGCCTTGAAGCACCTCCTAAATTCCTAGGCTTCACCCCATGCCGCCTTCAGAACACAATTCCAGAACGGAGGAAATTGGGGGTGGGTGCGTGGAGGAAAGGGATTGGAACAGGATGGGCATTGCTAAAGGCTCCAGCAGCTCATTCTGAAATAGCATGCTTGGCCCTCCATCTTCCAGAGATTCCGATTCTTCCCAGGTGTGGCATTCAAGCACATGGATTTGAAATCGTTCCCAAGGAGACTCTGGCCACCTCTTTCCCTACTGCTCCCTGGGAATACCGGTCCTGAAACGTTTCTCTAAGTGCAGCCCTTCATCAGAGTCACCTGAAAATTCAGAATTTTCTGGGCCCTTTTAGTCATACCAAATTGGAGTCTCTGCGGAAATTCTGATGCAAACTTGTGTTTGAGATGGGATGATAGGGAGGAATGTGGACACATGCTCTTTCACGGGCTTCTTAGCAGTTAGCTAAGCAGTGTGTCCTTTACAAAGGCAGCCAGGGCTGGGCCATCAAGAGCCAAAAACATGACATCAAAACTTTCAGACATATTGTGGGCACTTGATATTGCTATTATGACTAAAATAACACAAATGTCACTAGACATAAGCCCACTATTTTGTAGGAAGGCCTGGGCCTCTCTACAGTACCCATTTTTACCTATGAGAACCACTGAAAAACAAGTCTGATGAAGAAAACATAGCCCGATGGTGAACTGCCAGGACACGTGCAGAATCAGAAAGCTGTGTGCAAAGGCTGCAAGAGGGGTAGGTAGCCCTTGTTGTGTGTTTTTTTCTCATTTTATTTCCAGTTTCTACTTTAAATCCTTCTGGAATTTATGGGGATGATCATTCAGGAATTTATGGCCACAAGTAAAGAATGAATGTAAAGGAACAAATGTTAAGGACAGTTGTAGAAACAAAATCATTATTTCTCATGTAAATTCCATTTCAATCATGCTACCGTGTTGATATCCACAGATAAAGTAGTCATCCCTATTTTGTGATGTGGGTTTATTGACTAATTTGGAACCAGAATGTTATAGGATGATCTTCTCCAGCAATGATAGTGGAGACAGCAGTGACACCACTGCAGAACCACCTGAAAGCTAAGAGCATAGACTCTGTGGCTGGATTGCCTGGGATTGAATGCTGGATCCAGAACTTACTAGCTGTGTAACTGGGAAAGTTCCTTAACCTATGACTCAGATTTATCTGTTAAGATGAAGACGATCATAATATTTTAGCTACCTTGCAAAGTTGCTAGGAAGAGTAAATTTTGTAATAGTTATAAAGTACATTGAACAGTGCCTAGTCCATCTACATGCTAAGTGCCTGTTAACTAATTAAAACACCAGCCTTTGGCCCTGACTGGTTTGGCTCAGTGGATACAGCATCAGCCTGCGGACTGAAAGGTCCCAGGTTCGATTCTAGTCAAGGGCATGTACCTTGGTTGCGGGCACATCCCCAGTAGGAGGTGTGCAGGAGGCAACTGATCAATGTTTCTCTCTCGTCGATGTTTCTAACTCTCTATCCCTCTCCCTTCCTCTCTCTAAAAAATCAATAAAATATATTTAAAAAAACCACCACAACAACAACAAAAAACACCAGCCTTTATTTCTACATGTTATACACCATCTAATGCTTTGCAGGCATATCATCATTTAACACTCCTCATCATTTTATGTAAACCAAAGCACAGAGGGCTTATAAAACTTACGCTGGGTAAACTCGAGAAAGTCAGTGGCAAAATTCAAATGACACAGCATGGACATCTTTACCTTC
The DNA here is from genome assembly GCF_000147115.1 of Myotis lucifugus. Taxonomy (NCBI): domain Eukaryota; kingdom Metazoa; phylum Chordata; class Mammalia; order Chiroptera; family Vespertilionidae; genus Myotis; species Myotis lucifugus. Next base: position 742,095 of record NW_005871137.1, read on the forward strand.
TATATTGACTTACATCAAGTTCTCTGTTTTGCTGGCAGAGTTTGGGCCTGACTCTTCCAGATGATTAAATATCATTAAGAGAGGTGAGGAGAAAGAGTGAGAGAAGGAACAGAATACTAAGAAGAGAATGACCAAGGCAGTTCTATCTTTTATAGTACTTTTTTCTTCTATTTGCTATTCGATATACTGGTATAATCATTTCAGTATCAAATTTTCCTATAAATTTTAGTTTATTTGGGAATTATATTTTTATACATCTTTATGTATCTATTTTTAAATGCATTCAAGCACGTGGGCTTAGAATTATAATGACATTGTCTTTGTGCTTGCTTTTTATCTTTACATGTAGCAGTTGGAAGGACTCCCTGTGACATCCTCACAGTCATTCATTTGCTTTCAGGGAAAAAGTGTTGGGTGGGTCACCTGACTCCCATGATTAGAGCCGAGGGAGTCAAATCTTCCGAGAGGCTTGCCCAACTGAATACTGTGTTTCACTGAGGCTTCACTCCCACTCCAAATCCTCCTCCCACTCCCAACTAGCTAGATATGGCCTCTTGAGCAACCTTCTGGGAGAGGCAAGCCCAGGCTCCATTCAGAATTGCATGACATTATTTCCTCTCATCCCATATTAGTCACATGTTCATCCTTTTTTTTTAGTGGATGAACAACTCTGTTTGTATCTCCCTGAACTTCAAAAAGATCTTTGTATGCAGAGCTATCACAGAGAGGCAATGATTATGGGATCATTTATTTATATTATTATGGCACAATAGAAGTCACTTTGGTCCTTGAAAGTGTCCCAGTGACTCATGATATTTTTTCCGATGTTTTTTGACCTCTGCTCCTTTCCATATTCTCCCATCTCCAATAGATTTGCTTCAAAACCACAGAAAAACCACAGCTGTGTTTGTTGAATAGGAACTCAAAGAATGAAAGTAACTGTTTCCATGAAGGATCTTCAAAGGAGGTAAAATTAGTTTCTTGGTGTCTACATCTGACCAGATATTAAGGGATTTCAGAAATGAAAGTTATCATTTCTTGCTTGGAAAATATTTTCACATGATAAAAAATAGAGAAGTTACAGAGACATCACTAAGATCAGAAGACTGTAGGTTTTGTTATTGCATTGCAACATTACAAATGAGATGAGACACAAATCACGATGAATGCATGATAGAAAGTAATAATAGATTAAATGTATTTAATCATCTGAAGAGACAAATGTGATTATCAGAATATAAAATATTAAATGTCAAAGTCAACAAAAATATGTAGGGTTAACAAAAGAAGACATTGATTTATGGAAGTTATGCAAAGTGTTCCAGACCTCCAGAGGGTGCTATTGCATTTACACAGAAATATATTTAACTATGCACACATTCTCCTGAAGTAAAAAAAATGAGAATTTTGAGCATCTCTAATTTACTTCCACATAAAAAAGGAAAGAAATAATAACCATAGCAATAAATTGTCTCCAAAAAAATTAACTGAGGCTTATTTCATTTAACAGACCTGTAGGTATTTTTTTTACATGAAGATCAGTTACCTAATAGAAATATTACAAAAATATCAAGTCATTTCAGATAATATTTACAGTAACTTTCATTTGAATAAAATGAACTTGGCATTAGTCATAGACAATAAATTGATTTTATGTTCAAAAATACATTTAGAGATTTAAAATCTTTTAAAGTTTCTGAGCATGAATAAATAAATCACAACAGAAATCATTTCTAAAGGAAAAGCTGCAGGTTTTAAAAATACAAATAAAGTCTTTACCTGAGTAAAATTATTTTGCCCTGTCATAATCTAGCATTTCATACATATTCTTACAGTATGAGTGATATTACTGACTGAGAAAAATCACTCAGAGAGGCAATGACAAGTAAACAGTAAATTGGTTCTTTGCATTATTACAAAGCTACTTGACAATGGTGGATGGATATATACTTTACAAGATTTTGAATTCATATGATATGGTTGCACATTTGTATACTCAGCTGTATTTTGTAGATATCTTTTTCAAATATGAGTTCTTTAAAAAATAATGATTAAAATTGATTCAAGTAATCCTTTTTCAAATTCACTGACATATTTGTTTTGTTTTGAGTTTTGACAGCTATTCTGAATTCTTATCATATTTATAGAATTGTTTGAATCATAACATTATTTTTAGACTCATTAATTACTATTGGAATGTCATACAGAAATGTGCCAGGAATGCAATAAAGAAAAAAATTGAATTGCTTCTCACCTTTAAGTTTCTTACTTGCACTTTCCCTAGTTAAAATAATCTGGCATTGTTTTACCAAAAGGTGAGTTGTTTTCCTCCACAGGAGAGAAAAAAAGATGAACGCAAATATTTAACACTTGGTAACACATTAGTTAATGATCATATAATTCAGGCAATTAAACAGAAAGCAATGGAATCTAAAAAGTGTCTCCAAGTTTATAACATTTTTTTTTTGTCATTTAGAGAAAACAATCCATTTGGGGAAAGTGCAAAATAATTGATGAGTCATTCTTAGTCTTTGAAATGATTAATAGTGAATCCAGGTCAGAAACTTGGGCACCATGTTTATTGAAATGTAAGGATGTTGCTTGAGAATTTGTGGAACACAATTAAATCACCATACAATGACATATGCCATTTCTCTTACATTCTCCCTCTCTCAGGATCACAAATCAGCATAGAATCCATTCTCTTCACAGTACTTGGAGGGAGTGGGTATTAATGTGCCCTATGGCCATATGAGAACAAAATAACCAGAACAGGAACAAAGCAAGAGCAGATGGGTGGCAGTTTCCCATGTTTGTGGGTGACTGTGGACACAGATGGACCTGTCAAATGTTTCACTTGAGCTGATCTGAATGACATCAGGAAAGTTTCAATCACAGAAACTCACAAGTAAAAAAAACGAAGACAAAATATAACTTGCTATTTTCCTGTCTCACAAACTATTCTCATTGGGGCCTGTAGGTCATCTGATAGAGGGATCTTTAGATTATGTTATTTTGGGAAACTATTTAAGTATTCAATACCCTAGAGGATAACAGAAAAAGATCCACAGGCACGTGATAGTGGCATGCTATTGAAAAGGCACTCACATGCGCCTTTGACCTTCTTAACTTTTCTTTTTTATATGCCCTTTCCATTGGGTGTAATAGTCCCTAGTCATGGATACCATATTCTCCATGTAGGTAAAAACTGTCAGCACTGTATAGTACTTGGAGCTTTAAAACTGAAAATAACAGTTAAGGATAAAAATAACAAAGAGAACATTTGTTAGATTCATGACCTTGAAAATTTGTCTTAAGCCTTACTTTTCACAACTCCCAAATAGGAACACTTGTGGTTAAACATTTATAGTCTAAATAAGGTCATGTATTTTAAAGTACTTTGGGAACTATAAAGGGCTCTATTATATTAGCCTACGATAGCGTGTGGTTGTATTTCAGGTGAGATCCCAGGCATCTTTTATAGTACTAGAGTCTTATTTCTTTCTTAGGGAAAGAGAAATTAGGACTTGAAGTAATAGAGTGGTTTACTTGAATAATTACCTGGATGAACATCATGGATGGAGTGAGTCTTTCCTAAGATCTCTTCATTTAGGATGAGTGTGAATGATGAGGAACAGTTGTTCCCTTTTCCCTCTAGCTCTTCACCAACATCTTGCATGAGCTACCAAAGGGACACCTGGAAGAGACACCACAGTTTCGACATGATCCACTGGATACATATTCTGCTCAGAGATTTATATGCATATGACAGTGTGGTTCATAATGATCCCGACTAGATACTTCGAATAATCAGTTCATATACAGCCAACTGATGTTTCAGATCCACCAGGAACAGGACCAAGACAGAGATTACAAAGAATCAGTTCTTATCTTTATAACCTTGGGTTTGAAACCAGTAAGTCCTCATCCATCTGGGAAGAGAATCACTTCAAGAAATAAGACCCAGATAAGCACCAGGAGGTTGTTTATTTCGCATATTTACTGTGTTTGAGGGAACACAAAAAATTACCATGACCCTCTTTAGGTCCAAGAGAGGGGAATGCATGTTGGAAGAGTATACCAAGCCAAAAAAATGGAACATTTATAAAGGATATTTGGGAAATGATGAAAGAGGGTAATAAGGGAGATGGGGGTTGACTATGAGCCTGAACATTAAGGTTCTTAGCAGATGTTTCACACTGTGGACTAGGGGGAAGGACTCACGTTCTGTAAGCCCAGTTCCATTCCATGTCTGCTAACTCAAGGCTGATGTTATAGTAAATTTGCTCAAAATGTCCTTTCAGCTCTTAAATGGTCTGATTCTATTATCGAGGCATGTGTGACCCAGGTGTGTGTGTGTGTGTGTGTGTGTGTGTGTGTGTTCTAAAATGTTATTACTCTTGGATTAAAATTAAATAGAAAGCAAGTTTATAATAACACAGAAAATAAAAATTTAGTTATATGGGGTAAACATATAGGTTGGCAAAGGATTTTATCCAAAGACTAAATACTTGAAATTCTGTCCTAAGGGTGTATATATGCATGCTTACCGGCACACCTTTTCCATCCTTTATTTAAGTAAAAAGGATACTTACAACTTTAGTGATTCTCATGTGCATATTTTGTAAAGAGGTATTTTTTAAAGTAAGATTCTCACCTTCTCTAGTCACCCACAAATAGATCTTGTCTTTCCAACTTCATATGTCATGGCTTTGGCCAGAGAATTTTATATATAACGCCTTCTGCACAAATTTAAATATCGAAGGTATTGTGCTATTGAGCTGGTAACATAATAATTTGGCTCTATATTTTATTGCAAAAATTCCTTCATCTCAGCATGCTACTTTTATTGAGAGAAAAAATATACTAAACAATGATTTTAAAAGTATATAAAAGGTGCTAGATGAATATGTCCATACCTTTTTCTGTTTTATTTAGTCTAAATTTAAACCCACATCTTTGCAATTAGAAAAAAATCTCACAACTATATCTTAAATCCTATCCATTTGTGAGGATTAGCCTGTTCAACTAATTCAGTGAGGTAAGATTTTAGTAATTTCACCAGTCCTTTATTTAAGACTGTATCTGCAGGGAAATCTCACAGCAACTCATCAGCTTGTACACATTAGCAGTCAGCCCACGGCACCCAGACTCTCTAGGTAGGTGACAACTTTCCTATGACTATAAAAGTACCTCTATTTTAGGTAAAAAGAGTCAGAGATCCTTTTTTATTTTTATTTTTGGCTCATATTTTTAAACAATTCATAATCTTAATATAATGTAAATAATTGACATAATTATCTGTCTATAACGGGAGCTATTGGCTTTGCTATTTCTCTCACTCTACCTAGCTCAGCAACTTCTGTTACCTTAGGTCCTACGGCTTAGGAAAAGGAGAATGCTTGAGAGACAAAAATCAGGAAAAGGGAAGGTTGGAGAAAGGTAGCCTGCTCACTTTTTTGCTGCCTCCTAACATTCTCCAGATTCAGTTTTCAAATGACTGATGTAAATAAGTCTGTCTAAACATTGTCTACATTTTTTTCTCCTTTTGCTTGACTACAAAACTTCTCAATAATGTGGTGGCTTCTCCTCCTCATAACTCTTTCTTCTCTTCTCTTTTTAACCCCTAAAAATGTAGTTCCTGACCTTCTTTATTTTTTAATAAAGTTCTCCTATTCAGCAAGCTAGATGGTCTTGACTCAGTTTTCAATATTAGTTTTTCTTAGGCTTCTGATACTGTTGACAACCTGCTACTCAAATCTCTCTTGATAAGGCATTGATCTTGGCTTTTCTCCTACATTTTTGATCTCTCATTGTCCATTTTCATCGTATTTGCTCTTTCTCCCACTCTTACTCCCACAAGTAAGCATCTCACCATCTTTCCAATTATCTTTCTTTCCAATTCCTTCAGATCCTCCCTTGCTGAATACAATTACTCTCATGATTTTAGTCATTACCACCATATACTATACTAGAGGCCCAGTGCATGGATTCATGCACATTGAAAGGAAATTAATTAGAAGGTGGCTGGCGTGGTGGGACTGGGTGAGACAGGCTGGACACGCCCTGGAGCCAACCTCCCCCGGTCCCTCCTCACTGACCGCACCTGGGGTGGCGCCAGGGCTCTAAGGGTGTCTGCAGAGTGAGCAGGGCCCTCTGGTAGGTGGGGTCCCTTGGCCTGGTTTGCAGGGAGCGGGTAGAAACTGGCAGTCTGACATCCCCCAAGGGGTCCCGGAGTGTGAGAGGGCACTCTGCAAAGTTGCTGTTGCTTAGCAGCTCCTGCATTGAGCATCTGTCCCCTGGTGGTCAGTGTGTGTCATAGCTACTGGCTGGTTGGCTATGCCTTTTATATATATAGATGACCAAAAATTTATACTTTTAGCCCCAACCGTTCTCTCTCCAGCTTTTGAATTTCCAACTACATGTTGAACATTTTGACTTGATGTTAAGTGAAATAAAAAGTTTCAACACACCAAAATATGAATTAATTTACTCTCCTATAGCTTTTCCTTGGGCTATCTCAACTTCTGTCAATTGTACCACCATCTCCCAAGGGACCTGGGTTCCACAGACCATGCATGGGCTTTTTGAGGTGTGTGACTCACCTGAAATAAAGTATAAAATATTGTATTTGTGTTAATTTTGTTACTTCTTCTGAGAAAAGATTTTAGAAATTTTATCAGGTTTTTCAAAGAGGTTATACATTCCCCAAAATCTTAAGAACCACTTCTGCACTACTGAATTTAACATCAATTTTGCTCCTATGTATCCTGGGTTTTAAATATATATATATATATATATATATATATATATATATATATATATATATAGTTCACAAATCCAAATTTTAGAGTGTTTTTGCAATCATTTTGGTTACATTTCTTAGTTATTACATACCAGAATAAATTCTCAGTGGCTTGTTTGGTTTTGCTTACTAATAGAGAATGAGCAGAATTTTCTCTGCAGAAAAATAGTTTAAATCTTAGATCATGATTTAATGTCCAAAATTTAGAATTCTCTCTCTCTCTCTCTCTCTCTCTCTCTCTCTCTCTCTCTCTCTCATAATTTTATCTCTATTGCTAAATATGTAATTTCACTATCAAAACAATTGTACTGTTTCTGTGAACAGACAGCCTAACTTTTTTCTCTATATCAAATCAAGAACTCATGTATAAAATTAAAGGTCAATTTGAAATATCTAGCTATTTGGTATCAGGTGGATGAGAAGGGATTATACTCTTAACCAATTTAACTGTTACAATATCAAGGTAACTATTCTAAGAAAATATATTTGCGTCTATGTTTGAATGAATTAGATTGCTCTTTGTAGAAAATGACATCAGAAGTTAAATCTGTCCTCTACACACAGACAGATTAATCTCACAATTGTAAGCAATTTTTCTTTCCTGAGGTTTAATGGCATGTAGACATAACTTCATGATCAGAAAATTAACCACACTATTGAGATCCTTAGGTTCCTTTTTATATGGAGTAATTCTGTTTTGTATTAACTCTCATATTGTTTATCACTGTATAAAATAAAGCTTATAAATTAGACTTCATCGCCTATTAACTAATGTATTTCTATATTACAGTGCCAAGAACTGTGTTAGGTGTCAGAGAACAAAGGAGAACAAGACATAGTTCCTGCTCTTAAGGAGCACAGAGTCTAACAAATATGTATCCACATTACAATATATTATTGTATTCGTACTAGTATTATTATTACTATCCTTCATTTTTAATGATTATTATACCTGGTTCCGGCAAAGGACATTTATAACACTTTTTTTTAATGAGAGCACAGATTACTCAAAAGGAAAAATAATGTTCTCTATTATAAGCAACTTTTTCTTTATAAACGTAGAGAAACATTAATTTTATCCTTGAACTTCTACCCCCTTGTAATCAGGAACTAATTAATTAATTAGCTAATATTCCTAAAGTGCATTGAAGATGAGCAGTGTCATACAAATGCTAAATATTCTAAAGCCATGAGTTGTCTTATATATTCGATAGGATTTCTTAAAGTTTAGAAAGGACAATTTGAACAAATTACATCTTATTTTAAATATATATATTTTTTTTATTGATTTTTTTTACAGAGAGGAAGGGAGAGAGATAGAGAGTCAGAAACATCGATGAGAGAGAAACATCGATCAGCTGCCTCCTGCACATCTCCCACTGGGGATGTGCCTGCAACCAAGGTACATGCCCTTGACCGGAATCGAACCTGGGACCTTTCAGTCCGCAGGCCGACGCTCTATCCACTGAGCCAAACCGGTTTCGGCACATCTTATTTAAATAAAAATGTTAGGCATCTATTGAAAGCAGTGGGTAGGCAGAAGTAGGAAAAGTTGGAATAGAAAAGAGCAAATATAATCAAGAGAAGGAGAATGATCCTTTACATTTTTCTCCATTTGTCACTATCTCTATACATAAAGCAACCATTATGACCAAACAACCTAAACGATCAGAACGACCGTTCACTATGACGTGTACTGACCACCAAGGGGAAGGCACTCAACTCAGGAGCTGCCCCCTGGTGGTCAGTGTGCTCCCACAGCCAACCTCCCGCTGTCCCTCCCTATGGCCGGTCCCCCTCCCTACCCCCCACCCCCATCTCCCAGTTAAAGCTCCAGGCACTGGAGAATCTGGGCCAGGAAGCCTGTAGGAGGAGAGAGACCCCAATGCTGATCCAGACAGAGTAGCATCTCGGAGCAGGAAGAACGGGCAAGGCAGCAGCCTAACTGCAAAGATGTAAAGTAAGCAGCATCACCATCTGACCTCTGCCACTGCACCATGCCTTGCCCTTCTGCCCCTGTCAGCCCGGCTGGTTTCCCTCTCGCCTCCCACCTCTGCCGCCTTGGCTCTGTTCCTGTCTCTGCCACCTCTACTTTGCTCCCTTCTACAGTGCTTCGCTTCCACATTGTCATCAGTCTTTGCTCCCAGCCGATATATGCAAATTAACTGCCATCTTGGTTGGGTTAATTTGCATATTGTCACTCTGATTAGCTGATGGGCATAGTGAAGGTATGGTCAATTAGCATCTTTGTCTTTTATTAGTGTAGATGTGAGTTTTTTTACCTCATGCTTTCTCAACCGGCTATATAACTGGGATAATTTATTAGACCTGTACTGAGTTTTGTGATTTTTTAAACATGAGTCATATGGGACATTCAATTTTCCTAGGAGTTATATTTGTTTCAATTTGGTAAAGGTGGTTATTTTGGAATCTTTCCATACTTCTCTTCCTTTTACAGCCAGTGAGACAGACATTCCAGAACATGAGAAACAGAGGTCAATCAAAGAGCATTATACTGTTTCCCTCCTCAGGTATTAGTTTCGGTGTTTTCAAATCACTGCTGGTGTTTTTTGGTTTTTTTTTTGGTTATTGTTTTTCTTTGAGGAAGGGCATTGTCCATTAGTTTTGAATGTCTGAGGAACAGGCCCGACCCATAGAGCTCACTTGGCTGAATGGGTTTGGCTTCAACTGGGGGCTTTGTTAAGTGAGTACTCAAAAGCAGAAGATGTTATGTGCCCTTTACCACCTCAAGGGGCATAAATGATGCTATCTAAGAGTCTATAATCATACCTCTCTCCACCTCACTCCAGATAGATTAAATGCTGTAATTCAATCTTTCTCATCTCATCTGAGACACTTAGGGTTTCTTTATAATCTGTCACATTAATAGGGAACAGTGACTAGGCATAATTTCTTGACACATAAAAAAGACCTATTTACAGAATTTTTGTAAAGATAAATTCTTTGCTGGGAAGCACTCCCAGATTTTGATGTAACTTGCTTAATTGTTAAAAAAATGTCTATTGCCATTAATACTGAATAACTGGCAGGAAATCCCATAAAATTTGACAAGGGCTCTTTCAGGACAGTTGTTTAGAGGACAAATCTAAATAGTTGAGAATGGTATTGGTGGTGAAGGTGGTGGTGGTGGTAGCAGAAAATGATAGCATTTTAAAAAATATATTTTTATTGATTTCAGAGAAGAAGGGGGAGAGAGAGAGAAAGAAAGAAAGAAAGAGAAACATCAATGATAAGAGAGAATCATTGAGTGGCTACCTCCTGCATGCCCCCTACTGGAGATCAAGCCCACAACTGGGGCATGTGCCCCGACCAGGAATCTGGAATCAAACCATGACCTCCTGGTTCATAGGTCAACACTCAACCACTGAGCGACACCAGCTGGGCAGAAAACTATTGCTCTTTGCTCCTCTTGCAACTTTCAACTGTGCTGATCAAGAGTTCAAAAAAGTAAAAATACATATCTGATTTCAGGGTCTCTGGACTTTCATTACAGGGCTTGGGCTATTTCTTTGCAACGTATTAGATATCAGTTACAGCATGATTGAAAGTATGGAGACTAGAACTAGAGCATAAATCAAGTGGGGAGCCCAGTCCCAAAGCACTGAGGATCAAAAGTGAGAAAATGGAAGTTTAAATGTCTCTAACCTAAATAATAGAAACCAAGTAGAAAGAGAGAAAATAAGCTGAGTGAAAGCTTGGTCTGTAGCTAAACAGGAAGATTTCTGTGAAGAAGGCAAGTTTCTTTGGTCCCATTTCTGATGTTTAGGCATGTCAGGCTGGCTTAAAAGTTCAAGTCTGAGGCAGTCTTCCCTTTTAGCTGTCCTTTCTCATCTTACAAAGCAGTGGCCTATTGATTCAAAACTTTCTACAGTTTCAAGCCCTAGTAGGCATAGTTTTTGTTTTTTGTTTTTTTCTGGGAGCACTTAGACTTTTTCTGACACTTGTATCTTTACCAAAAACTTGAAATTTAACTCTTTGCATAATAGCAATTAGCTTATCAGATCAACTCATCTATACTAGTGTGTTCATATAAGTTTACTAGAGTCCCAGTTCACGAAATTTGTGCACAGGTAGGGTCCCTAGGCCTAGCCGGCAATCAGAGCCGATCTGTGGCAGCGGGGTGATCAAGGGAGGGGCACCCATCTTGGCTGGCCTGGGGCCTGTGGGCTGGGGGAAGCCCCTGTGTTCAGCATATGCCCCTTGGTGGTCAGTGCATGTCATAGTGATCGGTCATTCCACCAGTCCTTCTGCTGTTCGGTTGATTTGCATAGTAGGCTTTTATTATATAGGATATGATACTGTATTGCTCTTGTAAAGGAAGAGGAACTTTTAAAAGGCAAAGCCTTAACCCCCAAAATGGTTAGGACCAAATTTTTATATAGGTGAGGACTGTTGAAGCTCTTTTAATCATATGAAAAAGATGAAATCACTCTCTTACTAAGATATGCCATATAGGAAACTATACATCTACATGGTAGCTATGAGGAAAATTGAACACTAGTGTCAGTTTGCCTTGGTTCAAATCCATGCTCTGCCACTTACTAGCAGTAATGCAATAATGAATATGATCTTGTAATGGTTAACTTCTTTAGTTGTAGTGAGGATAAAATGAGTCAAATGTTTTAATTACCTGGAACAGACTCTATGCAAGAGTTCATGATTATTATTATTCAGGATAGAGTGTCTGATATATCTGATATACTGGTTAAGGATTCTGGCTTAGGCATTGAACAAAGCTGCCTTAAAATTCAAATTTTTCTATGTACAAGAAATTGGAGATACATTCCAATCTTTCCATGTCTCAGTTTTCTCATCTACAAAATGGGTTAGAACAATGAAATCAAATTATACATGTAAATGACTTCACACATGGTAAATGCTAGCAATTGTTTTTCCCATTTCTCATTTTGCTTAACTTTTTCCACAGGGTTCTATTATGTCCCATTCTAATGATATTTTGGGTGGAAGATGTTTTCATATCCATGCAATAAATATCTAGATCGAAGAGAACATTTTGAGTAATAGAGTAACACCAAGTTTTATTATGTGTTGAATGTTTTCTCTACTCTCCCTCTAAAGAGTTTACATAGTTAAAAAGAAATTAATAAAGAATACTATTGCCTTCTAGATGTAGATTAGTGTTGGTAGTAAAGTAGGGTGTCTCAGGTAAAGATTTATTTCCATTTATAGCGATGGCATATTTCTGGAGAGTTTAGGTGCCAGAGCCCGGTAGCTTGTTTTTCAACAGCTCTCAGTAAATGTGATCACACTCAATCTTCTTATTGAAGTTCTCTATGCAAATGCAGGAGGCTCTTGCCTTGAGAAAAATCTTTAAAAGTTGCACAGCTCCCCAGAAGCAGAGGTTGGGAGGGAGGCATGCTTTGTGTCATACACATTAATTCAGTTGGCACATTACAATGTTAAACTAAATGACATTATTACAAAGCTGTGCTAAGAAGTGTTGACAGGTCCATATGGTAATTTTACAATGTATAATGAACACACAGACTCCTTTCTTGCAGAAATTTATAGTTCAAATCTATACCCAGGATATCCAGTTTTATTTCCAGAAACTTAAATTGACTTATTACGATGTAGTGAATGTATAAATTAGTTCCAGTAGTTAAACTGAAACATTTCCCTACAGACTCAATTAGATTCATTAATCTGCTGTGTAGACCTGTAAACGGCCCATTGTTCTTTTCCCCCCAAAATGTCAAAAACTATTTCTCTAACTATAAAATATTTCCTACAAAAACTGTTTTAAATGGTCAGAATTATTGTATATTAGAAACCCAGGACTATACATTATCTTATTGCTCTGGTACTTTTTTTATAAAGAAAAATAGGACCCAGCCCTTGCCAAGTAATTTCGTGGGTTTTGTAAGTGGATTCGCTGCTTTATCACAGCGAAAATGCACTGAAATTAAGAAAAGATCGTCTGTTCCCTAGTCCTACTGGATAAAGCAGTTGGCATGGGGTATGTTGTGTATGTTCCTAACCCCACAGCTTTTCCAGTTTAAAGCTTTTGTTTATGTGCCTCCCACAGCCTGAAGTGTGGCACCTTATCAGCCCATTGTGATGCTCCATGGTGGCTGAGTAAAATAATACAACCTGTTAATGAATTCCACTTCAAACGATGAACACCTGTGCCTTAACTTTTGCAAAATACCACCCTCCATGTGGGACCTAGGGGGGGCACTGCACAGCAGAGCTTTGAACAAATGCCAAAAAAATTAACTACTGTTGTAGAATTTAACAACAATAACAACAACAACAAAACCCACCTTGTTTTATTGATTGATGAAGGAGGCTGCTTTTACTTACTGCATGCTATTTTTTTCAGCTGTGATTTATTAAACATTATTATTTTTGTTGGAAAAGCCTATACAACTGCTTTCTTTGAATTTTTTAAATGGCCCAGCTTTAATAATATTACACAGTTGTGTTTAATAGTAACTTTGATTATGTTTTTAGTCCTAAATAGACATAGACTATTCCATTTTGAAGATGAGTAGGGGCTGCTTAGACTATTCTCAGACAGACTGATGTTATTGGCAGTTGAGATATTTAAGACTCATTTGACTGTATTTAGCAAAAAAAAACACCAATTACAACTTTCTTCATGGGGGGAAAATTAGTCATTTTTAAGGATATAAGAGCATCTCACAAGACAAAGGATGAAAAACAAATGATCCTTATGAATGATTTGGAACCAAGAATTCAAATATTCTCTCTCTATATCTTTCTCCTTTTTATAGCTGTTTTATACTTACTCCTATTACTTCAATTCTACTTTAGCTTTCTTTACTCTGGTCCATAGTGTGGAAAAATCTGGCAAAAAGAAACTTCTTAAATTTTACATTATAGACAGAAAGATCTTCCATCTCAATTCTTATTTTAGAAAAAGAAATTTTGATTGTTCTAGATTGCTTTAGTTCCTACTCCTGGGACAATCAAAAGTAACTCTGGAGCAGGGGAGGTAGTGGGAGGGAAAAGCAAGTGCTCCCAATTGGACAAAAAGTATCTACAATAATAAAAGAGTAATATGCTAATTAGACCAGGCATCTTCCGGACGTCATTCCAGATGTCCTTCCTGACAAAGCTGAGGCTGGAGGGAAGCCAGCCCGGGTCCCAGGTGCCTGCCTGTGGCCAAAGGAGGGAAGTAGCCCCAGTCCTGGGTGCCTACTGGCGGCCGGAGGAGGGAAGCCCAGGTCCCAGGTGCCGGAGGGAAGCCGGTACTGGCAGCTGGGGGAAGGAAGGCCTACTCTTGCACAAATTTTCGTGCATCGGGCTTCTAGTATATAAATAAGTTATTCTAACTGGCTGATTGGAGAGAAAGTATGAGGGCAGTTCCCAGGAAATGGTGGTAGTGATAAGTGGAGGTCAGTATTGGGTTGAATACACACATGTAATAAATACCCATCTTGCTTCTTTTCAAATGCCTATTCTTACAAATAATTACTTGTCTTCTTGTTATCTTTAGTCCAAGATTATGTAGAAAATTAGAGCAGTAGGTGCCCCAAAAGTAGAGATATTGGACTTTTCTTCTAGGATGATATTTCCAGCGAGAAATAGAATGTGTTGAAATAATCAGCTTCCTGTTCACAGTCCCATATTCATCTGCTCACAGGACATGCACAGTTTTCCTGCCAATGTATAGCATAACATTTTCTCCCCCCACCCTTGTCATTTCATTAATATGGAGGTGGGGAAGGGGTGTGCCAGATTCTTTTTACAACATATTTTCTCCTAATTTTTCAAATCATCACCTCCCTTCTTGGAATTCTAGCTTTTCATGACAAATTGAAGAGTTCTTGCTTCTACAAATCTGCCCAATGCTAATATCTGGACCTGCTCTTCTGGGTTGTGGCAAAGCAGCTACACATGCACAATCAGGGTGAGTCTCCCACATCCAGAAGGGACAGGAGGCCTGGCATCAGCAAAATCAGCTCAAGCACCTCCCTGCCCTTTTGATTTGATAAATGTTTCTGTTCAGGCAGCCTGCCCATGGCTCAGCATTTCAATTCAAGCATTTACCAAAAAACTTCTATGTGCCAGGTGTTGTGTTATATACTTCTAGAGATGCAAAATAAGTAATCTATTGTTTCTGCTCTCAAAGGGACTGCCACCTCAATGGGGTGACAAGATAGCCCTAACAAAAATTATGATATACTGGACAATGTGAATATAGTTAATAAAACTGGGAGTTGGGGGAATCAGAAAATGAGTTAATAGGATGATTAGAAATTTTATAAAAGGGGATGTGAGGTCTATAGGTCCACTGGCATTCTCCTCCTTAGAGACTGTGTAAAAGGGAATAGTCTTAAATAAGTGCAGAGCCCAACAGGAAAGTCCAGGAGGTGATTGCACTGAAGGAAATTTGACTGAGCTCCTCTCTGCTGTCACTAGAAGGAGAAATGAGGAAAGATGTGAGAATGAAGAAAAGAGGGGTCAATAAACAGGAGGCCAAGTGTAGACTCTCTCTCGTTTTACATGTTAATTTAAGTAATATTTCTAGAGGGTCTACCATTGGCCGGGAACTATGACATAATATTTGTCCTGTCCATTTTATAGATGGGTAATTTATTTCAGAAGGTAGAAGGTTTGCTTAAAACACAGAACTAGTAGGTAATACAGCTGTGAGTTATGTTCAATTGGGCATAAAAGATAGGAACATTCATCAGGAGAACTAGAGGAGGAGGTGGGCAAGAGCTCATGAACTTGCTTTCTTGTCAGCTGCCTTGATTTTTCTATTCTCTCCTCTATACCCTTGCCCATCTAGGCAGCTCTAGGAAGCAGGTTATAATTGAAGATTCTTCAGCAACAGAATTTTTTTGATGTCTCCTATAGATTCACCATTATTTTTTCCTAAGTTACTCTTTATTTCTATGCCTCTCTGGATAACTTTTAGGTTCTATTTCTATAACCAGTTAATGGCCTCCTGCTCAGGCCACTAACTGACAGTATCTCTCTATATGTCTCCATTCAGACTCTAAGAGAGACTGCATGATCGGCTCAAATCATCATCACCATGCCTATGGAATGAAGTTTTAGGCTAGATTTCTTCTAGCTATAAACTAGCTTTTATGTAGGATATCATGAGTCAAATATCCACTACAATCTAAAAAGTTGTGGCTAAGATGATTAGGTCATATGACTTGACCTTCCATACAGAAGGAATCACTAAGAGACTCAATATGGACAAACAAGAAGAGAAGGCTAAGAGATATCATAGTTCCAGGCACTGAAATCAATGCAGCATTGAGAAGACATCCCTTCAGCTATTTTTAAATACATTTCTTTTTGTCTTCCATCACAGTAACTGGTCTACGGTGGTGTTTGCTTATAGCAAAAAGATTAAGAACAGACTTTGGAATCAGACAACCATAGGCACAATTCCAAGCGTGGCTGTTTATTATTTGTATGACCTTAGTAAGTTATTCAGATTTCCTATGCTCTTTTTCCTCATCTGTAGAATTGCTGTAAATATTTAATAATGTTTCTATAGGGTCAAATAAAATAATATCTATAAACTACACACAGTGAACACATAACAAATGATAGACTGGTTTTAAAAATGAATTGATATTGCCTTAAAATTAATAGTTACTTGGAGAAAATTAAGATGGGAACAGAAGAAATTATTTGCAAAATGATAATAAAAGATCTTAGATTGACTATGGGTGTCTTTTTTTTTGCTTTTAAAAAATAATTGTTTCATACAGCCCCACAATCATGGGGCCCAGAGACAGACATGGTTCATGTAGTGTCCTATTTAGTTTGCAAAAGGATATTCTAAGTCTATATTGTTTGAGTAAATATACCTTTCCCATAAAAGAGATTCTATAATTCTTAAAAATTTAATGTGCTAATGACCGCATGTAAAGATGAAACTGAATGTTAATGCCATACTTGGTTGAGCCAAGATTTTATGCATAAATAAATGATAGTGGCACATTTTAAAAATGTATACAAACATAAAAGTGCAAAGTTCATAAAACAACTTAATCACATTTCATTCTTGGGGGTGTTTTTAAAGGTGTCATTGATGACCTTTCAGAAGTGAAGACAAAAAAAAACAGTAACACTTGAGTTTTGGGAGAAAAAAACATTAAAAAATAATCCCTTTTGATACATAAGAACATTTGCATATCCAAAGCCAGCTTCTGAACAGTGCTGCATTTTTTGTGAATGATCAACTCTCTAATTAGCCAATTATCATTGCAAATACAGAAAGGGACAAAAATCACAAACTGTTAGCAACTTAAAATAGAAATCTACATCACTACATATGAAAGGAGAGTTTAAGTAGAATAAGAGGCTGAGGATCAGAATGAAATTGTTTTTAAACCTTTGCTGAGATAAAAATAATGTTTTACAATATGGTGTCACTTTTCTCTGAGTAATGAGAGCAATTTTTGACATCTGCATGACTATTAAAAAGCAGTGTGTGTCCCATTTATAAAATAATAAAAAGGAACTTGAAATGTTTAATAACCTTTATTAAAAATAATCCCCAAATATTCAGAAGCTATTATGGTTATAACAATGAATATTAACTGTATTAGCTGAAGTCAGTGTATTGGTAACTCCAAATGGTGAATGAAGCACACCCATAGCATGTGGAAACCAGTTGGAAACATTACCTTCTGAAATCGTAGCTAATAGAATCAACAACAGATTAATCCAATAAGCCACCTGCAGAGTTAACTCACAGTAGATGCTTTATAAGTCCAGGGTGTCACCAAAAGCCACCAGGCAGATGCCAATTAAAATGTTAGTCTACTGATGCACAATAGACTAAAACCCCAGAAATTGTTTCATGCTTATGGCAATCAAAAACACAAGTGTTATGTGGAAGTGTAGAAAGTACATTTCAGAAAAAAGAATCTGTCAGTATTCCAATGCACTGTTCGAAGGCAAGGATTTTTTTCTCTGTCTCCACAAAGAGATCCACTGCTTTGGCAAGTGGACAGCTGGGTCTGAGGAGTAGTTAGTCCTAAAATGGCTCTTGGGCACTAGCTCTTCCTATCAAGAATTTATGCCCTGATTTTGCAGCCAGTCTCAGTGATCTGCTCAGATGGGTCACTTATAGGAAATTAAAACATTGGCCTTCTGGTTTACCTGTTTGCTTGGTATCTATCACTTAGTATGAGTCAGACCCTGGGACATAGGAATCCCTGAGTGAATTGACAAAGTGAAGGCCTCTGTGTGCATGACTGAGGTCTGGAATCTGGAGTGGGGACTCTCCACCCAGGTCCAGTGCACCTATAAACTCACCATCAGCAATGGCTCAACCATCTTAGGGAAAACGTGTCACTTGCAGTGGATTATGTTTAATTAAGTGAATATTTATATACTTTATGACAAATGCTTCTTGCAGTACAGATACTACTGAAAAGATTACTAATTAAAATGGTAAGCAATCGTGTTGCCAGTGGAAGTGGGGTTCTTCCATGGAGTCATCATAAAAGTATTTTGGGGATTCACTCATGGGAGGAAGAGGTGTAGTGGTGAGATTTATTGAAGGAAAAGCAACTGTCTGTCTCCAGGTGTCCGGTGTCTCATCCACAACCAAATGGCTTAGCTCCGTCCTTCTTTGGAAGAAATCCATCCTTGTCTTCACCAAACCCTCAAAAAGGGCCTGGGTCCAGAGACATTGTGCCACTACCCGGCATTGGCAGGGCATCCAAAGCTGCCATAGTTCAGTTTAGTCCACCCCAAAGCTTAATCCAGCCCAGTCTCTGTCTCCAACATGTTAGCTTAGTCTCTGTTCCCCACTGCGCTCCAGCCAGCTCTGTGCTCCTGCACCCAGGCCTGTGCCTGGAGCCCTCCCTTGGGCCTGTGCAGCTGCCAGGCCCACACACTGCTATGGAGAGAGAACATGAGAACAAAAGGGTGAACCTGTGAACCAACACGTGCTACCAGGACTGGCCTTTGTTAAGCTTTGATTATATTACTTCGGGCTTGGGAGAGAGAGGCTTTTCTTTTACACTAACCAATCTCTTCCAATTCCTTTGGGCCTTGTGCTGGTCCCCCCCCCCCCCCTATTCAATCCCTTTCCTAAAGCTCCTGGGGTTTTGTATCTCTTATCCAATCCAATCCTTTTCTCAGGCTAGTGACCTCCCCTTTATGTTTGCCATCTTGGCTTCTACTAGTACTGTGCATGTACACAGCAGATGCATTTCTCCTTTAGTGGTTCTCCATGCCCGGCAATCTGCCGGGAATGAACGGTGGTTCCCTGGGGAGACTGGAAAGGGTCCTTTCTGGGAGGAGAGGGGTGGCAGAGGGATGTTAATCCCTTGTGAAGATTTGACTATCCCCAAGGGTGTCTAAAGCTGTATATTCCAGACCTAAACCTGATTAAGTATCACTTCCAGATTCAATCAAGTCCAGCCAATCTAGCTCCCTTCTCTTTTGTTAACTCCAAGCTGCCAATGCTAACAATTGAACAACAGAAAATTTTACCTCCATTAATGCTCTTCCTATTTTCTGATCATTTTATTTACATTACAGATTTGGCATTATCTCTATACTTCTCACTGTGAAACTGCAATATTTGCTACAAGTCTGAGCTTTGCCTTTAAATTGCAAAATTTTGAGGATAGGTATCAATTTATCCAGGCCTCCTCTCAGAGCCTGTGACCTACCTGATGTATTATAAGTTGGTAGTCAAAAAATATTTCTTACATTTAAAAAAGTCTTACAATTTGCTGTGTAGGGTTGTCTCTACTCTCCTGTTTTTACAGCAGTCAGAAGCCTTGGAACTGCATTTACAATAATCCCACCACCGTCGGAAGCCTGGTTAGACTCCACCCAATACTTGGAAAGGGAAAGAGAAGGAGGAGCCATCTTGTTCCTGTGCAGCGATGGACAGGCGTGAACGCTTCTCAGCATCCTACTGAAAATCAGCTGGTCTGCTGCTGTGGATAGATCCCCGTGGTTCCTCCGCTGACTGGTTTCCTGAAGTCCAGCAGTGGCTTTTCCTGAACACTTTCACAGCCCTTCCAGCTATTACAGAGGCAGTAATCCCCGCTCTCAAATTCCTTTTTGCCTTAAGTTTCTAATTTCTGTTTTCATAAATATTGACTGATACCCTTGAAATTATTACTTCCTTCTGTTTATCATTCCTGTTGTGTACCTCTTATGAAAAAAAATCCTTCAAAAGTTTTGAACATTCCTTTCAGAATGTGAACTGCATTAGCAGTGGAGGGAATGTCATTAGCCTCGTTATAATTGTGCGTTAGGCTCATCCTATTTGTTTCTCAAGATTGTATTACTGCACTGCCCATTGTCCAGTCTCTGAAGTTTTTTCTTTTCTTTTTCTAGTCGTTTACTATAGGAAGGAAAATACCAGTTATTCTGTCATGCCTAAATCTATATTCTCTAGTTTCTATTTGGGGAAGAAAATCTCTCTCTCTCTCTCTCTCTCTCCCTCTCTCTCTCTCCCTCCCTCCCTCCCTCCCTCCCTCCCTCCCTCCCTCCCTCCTTCCCTCCCTTCCTCCCTTCCTTCTTCCCTCCCTCCTAAAAGTCTATGTGTTACGTTATTTGAAAATCAAGACCCTAGTTTATTGTGGAATACAAAGAGGTTTGTAATAATGAAGAATATAGCGTTCAATGTGTTAACGTCAAAACTTGTTACCTCAGGGACAAAGTTGTTATTATACAATTAAGGAGTACAATCAAGGATTTGCTGAGACAAAGAGGGAAGGGTGCACTATTGATTTTCCTTTTGCTGGGCCCCAGAGAAAGTTGGAAAGTCTGAGAAGGCTGGTGTATGAAAACATGGCATGTGTAGTCCTGCAGAACAAAATAGGCTGTACCTATTCTTGGCATCGGCAAATCTATAGACTAGAAGCTGTACCGCCCAGTATCATGTCGAAGATTTCCCCTTGCACTTTCGTTCTTTTCTGATTGCCAAACCTCTGTAACATTTTTTCTCTTACATATTCCAGTCTGTTTTTCACCTGCTTTCTGTTGAATTAAATTCTATGTCAAGAAGTAACAGAGGCTTCAAAATTCCAGCTGCACTCAGAAAAAGCTGGTTGTTGGTGGTAAGGGAATAGAGAAGATGATTAGGAGAATATGACTGGCTGAGGTTATATAAAGACAACGAGGCTGGACTGGTGCAATATGTAAGCATTCTTCAGGGATTCTCAAGCATGATTGGGGAGGAGAGCCTAGTAAAACATGACTTCCTTGTATTCTGGGGAGAGGGGGAAGGGAGGGACTAGTATTTATTGGTCATTTACCCCTAGAGCATTGGTATATCTACATCCCTTCTCAAAATTGGAGTAATGCTTAATGAAATGAGTTAATTCAAGAAGTAGTTGTCCAAGAAGTGTAAATATATAGAAATGAACAATTCTAAAAAAATATGAAAATGACTGGGTTTTCTTAAGACAATTTGAGAAAGATTTCCTTATTATAGCTAAAAAAATTATTATATAGTTTTCCTCTTTTATGGAATTAAATTCATTTTATTTATGATTTATTTTCATGAATATATAGAATAAATTTTTAAAGGTGTCTTCCTTTATGCTTTTGGTGAAATAAATACTGATTATACTTTGGGCCAGCCATTATATTCTGCATTTTGTATTTTGAATTTTGTATGTGATGATCCATATGAAATTCTCAGTTATTACACTATAAAAATGATACAAGATTACCTTTCTAGGCTAGAAATACAATATCTGTCTAGTGTGCAGTTCAAGTTTCAACCAATTGGAATTGTTGGAAATCTGATGGTGAAACAAATCCATCAATATGGAAGTTAGATGGTTTAAAGGTAATAGTCATTATTTCCAAGGATTTATTTGAAGAGTTAGATATTTAAATTTTTAATGGAATTTATTTAACAAATTTTAAGTACTTTTAATATATATATCTATATATATATTTTTATTGATTTCAGAGAGGAAGGGAGAGGGAGAGGAAGATAGAAACATAGATGATGAGAGAGAACCATTGATTGGCTGCCTCCTGCACACCCCCTACTGGGGATTGAGCCTGCCACCCCAGCAGGTGCCCTGACCAGGAATTGGTCTGTGATCTCCTGGTTCATGGGTCAATGATCCCAAGCAACACCAGCTGGGCCCATTTTAGATTCTTAATATCATGAAGACAAAGTAAGATCCATTCCTTTACTCTATTTACTCTAGAAAGCAGAGTAATATATCTGTTGATGATAAGGCTTCACTATTCTCTTGATTTTTGTTGAAACTCATCAGAATATAATTAGCCTCGTGCACGACAACTCAACCAAAGGACAGTTTAAGGTTCCAGATAATTTGAAATAGGTTTATTCACCTAGTATTCTCTAATTTTTTGTGATATTTATTCTGCTTACTATGCAGTATTTGTTATAAACTTTCTCAAAGTAAATGCATAAGAATAAATATTTTTCCCCGAATAAAGAAATAGATCAGAGGACCTTGATAACCTGGAATAACAAAAGTCCTGAAGAGTGTACTGTTTGCACAGGAATGACAGGATGGACACATAGCACATCGGTATTTCTTCCACTTGTACTCAGAGTGGAAGAAAAAAATGGGGGAAAAATGAACACACTCATAGGAACTTTGAGTCATTGGACATTTTTCCCTGTGACTGCCTACTTAATCCAGGAAGAAAGTGAACATTCATGAGTCAGAGCCCTTAGCTTTGCCGAGTTCACTTACAAATGACAATGGAATATTGTAGAAAAAGAATGTGCATCAAATAATCTGGAAAATATTTGAAATAAACCAGCACTTAGTCAGTCCTATTCTCCCTCCATGTGGGTGTGAAAGAAATAGACTTGTCTCAAGAAATATTTTTTTCTTAGATAAGAACGAGCCCACTCTCACAGGAAGGTGCAAAGTATTTCATAGCTCCTGAAAAGGGAGCTGACAGGACCATGGCACAACACGTTAGACTTGGAATATCGCAGGTGGAGTGCTTCTACATGAAAGAAATGTATACATTAAAGTTCTGTTGTATTTATTTAAACTTTGATTCTGAAGAAAGATAAAATTAGTTTTAGAATCTACACATTAATCTATTAATGGGTAAGAAAAGCAAGAAGTTTAAGTAATCTGGAAGCACGTGTTGGAAAGGCAAGAGGAGAATGATGAATAAACAGACTTTTGCTAGAGGAGTGGAATGAAGAACAGTAGGAAGGTGAAGCGGGATGTGAATCACTCAGCACATCTGAAATCATTAGCTCTTATCTATTTTACTTTATACTATATTTGACTTCTGTTTTCGAAGTTCCATAGTAAACATAATCTTATTCATAACATTGTTGTACATAGCTTATTACTTTGCATATACAAGACAGGCAGTGAATTAGAACAGAAACACAGATTTTTGACCCCTAAAACATGTTTCTGAATCCAACCTTTGTTATTAGCTGAGGGATTTTACAGTTTATTTAATCTGAGTATCAGTGCATACATCTTTAAAATGGCAATAAATATGACTCATGGGAATATGGTGAAGATTCAATAAGAAATCAAGCACTTAGTAACAATACCTGGTAAATACATAGTATTCTTTTGATGAACTGTAGTACTCATTTTTTAATTTTTATTTTTTTATTTTTAAGGAGGGAGGAAGGGAGAGGGATAGAGAGATGGAAACATTGATGAGAGACATACTGCATTATATGTGGAATCTAAAAGATCCAAACTCATAAACAGATAGTAGAACGGTGGTTGCCAGGGGCCGGGAGTGGAGGAAATGGGGTGGTGTTGGTCAAAGGGTACGAACTTTAGTTATAAGATGAATAACTTATGGTGACTACAGTGAACAATACTGTGTTATATGCTTGAAAGTTGATAAGAGAGCAAATCTTAAATGTTTTACCCCTCCCCCCCATACACACACACCACACAAAGGCAATTATATGAGGTGATGGAACTGTTAACTAATCTTACTGCAATAATCATTTTAAAACTTATATGCATATCAAATCATCATGTTGTACATCTTAAATTTACACAACGTTATGTCAATTATATGTCAATATAGTTGGAAACATTTTATAGTTAAAAAACTTCTCATATAGGTGTAACATGTGTTAGTTTACGTATGATATATTAAAACTTCCAGAGCTGGGATAAGTGAGGTGGCTCTGTATTATATGCAGACACATCCTAAAAATTCACTAAAAGTCCTAGACTTTGGGTAATGGTGGAGAAAATGGCCTCATATAGCAGGAATAGTTTCCCTGACAGGAATAGTTTTTTGCCTTGTTTGCTTCAAGGGAGAATTAAAAGTAAAGTATTAGTATGAAAAGTTTTTTTTTAATAATGTGGCCAAATTCAACCCCCAAAATTTGCCCTGATAAGCAGTCTGTTTAGGCTCAGGTTAGACACGATCCTTATCTTTCGTAATAGCCAGTGTGAGACTGGAGTTATGCAGCCAGCTCTATGAAACATCCCTTTTAACTGCAAAGAAAAAACAGATTCCTGATAATTAAATAATTGGTCAATAATAGGAGATTAAAAGAAATTCTAGGAAAGAGAAAACAGCCAAATGCAGAACGTGAAGTGTTCCTAAATCAATAAAGATCATCTAGTTAAATGGAAATGCAGGGTTCCTGTCTGAAATGCTGAATCTCCAAAGACTCTGATTCATTAAGTCAGTAGTGGGCCCAGGAACATACACATATAACAAATGATTCCTGCGGCCAAAAAAGTATGGGGGAAAACTGACAGCGGGAAACCAAGCAACTGCTGTTTGTTTAATACCTTAGTTCATTCATCAACACACTTATTCATTCATTCACATATTTTAAACAACTACCACGATGCAGGCATATTCCTGGGCACCGGTAAATAACAATACACAAATCACAGTACCTAACCCCAAGGGCTCACAATTCTGTAAGGAACCAAGACTCATTAGAACTGTGGCAGACATGGTCCATGACAAAGAATCACAAAACAGGATTCTCACTATGTTTGCACATACTGATTGTACATGTATTGGCAGTCTTGCTTTTGATTTTCTGACTGTATTTCACCATTGTTTTTAAATTTGGCCATAGAATGGATTGAAAATTACCTGTTCTTATATCCTCACAATCAATAGTTTTATTGCACAGGTATTTTCCTAAGTTTCCAAGTCAAGATAGCAAACTGTCACTTAGACTGATCTTTTATATCTATACTTTCAAGTGAAACTTTCTACAAATCTATAAAAAAAAATTGTTTCCAAATAAACAGTCAGCTTCTTTTGAGAGGAGACAACATTCCACAATCTCATAATCTGGATTCTAAACATTATCTTGATTATTCATGCTTATACATTTTGTCATTAAATCAGTTTCAGATCAAATGACTCAAAGGAAAAACTTCCCTTAAATTAAGAACTGAAAACAAATTTAGAGAAAAAAATTTTCAGAGAAAAATTATTTTTACAAATTCAATAGACCTGATATCCACTGAAAGTTTTGAAGACAAACCCACAACCTGGGGAGATAAGCATTTGTCTATTTATTTATAAATGCAGATTCCCCCAAGCACCTTTTGTTCAAATCATGTCTGTATTTTTCCCTCCTAAATTAGTATGATACAATTCTGCAAGACCTAATTGCATTTGACAAGGGAAGTCTGTCACACCAAGTATTCTGCATGTAGTTAAGCATCCTTTGTTGTCAGTCTATTTGCTGTTCTCCAATCACCAAAAAGGTGGAGACTTCAGATGGATTCTCTAGCCAATAGGATGTTCCATGGGTTGGAAATCATTAAAGCTAAAAACATCAAACAAAGGTAAATGGGATTAGATGCTGATGTTTCAGAGCAAAAGGGTACAGAAAGGGAAATGAGACAAGATTGTCATAATGACTTTTGAAAATGCAGTCAGTCCTTGACTGATTTTGAGACAAATCTATGGAGAAATGTGCCCTTTGTACATTTCTAAATTATAAACCCTAACTTTGAACTTTATTTCATTTATTTAAGGTAAGCTTTCATTGTCTTCATAAGATAATGATACCTAGTTGGGCACCATTTTCCTGGTACTGCTCATGACCAGAGCTTGGTACAGGTCTAGCCATTTGAACAGTGGGAATGCAGTTTTCTGTGTCATTTTCTCCTTTCATCTGCTCTGTTGTTCTGTACAGCATGTGGATGATACAGAAAGTGACTGGCACCACCACGTTTTATGTTGGGCAAACAATAAACTGTGAATGTTTGATGTTGAACTTTTGATTCTGGGAAAGGGAAATATTTTGAAGCTATGAATTGTAATAAAACAGGGTTATAAGAAGAGTAATGATTGACACTGAGAATGTAATAAAGGCAAAAAATGAATAGGGTATCACCTTTATATCAGTATCAGCTATACTTATTAGGTGTAACTATTTCTCTATGCTAGGGAAAGAAAAAAATGAAATCCATAAGAAACTTATAGTTTAATAGAAATATATAACTAATCCTATATAATAAAAGGGTAATATGCAAATCAACTGAACAGCAGAACGATTAGTTGCTATGATGTGCACTGGTCACCAGGGGGCAGATGCTCAATGCAGGAGCTGCCCCCTGGTGGTCAGTGCGCTCCCACGGGGGAGGGGGGGCACTGCTCAGCCACAAGCTAGGCTGACAGCTGGCGAGCACAAAAACCCACCTCTGTGGCAGCGCTAAGACTGTCCGACTGCGGCTTAAGCCTAAGCCATCAGTCAGACATCCCCTGAGGGCTCCTGAACTGCAAAAGGGTGCAGGCCGAGCTGAGGGACCCCTGCCCCCAGTGCACGAATGTCATGCACCTGGCGTCTAGTTAGAAAATAACAAGAAAGTAGTATTTATGCTCTATAATATGGCTGGGACTGCTGGCTCCTAACCATTGGCCTGCCTGCT
Organism: Myotis lucifugus; assembly: GCF_000147115.1. NCBI lineage: Eukaryota > Metazoa > Chordata > Mammalia > Chiroptera > Vespertilionidae > Myotis > Myotis lucifugus. Next base: position 768,774 of record NW_005871137.1, read on the forward strand.
GCCGGAAGCCTGGACCTGCTGGGGCTGGACCCCAACAGCCTGCCTGCCTGATTGCCCCTAACTGCCTCTGCCTACCGGCATGATCACCTCCAACTGGCCTTCCCTGCCAGTCTGATCACCCCGAACTGCCCTCCCCTGTTGGCCTGATAGTACCCAACTGCCCTCCCCTGCTGGCCTGATCACCCTCTAACAGCTTGCTCCCCCGCACCAGCCTGATCTTGCCCCTAATTGCTTGCTCCCCTGCCGGACTGACCACCCCTAACTGCCTCTGCCTTGGCCCCCACCAGCATGGCTTTGTCCGGAAGGAAGTTGGACATCCAGAAGTTGTCAGGTCGATATGGTCTAATTAGCATATTATCCTTTTATTAGTATAGATATGTGTGTGTGTGTGTGTGTGTGTGTGTGTGATGAGTGAAAAATACAATTAAATAGGGTGCTGTAAAGAAGAAAATGTTTATGAGAGAGGTGGATTTTGAAGGTTCAAAGCTTCAAAATTTGGGATTCTGGCAATCAAAAGAAGAACATCTGTGACTTATTTAATAATCTTTTCATGTCTGTTGGTGTTTTCCTTTCATTAGTTAGATATATCTACATAAAATTATACATTTCTTGAAAATGAAAATATTATTCTTGCAAACAGCTATGTACAGCAAATGCTTGCAATAATGTCACACTACAATAGACAATACATGCTCTGTAGCTAGATACAGACATGCATAAGAGGGTAGACGCTCCTACTTGCTTGGACTGACTCAGCTGATAGACATCACAGGAAATGTTAACATTTCCCCAAACAGCAATTATTTTACTGAAATCTTTGTGAGTTTTGTCATATCCCATATCATCTATTGAAGTACTTGTTTAATCATTTTATTTAATCAACTCAATTGTATTTTTCAAATACCTTAAAACAGTAAGCCATTGTCACTTGACATGAATCAAAGTAACCACAAAACAAAAACAAAACAATGTGATTAATTCAAAAATTAAATATAAAATGAAATTAATAATAAATATAATCAGCTTATCTCTCACCTAATGGTAAGTTTGTCAATAAAAATAACAAAGCATACAATTGTGTAATTGTATAAGTGTCACTTGGTTAGATAATACTTTGTAGAAGAAAAAAGTTAGGTTCCATATTTGTACAATGATTGCACATTTTTTGTTTTGAGGCTCACCAGGAATGAAAATGTCATCTCACACATGTATCTGCTGAGAAAGAGCAAGATATTTTATCCAACTCCTCTGATAGGTTTAAATACTGAGAACTAATTACTAACCATATTGATATGTGATTCTCTTTAATACAATTGTATTCCAAGAAACCATATGAAGCAATCTCCCAAACCTGTTCCTTTGAATCTGTCCTATTCATGGACTGGTACAAACAAGCATTTCTTATCCACTCACTTTTACCATCTGGTTTGGAAAAATATGCATGAACATTTTTTATCAATTATTTCAAATATATCCTCATAATATTCAGCATACTTCCAACTTTAGAGTCAACGTTGATACCTCCCCCTACCCCATACATAACACTCAATCAATCAGAAATGTGTATAAACATTTATTTGGAAATAATATACACAGAATCCAACCATTTCTCATCAGATCTACCACTACCTACCTGATCTAAGTCACCATCAGCTTCTGTATGGACGTCTGTCACAACTTCCTAACTGATCTCCTGGCTTGCAATCTTACCTCCAGACCTCAACTACTTATTTTTCATATAACAGTCAGCATGATTCTTTAAAAATATAAGAACATATAAATGCTTTGTCCAAAACCCTAGTCTCCACGAGTACAAGCCAAAGTCCTTACTGTGGTCTGCAAAGCTTTATAGAATCTTGTTTATTATCCCATTTACCCCCGCCCCCTTTCCCAATCAAAAGTAAGCTCCTGGAGGTTAGAGATTTTTGTGTTCCCTGCCTTATCACCTGAGCTTAAAACTGTTTTCGATATGTGTACAACAAATATTGTTTAATGTGTGAGTACATTTTTCAGTGAGCTCTTAATATTGATTCCTAACCAGATCTAGCAATTGAGAGAATCCAACCTTATAGCTCCAATGTTACCCTCATTACATGCATGTGATTCACATGATCTTTTAGTGAATGTTCATGTAAGAAGCATGAATTGAAAGAATAAATTTTCATTGTTTAAATAAACATATAGATGTATAAAATATATGCATATGTCAGTTATGAGCAAATGTAGAAGTTTTATTTGGAAAGCCTTGAAGTGCCTCTCACACTATACATAATCAAGTGATAACTTGTTTTTTTATTTTTATTGAATTTATTGGGGTGACATTGGCCAAGTAGTATTCCATTGTGTAAATGTCCCACAGCATTTTTATCCACTCATTGACTGATGACTTCTCATTGTATGAACTCACATGCACTTTCTCCTTTTCACAAAAGTTAGAAAAAATGTTGAGAATCCAATGGATTGAACCTAGAGACTGACAAATTAAACCCTTTCACTATTTCTTCTTCTAACTCTTGAAACACATGTGAGGTAACTCAAGATTCCTTTTATATATAATAAGTAAATTCCATTTTCTAAGCTTGGAGGTTTGGATTGACTTGGGGGTGGGGAAGACCACAGATTCATAATTTTAAGAAAAAAAAAAAGATTGTCATTTATAAGAACTACATTGCAAGAAGAATGAGAGGGACCACTCATCAGCCGGAGCTAGAGAACTCCACAGTCCAATTCCGTAACATACCCAAGTCAGCCTTCTTTTGTATGTGAGTACCATGCAAACTTCTCCCAAGAACTGCCTGTGGTCATCAGGGAGTGTGATAGGCTCACTGTTCTCAGGAAAAAGAGAAGACCTATGATACCCTGGAGAGTTCTCATGACATTCAGTGGGGGTGACAAAGGTGGGCCTCTTTGACTAATTTACAACTTAATTGCTAATTTAACTATAGTTGAAAGAGGCCAAGTAATTTATTCAATAACAATTGGGATCCTAATGAGAATCATAATATTTGTTCAGGGGAATAAAACTTTGAAGGTTTCTGAAAATCCATAAAGTGGTCATAATTTTTGTTCAGAAGAACAAAGCATTAAGAATTTCTTTAGGAGTTGGATTTTAACTTTTCGAATATGGGACATGAATTTCTATTGGTTATGGAAGCTGCTCTATTTTAAACTCAATGATATACTGATTCAGTTGCTCACACACAATTTTAATGAAGATGTCCAATATAAGCTGGTCACACTCTAAAGATGCCAATCTACTTGTAATTTTCTAAAAGTAAATTTACTTGGGTGCTGATGTAAAAAAATACAACTCTATCAATGTCACCTTTGTGTCAGCAAACAGATTAAATGCTCCTAATATCCAGCATAATGACATTCCATAGTGTCTACATCACATTTGTGATAATATATTTGATACCGTTGTAAACCTTGGAAGAATATGCTTGCCTAAGAGAATAGCTCTTTTTTTCCCCGTAGTCTTAAACATGTTACAGTTGCCAGTGTAAATCACTTGTCAGTCTATGGCAAATGTAACAGTGTTTTAATCTGAAAAGGAGGAGAAATAAAGTACAGATAATCTTTTTGGCCATTTTCTTGGCACCATCATACATGGGAGATTGACAGGTCCTTCACTTGAGTGACAGGTGTCCTTTGAAATGCCTGTGATTCAGTATCTGTACAGACTGTTGAAATGCATATTTCCATCCTTATCGTAAAGGAATGGATGGGCAAGATAGGTGCTGTTAACATTGCAAATAGCTCCAGAATTATTCATTGTCAGCTCCAGGCAAAGAATAGGCGGAAAGTTTTATTATTCACCCTGCACAATAGCAGGATGCTTAATGATGCTCAGTTACCTTGGCAGAATTGTCTGTCGACTTCAGGCACTAGCAGTGGGTGACACAGGTCTGGCCAAGTGTTAGAGCAAGATCATACATTCTGGTCCCATTTTAATTTCTAATACATTAATCTTTCCCTCCCAGATGCACAATGAATATTCCATGGACTCTTGTTTGTCAGAAGCTGTCTGGCTTTCATCTATTCAGGTGGTTTCATTGACTGTGAAAGCGTGCTTCAAAGGCCTGATCAGTCAATGACAACTGTCTCACAATAGCATTGAGTAATGCTTTCCTTTTTTCTTTTCAGGCATCTGATAGACAACTTTGACACCTGATCTCTGGGGACCTTATGGAGTCACTCAGAGTTCTTAAGAGACTTCCCTCACTTTATCATTCCAGAAAGAATTGTCACAGGTGAATGTATCGTACTTTCCCAGGAGCTGAACCTGACCCTTGAATCCATCTCATTTGCACTGCAGGTTTCACAACGAATTAAAATGGATTAAGTTGGCTTAATTCTGTTCTACAAGCAGGCGGAAAGCACAGCACCATTCATTTTTTATTTTAATCCTTTGTCTTAGCCTGCTAATTACTATTGTTTTAAGTTCATTATCCTGGCATGCACATTGTCACTAGTTGGATGCTAGTGCTTGTAAGGAGTGTCCTTACTTTTGCAGGTACTGACCCTTCAATTGTCGAATTAGTCCATGTCATTGCTAAACAGCAGACTCTGTAATCTACAATTTTCTCTTTAATATTTTATTATTCTCTTGTCTCTAATTAATTAAGCAATAACCCCACTGAAGCATCTTATGCACAGACTCAAGTACAAAAGCATTAAAAGAAGTAGAGACAGGGAATTGGATATGTGATTCATCCAATTTCCCTGATAACCCTGGGTCAGATGAATTCGATGACACCACAATGTTGTCTGTAAAGTTTGCAAAAAATATGACCATAAGAAGCGATCTCAGCTGTAGTTCTTATCTCATTACATCTTTTTTCAGTCTTCATTAAGTACAATGGAGAAGCTACAATGCTACAGTTGAGACAGAAATATAAAGAAGGAATAACATTGCTGAGAAATTATTTGAAGAGATGAACCAGTCACAGAAGTCACAGAACTCATGCCTGGTACGGACTGGAAGTGTCTGACATAATTTCTCATTTCAATGTAAGCATTATCTCCACAATGTCCTCGTGGTGGTCAGCCAGGTTCCTGAACATTTTTTGTGAAGGGAACGTCATGACTTCAAAATTGTGAAGTTCTGGCTTTCACAAAATTTATTTTTATTATGAATCAAAATCTACCTCCCGATGACTTTGATCTGCTGGTCATAGTTTTGTGTTCTGGAACTACCCACACAAAAGACCACTGCCTTTGCTTCATAACTACTCTCCAGTGATTTGAAGTGTGTCTGCCCAAAGTCTTTCCAAGAGTCTAAATATACGCAGTCCCTGCACTCATTCCTTAAGGAGTATAATTTTGAGACCCTCTTATAATCCTAGTCACTCTCTCCTGGATATGTTTCTCTGTTCTTCTCCAACATACAATATCTTGTCAGAGATATAAAATATTTGGGAAATAAATCTATCCCCAGTGAAGACCAAAAAAATCTAATACTAAGATAAACTCCCACCATCAATTGTATCAACCTAAGTGAATCTCAACCTACTTGCTTTGCTTTCCTTTTTAATCAGATGGAAGAAACCTCCCTAGTTGAATTAACCCTTGATTCTCTCCCCTCTTGCCCATTCAAATAGTTTTTTTTAAAATTTATATTTATTGTTGAAAGTATTACAAATGTCCCATCCCCCCCACCCCCGCCCCATTAATCCTCCCACTCTGGTCCCTCCCCCCCTCCCCAGGCCTTCAACGCACTATTGTCTGTGTCCAAAGATTGTGCATATGTGCATATAAATTCTTTAGTTAATCTCTTCCCACCCCACCCCTTCCCTCTAAGATTACTCTGTCTATTGCATGTTTCAATGTCTCTGGATCTATTTTGTTCCTCAGTTTATTTTGTTTATTAGATTTCACATATAAGTGAGACCATGTGATATTTTTTTCTTGCTGGTTTATTTCAGGTATTCTTATTCATTCCTACATCAGCAATTCCTTTCTTTCTACAAGATCAGTTCCATAAGAAACCAATCATGTCATTTTCTATTTTAAAGTATTCTCTACCTTGATCATAAATTCTTCTCTATCTGCTGCCCCATTTTTCTCCTTCCTTACAGAGAAAATTCGTATTGAGTTGTCAGCATTCAGTGTCTCCCTGTCTTCTTGTACTATTACCTCCTCAGACTACTCCATTAAAGTTTTAGTCACGCTGCTCGCTCAAAATGGTTTTGTCTTTGAGTTCCATATTATCAAAATCAGTAGTTTCTTCATTGTTCTCATTTATTTAGTCTCTCAGGATCATTTGACACAGTTGGCTACCTTCCCCTTTTGAAATATTTTCTTCCCTCGACTGTAGTTGCATCATGATATCCTAGTTTACTGCAAACACCATTGGCTTCTTCCTAGTATTTGTCAGTCTCTTCCTCATTCTGACCTTTCTATATATTCTAGCCTTTGATTCTTGACCATTGACCCTCTTCTCTATTTACAGTCACATATTAAGTGATCTTATGCTCTTAGTGACATCCATATGGTGATGTTTCCCTAAATTACACCTCCAATACTATACTCGCCTGAGAAAATTTGACTCAGATATCCACTTTCCCACTCAATATGTGCACCTAGTTTTATCTATCAATATCTTGCATGCTAAAAATGAAACCTTTCACTTTGTTTCCTATAATAATTGGTTAGATAATTGGACCAGTCTTCCCCAAGCCCCACACCTGGGTAGCCAAAAAGAGTAGAGAAGACATATTTTTAAATCATCTGAAAAGCCTGACAAGACAATAAGAAATTATCAGGTCAAATGGAGAAAAATTGGAAATTGAGAGATATAAATGAGTATGGTAATCATTGCAAGATAAGCAGAACAACAATCAAAACCAAAACCATAAGAACTCCATTCCTTCAGAAGAAGGAAAAGTAGAAAGGGAAAAGCCATTACATGGAATTCCAGCGTAATTTTAAATTGGGGGGAAGAATTTGGTCTTCAACTTTGTTCAAATAGATACTGGATTGCTATTATCTCCAGGACCCTGCAGAATAAATTGCAAATTCTATCTGGAGGAAGTTGCATTTATCCTAAGGCTCAAATTATAGCTACCTATTTATATTTATGTTTATTTCCATGTCACAATTTAAGATAACCAGGAAATAAGACACTGTAAGACACTGTGAAGGACACACACACACACACACACACACACACACAAAGGGCAATAGAAACAAACTGTAA
>NW_005871137.1:776074-778892 GCF_000147115.1 Myotis lucifugus
CATAAACAATTCTGCTTACAAAAAGAGGAGGCTTGTCTTTATAAGTCAGAGAAAGATTAATTTCACATGATTTCACTCATTTATGGAAATATAATGACCAGCATAAACTGATGAACAAAAACAGATCCCAGAGACCGGAGAAGCATCGATCAGACAGTCAAACCCTCAGAGGGGAAGGTAGGAGAGGGCGGGGGTAAGGGGGAGAGTTTCAACCAAAAGGACTTGTATGCATGCATATAAGCCTAACCAATGGACACAGACAACAGGGGCGTGAGAGCATGAGTGGGAGGGTGGGGGGGGCAATGGGGGGGATAAGGACACATATGTAATACCTTAATCAATAAAGAAAAAAATATATATAAGTAAACTTTAAAAATTAACAGAGCAGATTTGAAAAAGTAACTATACAAGATTACTAGCCTTGAAAGAAGCAAAAGCTGGCATTTAAACAATACAAGTAACTTTTTTTCATTTTTAAATATATTTTTATTGTTGATAGTATTGTAGATATCTCCCATTTCCCTCTCTTTCCCCCTCTTCTCCCAGCCCCTACCCACCCCACCCCCAGGTCTTCACTATCCTATTGCCTGAGTCCATGGACTATGCATAAATTAACTTTTGATTATTCTCTTCTCCTTAAGTCCTCCTCCTACTCAATCTGCCCCATCTTAATTAATATCACCTTTTACTCCATTACTAAGATGCATTTTCCTTATCCCAACATTCCATCCATCAACAATACTATAGATTATATCTCCAGAATTTGTAATAATATGACATTTTTAGCATCTTTATTGCTGTGATTCTAGTCCAGTCTGCTATAATCTATGACAATGATGGTGAACCTTTTGAGCTCGGCGTGTCAGCATTTTGAAAAACCCTAACTTAACTCTGGTGCCATGTCACATATAGAAATTTTTTTATATTTGCAATCATAGTAAAACAAAGACTTATATTTTTGATATTTATTTTATATTTAAATGCCATTTAACAAAGAAAAATAAACCAAAAAATGAGTTCGCGTGTCACCTCTGACACTCGTGTCATAGGTTCGCCATCACTGATCTATGTCCTGAACTATTATAATACCATATTAGATGATCTTTCTAATTCTGTCTTTGTCCTCTTCTAATTTCTTTCCATATGGCATCAGAAGAGATCTTTGAAAATTTAAGTCATATAATATTAATTATCTTTCTAAAACTCTTCAGTAGCTTCCTACCATTTAAAAAGGCTTACAATGTCCTGCATAATCTCATAACATATTTCCCTTATACTACACTCTCAGTGACCTTTCTTGAGCATATAAGCTTAATTTTGCTTCATATTCCTTGAATTTTACTGGTCTCCTTTTTGAATGTACAATTCTCTCATTCAAATGTCATCTTCCCATTTAAGACTTCCCTGGTTATTGAATCTAACCACCCTACCTCTTCAACCATCCTGTAATTATATCTCTATTTTTGTTTTTGTTTTTTGTTATTGCATTCACCGCTATCTTAAAATATATTATTTTTTTCATTAATTTCCCGTAAGACCGTATTTATCTTTTCACTGTTATATTTCCAGAACCCATAGCAGTTCCTGGTAAATAGTAAGGGCACAAATATTTGTTAAAAATGAAATGTACTCCTTTTAAGTTTATTATTAGCATAACTGATACATTTATTATAAACATATCTTTTGTGAAAGTTTATCACTGGAGAGTTATCTGCAAAAATTTCCCCATATTTCATTTGTAGAAATTATTAAATAATGAAAAAATGCAGTTTATACTAAGTGATGTCCAATGAATCATAAATTTTTACTACAACTATAATAAACAAGGGGGAGCATTTTCAACAATTTCAAAAGACCTTGAGTTTGTGTCCTCATAAAACTAAAATTATAAAATTGTCTAAGTCTTAAATATTAAAAACACAAATGGTTGAAGGTACATGATGATTTTTTAGATGTTATAAAAATTCTGAAATGGCTAAATGAGTGACCAATATAGGAGTTCAGTGAAAGAAATTGCTTCGATTTCAGTTATAGCTTGAAAGGGGCCATAAAGGTGAACAGAGAGGAGAGGGCATTTGGAAGAGGAGAATACATTTTAGGGAGAAAATGGCATCAAAATTTCTTATTTGGAAGTAGAGGAATCTAAATAAGATGGAGACTTGAGTTATAAGGAAGGAGAAACTACAGCAGAGAAACTATAAGGCAAGCCCACTTGAAACTGTCATTGCTTTAAAGGAAAAGAGACACATATTAGAAGCCACAGCAAGAAAACAAAAGAATTACATCTAATCTAATAAAAGAGAAACATGCAAATTGATTGCACCTCCGCTACGCCCAAGCCACGCCCACCAGCCAATCAGAGCGACTATATGCAAATTAACCCAACCATGATGGCGGCCGGCATACTCGGAGCTGGAGCAAGCAGGAGGCTTGGTTGCCCCGGCGATAGAAGAAGCCAAGCTTCTCGCCTGCCCTGCCCTCGCCTGCCTCTGCTCAAGGCAACAAAGTTTCAATTATAGAACCTAATAAATCCCAGATACCTGCTTCCAGCCAGCCTCCACTGGGAGCTTAGGTAGCTGGGGGCTGTGGCCAGCCTGCAAATAGCCATCAGCCCCTCACCCAGGTTGGCCAGGCACCCCAGGAGGATCCCTCTCCCTGAAGGGAGTGTGGCCAGTCTGAAAATGGCCCTCAGCCCCTCACCCAGGCTGTCCAGGCACCCCAGCAGGACCCCCACCCTGATCCGGGATACCCTTCAAGGCAAATCAGCCAGCCCCCACCCATGCACCAGGCCTCTATCCTATATAATAAAAGGGTAATA
>NW_005871137.1:779093-782834 GCF_000147115.1 Myotis lucifugus
CAGTGTGCTCCCACAGGGGGAGGTTCTGCTCAGCCACATGCCAGGCTGATGGCTGCCAGTACAGTGGTGGTTGTGGGAGCCTCTCTTGCCTCCTCAGCAGCGCTAAGGATGCCTGACTGCAGCTTAGGCCTGCTCCCCGCTGGCAAGTGGACATCCCCCTAGGGCTCCCGGGCTGCCAGAGGGATGTCTGACTGCCAGCTTAGGCCCAATCCCTCGAGAAGCGGGCCTAAGCCAGCAGGTGGTCATCCCCTGAGGGGTCCCAGACTGCAAGAGGGCACAGGCTGGGCTGAGGGACCCCCCTGAGTGTACAAATTTTTTGCACTGGGCCTCTGGTTAATGTATAACTGCGAACACCTGTGACGTGCTCCCTGTGTGGGCTTGCTTTGGAGACCTTCCTGCATTCCCACATTCAATCTCCATAGCAAGCTTAGACATAGGGATGGTTTTTAATTTCTGTTTTAAAATTGAGGAAGTGGAAACCTAGAAACATTAAAGAACTTGTTCAAGGCAGGTCATCATTTAGTGAGAAAAGCAGGATTTTGACTCTAACCTTTTTGATTTTCAAGTCCACCCTATAATATTTTCTCTTTGACCTAAATCTAGAATGTGATTGTTCTCCAGCAAAACCCTGAAAGTTTTCACATGTCCCTGTTTAAAATTTGCTGTTACTTTCTTTTGTGTGTGTGTGTGTGTGTGTGTGTGTGTGTGTGTGTGTGTGTGAAAGAGAGAGAGAGAGAGAGAGAGAGAGAGAGAGAGAGAGAGAAAGGAGCGCCAGTGCTTCTATTTCTCATAAGGTTGGGTTTGCAGGGCCTGAGGTTTCTTTGGCAGTCTGCCATCAATTCTCACCTTTTCAAGCTTCTGGCTACAACAGTTGGCATTCCATTTTCCTGCCTGCTCTTTTTAGACATTTCTTCCATCTGATTAGTCACTTACAATCTTCCTGCAGTGTTTGTTGATCTTCACCTGTTTGTTGCTTTTCCTGTGTTTAGAGGTTAAAATGTTATGTTGGTGCAAGCCTTAATAATGCCTAACAAGGGATAAATCCACAAAACCATTTGAACTAAGCAGATGGCAAAGCAGCGTTTGAAAGTTGAATAGCTTTAATGGCATGCCTGCCTTAAAACAAGGGGAAATTTTTAATGTCTTTAATCTATAGAATAAGGAACTCAACATAAAACACTGAAGCCAGATTATACTAACTGGTTAATAAGGATTTCAATAAAGGTTCTTTTAATTTGCTAACTGCAACCCCTACATATAATTGAATTCTACCATCTCATAATAAATTTGGTTATTACTGCTAACAATAATGGTTTTTTTTAATAATGTGTCCCAAAGTCTTGGAAAGTCAGCCTACTTGTGACTTTGAATGAATAATGGAATAAACTAGGTCACCTCGACCCCCAACCTCTGAGTCTCAACAATATGAGTCAAGAAAAGCAGGAATTAAAAAAAATATAGCCATTTATTTGGCATCCTTAGATCACTATTTCTTTTTTAAAAAACTCCTATATGCATCATAGGACCTTCTTCCTCTACCACTTACCAAAATGTGGCTCTAAAACTCGGGTGTGTACTCCGCCCCAGCTCTCGTCAGCAGAGCTGTTTTTCATTCACACCATGCATATGCTCGGCTGGGGAAACAGGGCCAGCAGTTTCCTGGATCCCGTGTTCACTATCATCTTTCCTTTCTAGTAAGACAACTTCTTAATAATGTCACTTATTTACTTTACTGTGGCTTCCCACCGACTCTGATGACTTTGGTATCAGATTCAAGGATTCGTACCCTTGAGCTTTTCCCATCATCTTTGGAGATGCTTAAACTGTTAGCGAGGCTACCACTTTTGTGTCAGTTCTTCACCTTTTCAACTCAAATATAATTTTCTACTATTTCACTTTGGCACTTTGCATTCATAGCCACATCTTAGATCTTTTCCTCAAAGAGAACATATTTACTTCTGAAATCTTAAACTCAATCATCTTAGTTTTGTTTCTAACTCCTATTGCACCCCCTTTTTATCTGACTTCCTCATTCTTTCCTCACCAGATCATTTCACCTTTCATTTTATCGGTATCATATAAATTGTCTTCTTATTTTCAGATAGTTGCAGTGGTCAGCAAACTAAGGCTCATGAGCCACATGCGACTCTTGGCCCCTTGAGTGTGGCTCTTCCACAAAATACACGTGCGGCATGCACATACAGTGCGATTGAAACTTCGTGGCCCATGTGCAGAAGTCGGTATTTGGTGGAAGAGCCACACTCAAGGGGCCAAAGAGCCGCATCTGGCTCGCGAGCCACAGTTTGCCGACCACTGGTCTAGTGAATTGAGCAAAATAATATCTCCCCTTCTGTGAATTCCTATGGAATGTCTGATATCTCCTCTTCTTCCTCCCAGTTAATTTCTTCAGGACATATATGAACATTCTGTGGATATATTTTATTCTCTAATAAGTCAACTTTATTCTAAAGTAGGGTCAGGGAATATCCGACCCTTGGGCTGCATAAGGGCGGAAAAATAATTTGATCTGGCTCTACCAAGGTATTAAGGGTGAATTAATGAAATGTTTGACCAAATATAATAGGCTATAACAAAATTGATAATTTTGTTTGAACAGCGAATGATGTTACAAACATCGAAATGGCCCTTGGCAGAAAAAACGGTTTCCCACCCCTGTTCTAAAGACATATACTATTTGATCTTCCAACCTCTTGAAATTTACTCTTTGATATGGGTGATTTTTTCTCCTCCTACCTCTAAAACTCTTCTTCCCAAAATTACTGATGACCTAGTTAATATGGACCTTATATGATTGGCGCTCTGCCTAGATATTTAATGCAGCTAATTAATCTTTTTGTCTTAAACTTCTACCCATATTAACTTCCACAATGCCACTCTTTTTAAAAAATATATTTTTATTGATTTCAGAGAGGAAGGGAGAAGGAGAGAAAGATAGAAACATCAATGATGAGGGAGAACCATCAATCAGCTGCCTCCTGCATGCCCCCCACTGGGGATTGAGCCCACAACTTGGGGAATGTGCCCTGACTCGGAATTGAACCGTTACCTCCTGGTTCATAAGTTGACGCTCAACCACTGAACCACACTGGCCAGGTGCCACAATGCCACTGTTTCCACGAGTTGTCCTCACCTCCTTTGCCTTCTCGTCTCTTGTTCTTTGATGCTCCTATTTTTCCGCTTTCACTTTAAATATTGGTGTTCAATCAGAATGCCCTTTGCCCCCCCCCCCTTTCTTCTCACATCACACTCTTCTTGTGAGCTTTGACACACATCCTTTTTCTTGAAATACCATTACTATTAATATGCTGCAGATTATTCTACATCTCTGAATCTTTTCTTGAAGATACATCTACCCAAATACTTATTGAAAAATTGTACTATATATGTATGTTCTAGAAGTATCTTAAACTCAACTTGTAAAACTCCAAAATTCTTCATTTGCGTTCCCTCATCTCCTCTCTATTATAAACCCCTAAACATAATCATCTTCCTATATCCCCAATTTGGAGATTATTGCTATTACCTACTCAATCTCCCAAGCTAGAATGGGAGGCACCTAGAAAATTTATCGACTGGATACCTTATCACCATATCCTCTGCTTTGTTCCTTTTATATATCTCTCTATATCTCTACTGCGAATGGTTACCTCAAGTTTCCTTTATTTTTATGTAAATACTGCAGTGGCTTCCTTTAAGTTCTCATATTCTTGTAACCTACCC
>NW_005871137.1:782934-824907 GCF_000147115.1 Myotis lucifugus
TCTAATTTTGTTACTACTATGATTAAAATCTTCCAGTGCTTCCCCATTGGTTTGAAAAGGACCAGGTATAAAGACAATTTGTGAACTCATGCTACTCAATATCAGTAAAACAAACAATCTCATTTAAAAAAATGGGCAGAAGACCTGAATAGACATTTCTCCAAAGATGACATACAAATGGCCAACAGACACATGAAAAATGCTCCACATAACTAATCATTAGGGAAATGTCATCAGCCACACCGAGATATTACCTTACACCTGTTAGAATGGCAACTATCAAAAAGGCAACAAAGAATAAGTGTTGGCAAGAACGTGGGAGAAAAGGAGCCCTTACCCACTATCGGGGGGATTATAAACTGGTACAGCCACTATAGAAAACAGTGTGAAGGTTTCTTAAAAAGTTAAAAATAGGATTGCCATATGACCTTGCAATCTCTCTTTTGGGTATTTATCCAAAGAAATTGAAAACACTAATTTGAAAATACATATGCACCCTATGTTCATGGCAGCACTGTTTACAATAGCCAAATATGGAAGCAAACTAAATGTCTATCAATAGACAAATAAATAAAGAGAATGGATACATATGTACAATAAAATGTTACTCAGCCATAGAAAAGAATGAAATATTGCCATTTGCAATAATATGAATGAACCTAGAATATACTCTGTTATGTAAAATAAGACAAAGAAAGACAGATATATGATTTCACTTATATTTGGAATTTCAAAAACAAAATAAATGAACAAATAAAGCAAAATAGTAGCAAACTCTCAGATATAGAGGAATAGCTGATGGTTGCCATATCAGAGGGGCAATGAGGGGATGGTAGAAAAAATAAATAATTAAGAATTACAAACTGCCAATTATAAAATTAGTTACAGGGATGTAAAATGCAACATAAGAATACAGTCAATAATGTTGTAACAACTATGTATGGTGTCAGGTGGGTACCAGACTTATCATGTTGATCACTTTGTCATATATATAAATGTGTAATCACTATGTTGTACACCTGAAACATATAATAGTGTATTTTGACTATAACTTAAAAATAAACTAAAATAAAAAGACTATAGGTGAAGACTTCAAATATCTGAAATTTCCCTCTAACTTCCTTTCACATTAATGTACCACACTGATATTTGAACCACATCAGCTATAAATCTTTCTTTATTTGTTACACATACTCTTACCACCTGCATTTTTTCCCCTCTTTCTCCCTGACAGAATAACTCTTACTGATCTTTCAAAGGTCCACTGGAGTTATATCTTTTGAGTAACTTGCTATTTTCTGCTGTAACTCTCTGTAGTTATCTCTGTTGTAATTTTTATAATTGTAACTGTCTCCTTTTTTCATGGACTGTTAGTTTCCTGAGAATGTGAATTGCAGTCTTCATGTCACTCATAAGAATTTCAAATGGTGCATAGCGAATAATATGTGCTCAATTAATATTTATTGAATATATAGACAGACAAAATTATAAAAGTCAGGTGAGCAATGTATGTGTCATTTACCCTTTTAAATGTCAGCTCTAGAATGATGTAATTCCAGGAAATTCTGTGCCTGTTACTGGGGAATCCAATAAGACCTCAATTGTTTTGCCGTGTACATCCCAATGTCTTCATTTTCTAATATTCCCACTATATTTTGATACAATCTTATTCCATTAATTTCACTGGAAAAAATGTGTAGGAGAAAACAGACATAAATTTCCCATGAGTAAGAAAAGGCTTTTTAGAAATTAACATAAATAGAATTGAAAAGCTAATAGAAAAAAAAAGCCCTTTAAACATGAAAAAGAAACAATATATCTAAACACCTTGATCAACAGTACTTTATCACACCAGTTCCTGTGTCAAAAATGTAAGGTTCAAGAAATACTAGCTTATTAATTAGTATAAGTCCTACTCACTTTTCTAAAAATTTGTTCTTATAATGTCCTGTTTGAAGCCCTCCATCATCAGAGTTAAAAAGACCAGTTAACGAATTATTTTAGCAAGTACATTTAAATTTTTAAATTTTCAACATTACAGTTTTCAACTTTATTTTCATAAGAGAGTTCTAGTGGAAGTATAGAATCTTATTAGCTTTTATTTTGGTATGTTGCGCACCAATGCAGGTTACAACAACCATTTTAATTTTTTGCAGGGTGATGTTGACACACATCTGTTCAAATATATTGACGTTTCCATCTCAACTGCATCAGTTGCCTGAAACAAGCTCACTCCTCTTTGTGAATGTAGAACCAGGGAAGGGGCACTGAATGGGGGAGAGGCATTTTACAATTTGTCAAGATATATATTCAAGCACTTTAAAAATATCAGCGCTGTGTCCAACTTGAGCTAATAAGCTAATGACTCCTTATCCTTTATATTAAGGCTTCAAAGCAGCTCTTAACTAAATGAGCCAATTATTATATTGCCATGTATTTTTTATTCCTTCCTGTTAAAACATGCACTTGGTGTTGAATAGAATTTTTATGCTTATTAAAAAAATAACCAGTACGTATGAGCTTATGAAAGGAAACCTCACTCAGATTTTTAAAAAGCAAATGAAAACCTTCAAATCTAACTGGTGCCATATGGTACACTCAGAAACACTTGTAAAGGGAATGTTAAACCTTGAATATATTAATGATTTTTACTGAAAGGAGAAAAATGCTTCTTTTCCATCTTTGCATCTTAAAAGACTTATGACTAGGGCACCATAGAGCACTTTTCTATACAAAGAAGTGAATTCCGTAACAGAAAACCTTGTATTGGTTTTTTATCATTTGCATGGCTTTGAGCAAGACAAAACATTAACACTGCCCTAACAGTGCTCTCAAGAGATTAAAGACAAAGATATCCACAGCTGACTTTCCACTGATATATTTTTTTTATTTCTCTCAATAAAACTCTTTACTCTGACCTTGATGTGAAGATACAGCACAACCAACTAGTGAGATGCACTCATGTGTCTCTACAGAAGTGAGTCTCCTTCCCCTGCCATTCATTTGTTTTCTTGCATGTGAAGTCTCTTAATCTAAATTTATACTAATTTGTAAAACATCCACCAAAGAGCCTCATTGTTATTGTTTTTTCTTCTCTCAAATTGCAAATGTGAACTACCCAGAAAGCAAAGAATTGTTAGGTTAAGGAGAGCACCTGTACCTGTACATTCATTTCTTCCCATCAGTTTGTCAGTGTTAGGTAGGACCATCATTTATTAAAAACAAGAGAGTGCTTTAATTTCCAGTGTATTGACCACTGAGCTTTCTGAGTATCTTACATGGATACTATAGTCACAAGTATACATATCTTATTATTTTTTCATGTATCACTACATACATCTCATTGGTTGAGATGGGATAATATTTTCCTAGTATAAAGCTAAGAAAAATTCATGAGGCTGAATTTTTCTTTCATTGGGTTGCTTTATTTCAGCTGTCTGAGTTTGTTTTCTATTGAATCTAGCGCAGTGGGCTAGAATGAAACACTGAGAAAAGGTCTCAGCATTCAGTCTTACTTTCAGCTGTGTCCCTTAAAAGTATACGTCTTTCCAATTTTCATGAGCTTTTTTTTTTACTTTTGACCCATGTCAAATGTGTGTTTTATACGACTGCCCATATGTTTTCTCAGATATTTTAGGTAATGATCATTTTCGGAAGGAAGAGGTAATCAACATTTTCAACCCAAAATAACATCTCAGTGAGTTTCTACTATTGCCTTGATTGGAAGTTAAATCACCTTTTCCTTGACATTTCTTTGGCTAGCATTATGATTTGATTTTCAAGGAATTGTTTTATATTTTGACACATTTACTTTACAGATATCAAGAAGATGTAGATTTCTAGGTGACAAACAAGAATGGCATTGGAGAAGAATGCCCTTGCAGAATATGTTTCATTTAGACCTGAACAACTGTTGTTTATCAAGACATAGAAGTAAATTAGCAAAGTATTTAGCTGATTTATTTAATCATCTGTGTGTCTTCCACAGTGGGGCTCTCTAATTTTAATGTATGTATGGTTTAATGCACCTAAAAATGGAATGGAAATTGCAAATTGAGAAAAATAAAGTGGCAATAAAATTAAGGTAGTAAATTGTATATGGATCATAGAAAAGTAATATTATACTGGTCATTTTGAGGAAATAATTTGTAGTGAAATTACATTTTTAAAATCAGAACATGATTTGGTCATCTAGGTATAAGCTGAAACCTAGATGTGTTTACAAAATTAGGAACTATTCAATTTCAGTCTTCTGGAAGTTCACAGGGTCTGCTCATGAGACCACTAAGGGATCTGCTGGTTAAATCTGCTCTTCTGATTAAGGTCTAGAATCTCAATATTTGGAACTGTAACTTGAAGCTTAGCTTATACTGCAAAAGATTCAAAGTAATGCATGTCAATGTAAAAAACAAGACAATAAAAAAGAACATTTGCAGTAAAAATGTACTAACAATACTTAAGGCCATCAAACTCTACAGAAATATGTCTAACAGAAGGTTATGGGGCTTCACCTGTGGAGAGACTATAGAGTAAGGGAAAACAGAGGATTCAAATATTTACTGCTTATCAAACGTTCTCTAGGTTGTCTTTCAAATCCCTCTGCATTACTCAAACATTAAAATAGAACAAGAGTACAGATGCTCACACTGTGTGAAGAGAGGCAAGAACTCATGGGAGAGGAGACTGATCAAGTCTTGGGTGATCAGATGATTTGTTCTTTTGTTTTGACTCCCTGAGGGATTTTCTTGGGTGCACAACTCTCTATAAGTAACTCAATTCTGTGAATGGGCAAATCACTGGAAATGGAATCTTTTCATGGCAGGGATGGGAACCCTGGAAAATAAAAATCTTGAAAATAAATATCCTGTTTGAGTTTTCCAGAAAATTACTAAAGTCTAAAAGCCATGTCTTTCTCACGGTTATACTAGAAAAATAGAAAAGGTAGAAAAAGAAAATAGGAAGGCAAAGAGGACCAATCAGACACTGATTTCAGTAAGAAAAAAGCCATTTAACAGGAGTTTGGCAGTGAATTTGTGATTATAGAGAAGTCTAGTTCACCATTACCAAGTATAATTCTCAGGGATGAGATGAGTTCACATCTTTGCCTACCCAGTAGACTCTTTCTTTACAGGCAAATTCATACTGAAATATGTGTATAGAAATGTGGCTGTTCAAATTTCCACTTGTTTCTAATGTTCAACTTGCATACTAAGTCAATGTGTCTTTGATAATTTTCATAAGTATATATAGAGATAAATTCTAAATTTGTTGCAATTAATAAAAACCTAATTTCCTGGATATTTAAAAAAATGTTTGGTATGCTTTGGTTCTATGAACTTTTACGTTCAAATAATGATTTCTGAAACACAATTATATTAACATTTGATGTATTTCTTCTAGTAATTTTTCTAATTGTTTTATTACCAAGTGAAAATTTCATAATATTATAATGTGTAAGAATATTATAATGTGTCATCATCCCTCTCTCATCCCTCTATTCAAAGGTAAGTACTCAAAAGTGTTATATGGCTTTTTCCAATTAAGAACAAAACATCAAACTTATTTTAACTTGTTTTTATGCAATGCATTAAGCAATTTTTACTCCAAGTCTCAGTATTTCTTATGCAAAGACATAAATTGTAAATTAGATGAAGATACTGATTTTCTGAGGGCTTTATGAGGTTGTGAGGTTGAGATTTCCTCCTAATTATCACAGATTGGGCTAGAATTCTAATTATTCATAAGGTCTATGTATTGTGCAGAGAAGCAAGTAACATGGCTCCCAGGAAAGTGACTCGAAGAGAACCATTGAGAGGAAGCCTGTCAGTTTTTAGAAGGGTTATTCATGCTGAGTCCTGTTTGAGAGATTAAACCCATGCAGGATGCCCCCTAGTTCTGCCTTCAATGACATTAGAGGCCATAAAGCAGCTTAGGAGTGTGTTTTTCCACCAAAGTGAATGTAAAGGACAAAAGGCAAAGGGTAATTAGCTCCTAACCTGGAGAGCTCATAAGAGAAGGAAATTCCAGTGCAACAGCATCACTTTGACTATTTTGAAAGTGTGCATGTGTGAAGCAGCATGTGTTCATCAGTAATAGAAGTCTATTTTATTAGGATTCTATATGGCAGGTCACAAACTCAAATGGCCACGTGGATGGGCAGTCACACAAAGGAGTGAAGCTGGCTGGAACTGGTGACTGTGAGAGCACGGGCACTATCTGATTTCTGTCATTTGGTGAAAGGCCAGAATGTGGACTGAGGGTTGCATATCATCTGAATTTTTAAGAGATCCACAAATAAGAATATTCTTTTACAATCTGTTATCGTATATGCATTGGTAATTATTTTCATTTTAAAACAATATATGTGCCAATCAACATGTGTTTGTGTAACAAGCCAAATCCATGGGCCTCTAGGGTGGGACTTCTGACCTAGCTACTTAGGCCAGCTGTATGATGCCAAGTCTTTTAAGTCAAGGTATAGCCAAAGGGGTCAGTGCCACTGACACAGAACTTCTTATTCATTCTTTTATCCACAGAGGATTCATTAAGAGAATATAGTATATAGTTCCCAATCTATATCAAATGCCAGTGACTTAAACAATATAAAATACCTTTCTGGTATGTCTATCTCCACACACAGCTTCCATATCATGACCTAGATGGCTGCTTCCGCTCCTGCCACCAAATGATCATATCAGAATTCCAGGTAATGGGAAATGAGAAAGAAGAAATGTAGTGCATTTGAGGACATCACCTAGAAGATCTACATGCTATTTCCACTCACATCCAATTGGCCAAGTCAGCCATAGTACCTAGCAAACAGAGAGCTAGAAATGTAATATTTGTACTTGGCAGCAACATCTCCATCCAAAGTTTGATGATTATATTTCTAAAATACGAGGAAACATCTAGAATTCTCTGCAACCAGAACCCTACTGTACTAGACTGCATTATGTAAGGTAAGTTCCAATAAAAAATATTTTACTAAAATGCTCACAAATTTAAAATCCAGGAAGGCATATATTATTAAGGAATAACATTATTCAAGACAAGGGAATGGTATGATCAAAGAAATAAGGGCTGGATGATGTGGTGCTTTGTATGATATTGGAGGTTTGGCTCAGAACTTCATTGGCCTTCTCAGCACAATGACACCCTCCCAGGAAGGAGATCATGTAGAAGATATAGCCATTGAAGTTGGCCTCTGATCCTGGAACCTTACTAATTCCAGAGAATACTGCCAGGCTAAGTTGTATTTTTATTCTATCAGACCCACCCACTTCATGAACATGGAACTAGCATGAAGAAAGCTTTGCCAGCCAACAATAGTACTGCCTGTTTCCCTCTTGAATTGCCCATCATTGGGAAATAAAGTGCCTAAGAAAAAGGACTAGGTCCTTATACCACCCAAACCAATGCAATATCTGGTGCATTAACAAAGGTATGAAGATAAAGAACAGACATAAGAACCAATCTCCCACCTTGATAAAATCTCAAAACATTTCAAGACATACCACTCTGACTACTTTAGGAAAGCATCCATTTCCAGAAGACTGACCCAACCTCGTTATTTAACTTAGGGATACCCACCCATCCTGATACTATCTCCTGCTGAACCACCAAAACCAACTTATAATTCCAATGCATTGATGGATATAATTACACAAGAACAGCCTTCTACTTTTTCCTCTCATATACCGATATTTAATCCCAGCCTATTTGCCCTTAATTAATCTAAGAATTCTTGACTTCCAGATCTTGACTACAATCTTCAGAATTTTATCTTCTATTTCCTCTGTATTTGTCATTCAACTTTTTTCTCTCTTCATTGCATTTTGCAAATAGGGTTTTCTCAAAAAACATGGCCTTGATTTTTTTTCCATTTGTAATCCTGCTCCCAAATCTCTTAGGAGATCTCTGAACAACTCTTGTTTAGACTTCTGACCTCAAAATCTAATCTCTGCCCCGAACACTCTGCCAGAGCCCCATTTGTCTTCAAATCCATTCTCATTTACCAGAGGGAGAGCAAGCCTCCCTGAAACAGAGATTGTATAAGTGCTATACATGTAGTAAATATGTCTTTCTATTAATAATTTTCTTTGTACCATCAGCACCTCTAAAATATGCAGTAAAATTTCTACTGAGATAAGAAGAGAAAAAAATAACAATTTTTCTGTCTGGCATATAACTCCTGATAAATACTCTAGGTTGGCTTAAATAATTATAGTGTCAATAAAAAAAATATCCATACTTAGGTAATGAAAGACATTATTTAAAAGGACTATCGCACCCAGCTGGCATAGCTCAGTGGATGAGTAGACCTATGAACCAGGAGGTCACGGTTCGATTCCAAGTCAGAGCACATGCCTGGGTTGTGAGCTCAATCCCCAGTGTGGGGCATTCAGGAGGTAGCCAATCAATGATTCTCTCTCATCATTGAAGTTTCTCTCTCTCTCTCTCTCTCTCTCTCTCTCTCTCTCTCTCTCTCTCTCTCCCACTTCCTTCCTCTCTGAAATCAATAAAAATACATTTAAAAAGAATAAAGACTATTGCAATAGGGGGAAAGAGACAATTGTGATGGGGGATGGGAGACCATTGATTGCAATAGGAGGAATGCTCCCACCATTATTACATCTGTGAGTGTCTCACTGGATAGGCAGGAAATGGCTTTTCTTTGTAGGAAGGAGTAAACAAAGCTAGAAAGAAACCAGTGTTAGGGAGTGGGATGTGTTGGGAGCATAAATAGACAGCTGTTCAGGGAATGTTTTTCCCTGAGGTCAGCTGACTGTGCGGAGGGCCACTGACAGGAGCTGTTCCACTGTTCCAATTCTCAAGAGTGGGCCAAAATTCAGGGACCTAAGGAAAAGAGAGGATCTGCCGGACTGACACTTGGTCAAATCGAATTAGTGAGCATTATGTCCAAATTGTTCAGTAAAAATAAACAATTCACCTAATCATTTATGAGGCAAAGAAGAATTGGGAGGGTCTATATCTGACCTTGTCACTGGTAGATAAATGGGCCATTCAGGAATTTTCCTTAAGGCATATGAGGAAGGCTGTTCTTGATCATGAACTATTTCCTGGGACACAAACCTTGGGGTGATTTCTTGATCATCACTGCTTAATTAACCTTTGTGAGTAGCATTTCAACCTGACCATTCTGTTCAATACACAGTAGCTTATCTAAAGTTTTTAAAATGTATTTTCAAAAGTCAATAATTAATTCTGAATATAAATATCCCTGTTGAAAAACTAAGAAATGTTAGCTTATCTCATTTAAGTTAACAGAAAGGCTGAAATGCAAAGACTATATAAGGTCACTGTGATAATGAAAGAAAATTTGACCCTCATATGTTTCCTTCATAAATTTATATGGCTAGTAATTTATTAGATGTTGGCTTTACTCTTCTCCATCATTGTCTTTTGTTGAACCATTTTGGATAACACTCTCTTTCCTCCTCAGGTATTTGCATTTTCTATTGTGGTCCCAAATAAGCCGTTTAATAATGCCAACAGAACCATTTTCAGTAGAATGTTATTGTGATTTACTAGGTCTGTGAATGTATTTTTTTAGGTGGGGGAAGGAGTTTCTCATGTACATCACACAGAAGTTGGCCCATGCACTCAATAATAGCTCATTATGGAAAGATTATAAACGTATAACAATACATTTTAAGTGAGATGCAATGATCCATAAAATTGGTGTAGCTAATTAGCAGATCAAATCTCTGTAAGAACTGGATGTCTTTAATATCCTGCAGTTGCTTAATTCTATAGGTGTTTTACTATCTACAAATGTTTAGTAAAATTAAATAATAGTATAAATGTTCAGTGGGATTAAAGCAACTGTAAAATGAAACCAAACAAAATGAGTTTATTTTGTTAATTGAATAAAGAGAATCCCAGTGTTAATATAACATTACACAAAATCTAGAGCAAACATCCTCTGAATCCCAGCCTCATTTCCCATGTAATTAACCTTTCTCAATCAAACTAAGCACCCCTCACACCTCCTTCTCAACTGCTGAGCACCCAAGTCTCTTCTTCCATGTGCATAAAAGGCAGGCATCAACTTAAACTAGTACTACTGCCCCACACTGTGCCTCTAGAGCAGTGATGGCGAACCTTTTGAGCTCGGCGTGTCAGCATTTTGAAAAACCCTAACTTAACTCTGGTGCCGTGTCACATATAGAAATTTTTTGATATTTGCAACCATAGCAAAACAAAGACTTATATTTTTTATATTTATTTTATATGGGAGGATAGGGATTTAATGGGGGGATGAGGACACATTTGTAATACCTTAACTAATAAAGAGTTTTAAAAAAATGCCATTTAACAAAGAAAAATCAACCAAAAAAAATGAGTTCGCATGTCACCTCTGACACGCGTGTCATAGGTTCGTCAGCACTGCTCTAGAGCAACATCATCCCAAGAGTATTTTCAATACTGATCATTTCCCTCAGCTGAAAAGTATATTTAACAAGTCTTATTTTTTTCTTGCAGAAGTAGGAGACATTTGGTGCTAATGAATAATATGTTCTAATAGTAACATCTTTTTAACTATTATTACAACTAAGGTGACATGTTTATTTTCATTCACTAGCAACCACTGCCTGACTTCTGGTAAATGCTGACAATTTGGGGAGTAGTAATCCATTACTATTACCTAAGCTTAGGTCAACCAACACAGTCAATGCCCCTGACCTCTGTGACTGATAAACAGGTGAGCTCAGGACCCAAGTTACTCTAATCAGGCTAATGATAAGGGCAAGTATGAAAGCTGCTGGGAAAAAGAGGACCTCATTTCTTGGGACTTGAACCTGAGAGGATGTGAAGTAGCAGCTGTAGCCATTCTGCTACTACACAGATCTGGAGAGTAAAGGCAATATTAATGCTGTTGTTTGAGCCTATATATGACCTTAGCCAGTTTTACCCCAAGACTTCCCAGTTAGCTAACAGTACAATTTTTTTTTAGACAGTGTTTTCTGTTCAAACCAAGAGTTCAAAATGATACATCAGGCCAATGTCATGGTAGTAATATAGTTAAAATCATGGATTGAGGAACCACACAAACTTGGGTTCTAATTCTAATCTAGCTACTAACTTCTGAAATTTCCTTTGGCAAATGGCTTGAGCTGAGAATATAGTTCCTTCCAGTGTTTTAAAGGATTTATAAAAACCTTGTTGCATTAAATGAATCATATGTAAAATATATATATATATATATACACACACACACACACACACATATATATATACATACATATACATGTTAATGCTTGAAACCTGGTAGTTATTTTTACAACATTGATTTCACAGAGATTTTATTAAAGAATAACATCTATGTAAGTGGTTTTGTTACAGATGTACCTGTATTCTAGATATTAAGTTTACCTACATCCTGAAGTTTTTCTAGGTCCAAAATCATGTTCAGCTCTGCAAGTTAGAGACTTGTGGGGAATGTTCAGTGGAGGCAACAAAATTCTCTTTTGAAAATAAGGTCCTGAGCTTAAAATTGGCATCTATTTTTACTAGTATTGCCCACCTGTTTAGAGATGAAGTGAATTAAAGTGAAGTGATTTGAAGTGACTCGCCACTGGGTAGATCATGGGATTTGCAGAAAGTTTTCACAGAAAGGTAGATGAGAATGTTCCTCCATAAGATTGAATGAGATAATATTTTAAGGCACATTTCTACTCTTCTCTAATAGCAACCAACAAACTATAAAATTAGAGATTATAAAAGGTAGCACTGGCGTATACGTCTCTGAGGAGCAGAAAAGGAACAACAACATAAAGCCACAAAACTTCTGTGCTACAATATAGAGCTAAGCAGAATCAATCTGAGTTTGGCACTTGTACTTCAAAGGAAACGATAGTGTTCCCCACAAGATGAAGAAGAAGAGTCAGACACACTTTTTGAAGTTAGTAGCTATTGCTAAATTCCACTGGGATTCTGTTGTAGCAAGCTGGGCCTAGAGAGATAAGAGAACAAAGAATGTCCCTTGACCAGAAATTGAACAAAGTAGTTCACCAGACTGGTATCATTATATACTATCTCCTAGGAATAGAGTCAGGGTAAGAAAACTTCAAAACCACTAGTAAGAGAAAGGTACACACACACACAGAGAAAGGGGTCATGTAAACCAAAAATATTTCCTTTTTGTCTTCAAAGTCACCTAGCTAAAAATTCTTTATAACTGGTTAACAATTCTGTATAGTATTGAATTTTCTCTGGTGAAACAATTGGGGTGATTTCTGTCTCCTAACTGGAGACTGACTGATAAAATATTTAAAACTGAACATTTTAAAATAGCAGTACATCTCTATTGAATACAAATCTGGGAATAAATATCAGTTGACGCTATTAAAAGAGTGGTAGGTGATTGCTTCTGGAGGTTTTGCTTTTTTGTGTTGTTTTGTTTGGAACAGAAGACTTATTTCAAATTTCAAAAGAAATCTCACATGAAAACCCTATATTTAAATGATAAAAGAGGAATTTCTCTGGTGGGTTGAATCTGGTTGGTCACCTGAGCCCTCCAAGGCATCTCCTTGGAAACCTAGGGAGAGAAGCCAGAAACATTTATAACAGGGGTCACGAAATAAGGACTATCAGCCTAAAAGTTTCATTTTTAGACTTAACGGTGTAGAATCTTCAGCGTGTGCTTTACTAAACATTAATTTGCCAATTGTCTGGTGTTAAGAGAACCTATTGGTGTCCCTAAGCAATTATGACAATGTTAAAGTAGGATGAAATACCCCATGCATATTTAAATGGTATAACAAAATGAGAATTCAGAGAAGGCAGTGGCAGAGAGAAGAGGTGACTCTTAGGAGGACCTTGCACATAAGAGAGGCGACAAAAGAATTACAGATATAGAAGTGAGCAGGATCAGTCACTCGGAAAGAATTATAAAGCAGGAATCTTAAGCAACCAATCTTGAGGTCCTAAGCCCACCTTTTAACAACAATGGAAACTTGTGAGAAAAATGGTTTGCGGGGCTCCAACATCAGCATCGTGTTGCCTGAGGTTCGTTTAGACATCCAGTAATTGCATCTTGTTTCCCAGTGTTTGTCTTAGCTTCCTTGTGTCCCACTGATCCATTGATTCTGCCCCACAGGCTACTGACTTCAGTTCTCAGGGAAGAGCATGCTGGGATAAGGGCTTTGTTTCCTCAACTCCAGAAGGATGTTGTCCTGGAAAGTCAGACTTCTAGGCACTTCAGGTTTCCTGTGGCAGTGGTTAATTATCCAACGGGAACTTTTATATTTCTCGGAGAATTACCTCCAAGCCTTGGAGTCCCTGCAATGCTCTTGTGAATCAGGCTTGAAAACAAGCTTTGTCAAACAGCAGGGTCTATTTGAATGTAGGTCAAAAATAGAAAACCTTACAAAAGATTAGCAGCAACTGGTAAAAGACAAGATAGTATCAAAATTATTCACAATCCCTATCCTTCCTCTTAAAACTCGTTAAGGATACCATTGTTGCTGAAATCTACTGGATTTTTAACAGTGTGTGGCTTCAAATACATCTTCCATTCTACTCTTCAAACCACCAGAGCAAAATTGTAAGCCCTATATATTCCTTACATTTTTAAAGGCCACAAGAAAAACCTGGAGTAAAATATAGGAACCTTTCGGCCTTTTATATCCTATATCATCTTAGAAGCAATTTGATAGGCACAGGCTACTTTTTAAAGCAACATAAACATCATTTCCAATAAAGTTTTCCTATAGAACTTAACATAAAATTAGGCAACTACCTTTGCAGGAATGGTGTACCATACTATTAATTTCTAGCTTGTTAAAGTATCTTCTTAACTTGTGTTGTTCTGCTAGACATAAATTCCATTAAAAAAATAAAATGATTTTTAATTGCAAGAGTCCATTCATGTTTTCACCTTCTAATTATAAGTTATTTTAACTTTTTAGTTTACCTAAGGAATAGACATGAATTATTTTAGTTGTAAATGATAACTAGTATTTTTAGTTTTTATTCACACTTCATAAATAAAGATAGTGTTCTATAACTAACTAATATTAGTTTCTAGGTACCTTCTCATTATTTTCTAATCTTTACAATAATCCCATGAGGTGGTATGATTAGCCTTTGAATGTGGAAGCTCAGCCTCGAAGGCCTCAGTGTGCTGATGGGGGGCCTGGAACTCTTTTCCTAAGACAGAGTTTACGTTCTTTCTACCGAGTCAAGATATCTTCTTTGGAAAGGAACACACAACTTTGGATTAGATAGTACAGCTTCTTGTGCCCCAGGGTACAAAAAAGTGAACTGTGTGTAGATGACAATCAGTTCAGAGTTTTTATAACCATTTTGGAAGAACTTTCCAGAGCAAGAGAAAATTTAAAAAAATTGAAGGAATAACCTTATGGAAAGTTTTATGGATGCTATATAGTATACTTTTGATACAAAGTAAACTGTATTTTTTAAAAGAAGCTAAATGTCCAGTGTTTTTGTTAGGCATGCTTATACTTAGTAAATGAGTGTGTATAATGCCACAAACTCTGAAAGAAATTGTATCCAAACTATGAAATTTCTTATCCCTTCACTGTAAAATTTCACTTCTAGAACTTTTTCTTTATTAAAAGATAAGAAATGTGGACCAAAAACATGTATTTATTTTATCTATGTATTTATTATGGTTATTTCTTGAAGTATTTTTTAATACTAAAAAGTTAAAAACAACCTAAATGTCCAAATTTATGAAAATGTTTAAATGTGTTATTATTATTCATGCATATGATGAAATAGTATGAAAAAATACAATGTGTTTGAATAATTCTTTGTGGCTTGAAGACATGTTTATAATATAACATAATGTACAAAAAATATAAAAACAATGCACAGAGTATATCTCACTTGGGGGGGGGGTATCTTTCCAAAAAGAAAAATAAATTTAATGAAAAACACCAAAATATTCATAGCAATTATCTGACAACAGTGAGATTGTGAAAGATTTTATTTTCTTTATATTGTTTTCTATTCTCCAAATTTCAATAATATATATTATATAACTTTTATAATCAGTTTATGAATAATAATACACCTTTTTAAAATGGTTTGAACATTACATTTAATATTCTTTAAAGCTTGTCAATTTAAAAAATTTTATTTTTGCTCTTATAGATGGCTTCTCAAAATGCCTACTTATTGACATTTCATTCTCAATCATATGTTTTTAGATTAATTCAGGATTTACAATGACATATTAAATGAAACTTTGGCAGTGAAATGCAATTTGAAAAATGCATATATTGTTAATGAGATATCATATATTTATTTAAATTTCATTCTCATATCTTTGAATAGATTTGTTCTATTTGTTTTGATCTATGCTGAAAAAGCACACACACAAAATAACTGTTTATTCTTCATTGACTGGCTTCCAAATTCTTCAACTTTTTTCTTATCTCTTTATTTTATTTCTTGATTTTTCCCTTTACTATTTATATTTTCAAAATATGTGGCAGCCTGTTTTGTTTCATAACTATTTACTTTATTCATTGTATTAGCTCTATTGTTATTTCCATTGATACATTTCCCATCTGGTTTTCTATTTATTTGTACCTGTTATCTCACTGTGCATTTCTTGTTGTGAGAAATTAAATATTATTATTTTTATGGAGATTTAAATGTAGTGATAGTTTGACTCTTGTTTCTTGAGGACATCATTTTTCATAAGTGTTTTGGTCTTCCAACTCATAGGCACAATGTTTTAATTTTGTTATGCAAAGTATCAGTTTAATAACACTATTTATTTGCTTGCTTTTTTACTTATTCACATTTATTAATCTATAAATCATAAGATTTCTATTCAGAAAACAGGAAAAGGTTTTCTCTGGGATCTCCTTCTCTCCTTAACTATTGTTGGAAACCTTTTAGAACTCACATTTAAAGGCTTGTTGCTGGTTCTGTGATCCATCTAAGTGTGGGGACACAAAGATGGAGCTAGGGCTATGGTTAATTATGTTTGGAAAACTTTACACCACCTTTGATCATGCACACATGTGCCTGTTTTTGTGAAGTCAGTATGACAAGGGTCTGGCTGGGTATATCCAGAGTTCTTTCATGGCTAAGAAATAGCCTTATTTCTTTGGCCCAATCATCATTCAATTAAACTCAACTTAATTGAATTGTTTCTCTAGCACCACTGCTACTATGGGCCTTCAGTGGTCTACTGTCTACTGGAGTGATTCTTGCCTTGATTCTGGTCTAATATTCCTAGGCAGCTATTTGAGCTATTGAAGAGAGCCTTGCTGCCTTGTTTATATCTCTGTATCTACAGAGCCTCCTATGTTGACCTATAATTTCTTCTAATTTCTGCCCAGAATCTTGGGGTTCACTGTCACTATGGATCTTATGTGACTTTTTATGTTTGGTTAGTTTGTTTTTTGGTTTATTTTAAACAGGAGCTGACTAGTCATCACTTAGAAAGATAAAACATTCAATAAGTTATAATAACTTAGATTTTGAGATCAGTTAGAAAGAGATGAGAAAAAATAAGGCATCAATATAATGAATTTTATAAAACCAATAGATCAGTGATGTTTTTAATAGAAAAGGAAAATGTTAAGAGAATTATTATAGGTGTTAAAAGGATGAGTCTGTTTTTTCATGCATTCAAGTATAAAAATAACCCATTAGAGATAGAGAGTGATCTTCAAGTACTTGACCTAAAATTGGCACTGAACTTAGGACTCTGTCAATAAGGAGTAGGCTTCTAAAAGCTTTATTTAAAAAATATATTTCATGAATTCTGATGTGTACTTATGTTTGGAAACTACTGTACTAGGTTATCTGGAAATGTACATTTGTAGAGAAATCAAGAAATTTGACTACATTAGGAAATCCTTTAAAGAAAGTAGGTGTGGTTAAAAAGAAATATAATGTTAAAATGCAAAAGCATTCAAATGAATATGCTGTTTCTATAGGATAAGTTTCAAGTCTGCACTTAATTCTTTCGTTATTTTCAAGGATTAAAAACCTTCATCTGAGAATAGATTTGACTTTATTTTGAAGCATATTGAAGCCTTGTAGAATTATGTTTCAGCAGCATGACTGAGTAAGTCTCTGGGAATATCTTTCAGGTATGGGACATTTGAAAGATGGAAGTGAAAATTAACTCTTCCTGAAAGAGTTATGACTGAAGTTTAAATATCAGCATGACGATAATTACCCTTAAGTTGATCAAGATGCTTATGACCAGAAGCACATTTCAAAAGAAAAGAGTCTCTTATTCTTGACACTTATGCCCACAGTCCTGACACAAACAGGGGATAAGCCTTTTTAGTACATGCAAAAAAGCCCAAGTATTAAGTCAAATTTTATGTAATAAGTGAAATTGGTATTTAACTACATGACAACTCCAGGTGAATAAAAAAGAGCAGGCCAAAAGACTACTCTTTCAATAATGGACTTCAGCTAATTCAATTCTGTCTCAGCTCTGTTCACATGTTTCAGTAGCTTGTATATTATTTTTAAATATATGTAACATTAAAGCTAGACTAATTTAAAGCATAATAAGCATCAAAGGCAATGTAAGCTCTGTGTTTATTTTGATTATAAGAGCCTGGGGGATTTCTTAACGAATCTAAAATTAAAGCCATAAAATATTTTTATGTACTGCCCCTGTTTTAATACCTTAATTTTCACTTTTATTTTCCCTATCACAAAGTTGAATTAATTTTTTTTCAAAGTCTGGCCAGATAACAAAACACTATGCTTTCAGAAAGTCTCTTTTCATTTTCATGGCTAATGCTTCTCTTCACCTGTTTGGAGGTGAGAAAATTACCCAAGAGGCTCTGAAGTCTACTTTGCCTTAGCTGGAAAATATCAGTTGATTTACTTCTGCAAAGTTTAAATCTTAAAAATAATTTCTAAGAAGTTCATTCTTTATTCTATCTCTGGAAAGTTGAGTGCTATGAATAACACAGATGGGCAGAAATAGCATAAAAACAGTTACCAAAGACTCATTGGGAAACTCTCACAGGATTGTTTTCTATGCCCTCACTCCAGGTGAGCTCTACAAATGGGGTACCACCTGTATTGCTGAGATGACACATCCTGTCTCATTTTTCAGTAAGTTTATTCTAACAGGGAGAAGCAAGGTTTAATTTCCTTTAGAACTAATTTTTAAAAATCTTCTTCACCCTAATTATTTGTCCCCTATGACACTAAAATCACCTTGAAATTTAGTCCCAATTTCAGAGGATGGCTGGTGGTACAGTGACAACACAAGTGAAGGAGGAATACAACACCATGTTTAATAAGTTAGAGTCTAGCTCAGCCTTCTCATTTTGGAGCCCAGACGGTTTGTGTAGCCTGCAAGATCAGACACTGATTTGGTGCCAGAGTCAGGATCTGATCTCGGGTCGCTTGGTGACAGCTCTTTTCTCTCCTACTATGCTTCCTTATTGCAATCAGTTCTGATTAAGTTGCCTGGACACTAATTTTCAAAATTCACATCAACAAAAGTACCAGTGGTTTATTTCATGTTACACTGAAGGAACATAGAGTTTAAAAGGAGATCTTGACAGAGAATATAAACAGAGCACATTAACTTTAAATTTTTGTTTAAATTGATGAGGGAGGGGGAAAGAGAGAGAGAGAAAGAAACATCAATTTGGTTGCCTCATGCACGTGCCCTGACTAGGAATTGATCCCACAACCTTTCATTGTACTGGATGATGCTACAACCAACTGAGCCACACCTTCTAGGGCCAGAGTACTAACTTTAAAATGGTGGTACAAGTACAAAAGTGGGGATAAGCCAGGGTCTCAAGACAAGGGTCAGGGAGTCAGTGGCCACATGTAAGCAGGAGTGGAAAAAGAAGCTGGTGTTAGGATCTGACAGTATCTACCTTTGGGCTCCTAGGGGTTCACAATGAAGCATGGCTATGGAACATACCTGTGAGGTGCCCAGATCCTAAGTCATAGATCAACAGTGCTGCTGTTGCTTGAAGGACTCCTTTTAGAATTCCTTCAGTCTTGCCCCAGATTTTGGACTTCTGCTGGAAATAAGGGGAAAGTTTTTCAGAACCAAACCTCCAATCTTAATTTCATGAGCAAATTATATTTATCTCTCACTTCGCATACCTACTCATTTGCCACACTTTTGTATCTTAGGTAAAGGAACAAATATCAGAAATTTTTAAGTTATTTATTTATTCTAGGGTTTATGTAACTTTCCCTAGCTCCTTTTAGACCCTAAGAAGAAGGACTCATGACTATTAGTGGCTGTCTCAGAGAAAAAGGAATTGAGCCATCATATAAGTTACTAATGGCATAATCCATGCTGTGGTAGATTTATATTTGGGCCCAGTAACTACAAATATAATTTAGCTCATTAAATTTATTTTAATATCAACTGAGTGTACCAACTGATTTTTATAACAGATATATGAAGCAGCCAGTCCTTTTAATTGACATAAAAGGCTAAAAGTTGGTTTTATTGACATAAAATGTTTCAGTCCAAATGTTGAGTATTGAGATAATAGAATTCTATCATTTTAAGGGGTTTAAAAGTAAGTGGGTTTTATTGTATTATCTGTTTTATGTATAGATTCCCGACTATTAATGAGACATATACATTAACTTTTGCTTTACTTTGAGTTACACTTTTAGTTTTTCAGGGAAAAGTAATCCTCACTTTACATTTTTTTTATCTGTCTCCAATTTCTTCAACTTCTATAAGTGAGTAAAGACACTCTTTACAACATAGTTGCTTGGAATTTTTTATGGAGGACGGGAAAAACAAAGACCAGATTAAATATCACTGAATAGTACAGGGATCTGAAGCTATATCATTGACATAATTGACTCCAAACAAAATCTACTTGGTTAACTTTTATATGCCAAAAACTTAACTGCAAACTGTCTCTCTTAATATTTCCCTGAAGCTACTCTTCCCATAATTACAGTTCCTGATTCTGAGAAGGAATTTTAGCATACTGAAATTTGGCAAAAAAATAAACTTCAGCTTTTGCAAACAATTAGAGCTGGATAATTTTTTAAAGTATTAACTGCTAAGTTTTTGTTTTTGTTTTTAAATCCCTGAATAGTTAACTAAACCATACCATGCTGATTGGCTCAGAAGAGGATTAGAGGTGAAAAAATCCTTTACCAGGCTTTTATGTTTTAAAAGTTTAGGTCCTTTGTTTTCTTTCTTTATTTGAATTTAAGTATATAGCTGGTATATAATATTATATTAGTTATATTAGTTTTCAGTGTATAACATAGTGATTAGACCTTTTTAATCCGTACATTGTGATCATTCCACTAATTTTAGTAACCATCTGTCACCATGAAAACTTATCACAATGTTATTGACTATATTTTCCTTCACCCTTTTCCTCCAATTCTCCCACCCCCACTCCTCTGGTAAACATCTCTTTGGTCCTTGTTGCTATGAGTCTATTTTTGTTTTTTTTTTACCCTAAATATAAGTGAAACAACAAAAAAAGTTTAGATCCTTGTGAGAATGGAAAGGACTGTGAAGAAGGCCATGCATTTGGAAGAATATGATGATTTACCAGAAGCATTTCTTGACCCAAGATTAGGAAATCTCCTGCAGTTTGGAAGGAAAGGATTTGAGTTAGAGGGAGGCAAGGAAGCCTTAGGTGCTGCACAGTCCTGGATAATGGAGCCCAGCCTGAACTCATCACCATTTATAGCATGGGCTTAGTTTTTCTCAGACAAGATTGCATGGCTACTAAATGCTTGAGGCAGAACTCATGCTCCAGCTTTTATGCCATGTCCATTTTTACAAGGGCGACTATAGAATTCATTGTTCAACTCCGGGGCATGGTTTGTGATTATCCTAATTATCACCCAATGCACCAAGGATTATATTTAGTTTGTTCTCTTATGTCTTTCATTGCTTACTTGATCCTGAATATTTGTCTTTATCATTCAATTCTGATCGTTGTAGTGGGCCTCCCATACATGATGTCATGGCTACCTATGCATGATGTTTCTACACACTTTGTCTTTTTTTAAAATATATTTTTATTGATTTCAGAGAGGAGGGAAGAGGGAGAGATAGAAACATCCATGATGAGAGAGAATCATTGATTGGCTGCCTCCTGGATGCCCCCCACTGGGGATCGAGCCTGCAACCTGGGGCATCGAGCCCACAACCCGGGGCATCGAACCCGCAACCCGGGCATGTGCCCTTGACCGGAATCGAACCTGGGACCTTTCAGTCCTCAGGTCGACGCTCTATCCACCAAGCCAAACCAGCTAGGGCCACACTTTGTCTTTTGAATGGACTCTGCCATTATCCAGTTGAATTACCTTGGCCCAGTTATACAACCTCTCCGAGCCTTGGGTTAAATTAGCATGATATTAAATAACCCTTTTGTAACTCTAATTCTACCTTTGTTTTGCTGATCTTATTCTACATCTTTGGTGCACTTTCCAGTGGTGATTTGCTGAGCCTCTAGACACTGACTCAGCAAAGACTAAGTCCTTTTCTCAGTTATGCCCTGCTTTCCTTCTGGTCTTGAACCTCACCTGCTATGGAATGTCAGCACTGATGCTTATTTACCAGATTATTAGCTTCTTGGCATATTGTTAGGATTGTTTAAAGTACGGGCATTTCTATATAAATGGAGATGCTTTAACACTTTATTCTTTTTAATAATCAAGCCAAAGGAACCGCAGCCATCAGACTCTGGTGCAATCTCTTTTATTGAATGTGATAACATTACTGGGTAACACTCAGTGTTCATGTGGGGATTAATGCATGAATATGCCATTTTGCATAACAATAATGTCAAAGGCATAACTCTGAAAAGGTCCATCTTAGTTATAAAACTCAAGCAGAGGATTGATACATTACCTTTAGAGAATTCCGAAATGCTTTGTGATTCCGATTATACAATGTCTCTGACAAGATATAAGATGAAAGTATTCCCTTTAAATACACAGGTGCAGATCTGATCCCAGGGCTCTGTTTCTGAAGTCATGTTTGTTTTAGGTAAAGGTCACTAAGAAACACTCATTTGAAACTTCAGATATTAGAAGTAAATGTGGCAATATTAGGGTGAATGACCTTTGTGTTGATCACTCTGTCAAGAATCCATAAATATGGGCACATGGGAAGAGACTTTGCTTATATTCACAGATTTTTAGGACAAAATTTGATATTTGGAATCATTGTCAACTGCATTTTATTTGATGAATGCAGACTCTGTGACATCAACATCACATTCTTTTGATTGCAATTCTGTAAGGAAAACACTACCTTCTCTTCTTCCCAGCATCAAGTACAGTTGAAACACATAATAGTAAATGGTTCCATATACTTACATGGCTTCTATTCTGACTCATTTGCTCCTCATGGTCTTTTATTCCATGCTTCTGTTTATCAAGACCCACCATGTGAAAGTTAATAATAACATAATTTAGAGCAATAATTACATTTTTATTCAATAGTTGTGGGAAAACACTGGGTTGAATAATGAGATAAAAATGAGTGTCTCAGGCCTAACAGGACATTAATCAACATATTAACTGTGCGGGCAAACTGACTTGAGACTGTTATGGCTTAATTTGTCTCAAAATCATTATTTTAATGTATTGCATAATGTACTTTAAAATATGTGTTGAACTGATCATCACAACTAAGCATTAGTGCTCAACAGAATAGATACTCCTCCTTATCATAGCATGAGTTACTCTCTTTTTATACTGCCGGGTATAAAATCAATATTCCCAAATCTCTGACATTTCACAGCCCTGTTCAGATAAGGCTGAATTAGTTCTGCAATCTCTCCACCTACATTAAGTTATAATAATCAGAATATATTTCATAATCCTAATTTCCAAAATATATTTATTACCCATTGTCATTTTAAAGGATTTTCTCAAAAATGTTTAAATGTCGTTGCAGTTTCAATAAATAATAATTTCCCAAAGTCAGAAATCTTTGACCAGTTTCACCTGATGGGAATCCAGTTCTTAACCCCAGATCTTCACTTAACACAAATTTGATTATCTGGAGACCTCAGCCATGCTTAAGAATTCAACCATCACTGACAAACTTCTCATCCTTCAGGAATCACTTTCACCTTCCCTCCTAAAAGAAAGCACACCTTGGCTTCTCCCTCCCAAGTTCAAGCACAGGGACTCATTCCTTTCCCTGTGCTCCAGAGTAGCCTTTGCTGTTTTCTTAGCACTTACTAAATGAAAGTAATTATTTATTTACCTGTTACTATCAGTTATTTAGCTGTTTGTTCCTTAAGGACATGGACATTCCCATCTTACTTCAATATGTCATAATATCTTCATCAATATGGAGACAATGTATATATGTATATAAATATTATTCAAGCAGAGATAAAATAGTTAATTTAAAAGCTGACTAAAGGTAGAGTGATTCATATGTAAGAGTAATAAGGTAGAATTCTACTTAGGGAGAGAATTGCATATATATATATATATATATATATATATATATATATATATTTGTGCACCGGGCCTCTAGTATATATATATTATTTGAAAATAATATATATATATTTTCTTAGGAAAACATGGTAATGATCTTTTGTGCTTAAAGAGCATTGAAGAGCTTTCTTAGTAGGCATAGCTACCTTAAATGAAAAGGTTTTAAGTAAGGGCAATTAATTTGTGCTTAACAAGAAGGAGGGAAAAAAGAGGGAGGAGGAAGAAGAGGAGAGGAAATAGGGAGAAAAGGGGAGAGGGAGGTAAATAGGGAAGAGGAAGAGGAAATGGAAACATTGAGTTTTTCTTGTGAGTTAAATAATAATTTGGGCACTCAGAGACTCAGAGAACATTTGCGAGAGAAAGAAGAAAAGTCTTCATCAGTAGAAGGTAAAGATGTCAGTAAACCAAGACCTAGAAGGATGAACAAAGCAAGGGAGAAATTCGTTATGGTGGAAAATGACTACTACATGGTTAAAGCATTGACGTCTAACAGTCAACTTTAAGTTGTTTTCTGTTTTTGCAAACACTCCCTCCCCATCATGTTCTCTGAGTCAGCCTCAAACTTAATACAACAGCTATTAATAGATCATTCATCTCCTAATGTTTACGTCAGGAATTAGAGAAGGGTGACTGTTCACCCTCTGGTGAGTGAGTGATACAGAGCAGAGAAAGATGAACAACCACAGGGCGCAAGATGAACTATGGAATCAAGAATGAAGCGGGCAAAATAAAGCAAAGCAGAGGTTACCAGGAAAACAAAAACCTAGTAAGCACCTGCAGGGATACTGAGGACTACTTCTTCACACGGCACATGCGTAGTGTATGTATGAACATCTTGGGAGAGGTTCCAGCGATTTTTTTATTCAGATAACATAAGGAGCGACCCTTCCAGGAAACTGGAGGATCACAAACCAAACATTCATTGAGAAGATAAGTGAGTGTTGATGAAATGTGACAGCATTCAGAGCTGGCTCCAAGATTTGTCTTGTCCACATGCCTTCTTCTGATCCCATAGCCACCACTCCTTGCCTGAGGGGGAAGATAAATGTAGCCTGGACCCAGAGAGATGAGGAATTAAATGGCGTTTAAAGTTCGTAGCAAAAACATTATTTTTAAGCCAAGGTTTCAGCTTGTGTTTTAAATATTCTAAAAGTATTGACTTAAAATGTCAAAAGGCCTGAAGGAACAAACTAAATTTATTTGAAAATAATACATTGGAAGGAGAACAGTTTTCCCACAATGCCTGAAGGCAGTTGATGGGGAGATAGTCACAGAGAAATGGGGGTTAGGGGGAGGCAAGGAAGCAGGAAAATGCTAGCTTCCATGAGACAGCCCCAGGTTTTATGCTCTTCACTGCACCCTCTTCCATGGCCCAACCTCAGGGCAGGAAGCTAACAGATCATCCAGGCCAACCACTCAATATTTAAGGTATGTCTGAGAAGACCGCAAACTTCAAAGAGAAGCTCCATTTCAACCGTATGTTTCTTGGTAATGGCTCTAAGTGTGGACAGTAATGGGGGGTGGCCTGACAGAGGTATCATAGAGATTCATTTGGCCCAGTGTGGGTCAGGCATACGTGAGACTTTCTGAACACACTGGGACTTAGGAGTCAACTTCTATTGTAGAAAAAGAAATGTCCATGTTGGGCAACCTAAGTACTGACTAAATAGTAAATTCACTGCATTAAACACAGAACCCCTAAGCGTCTCCATTCCCAGCCCTACTACTTTTCTTGTCTCCAGTCCCATAGCTATGGCCAGCATACTACATAACTCATGGGAAATTTTTTTTGTTTCACCATAAAATATGCATATTATTATTTTTAGTCTCTTCATTCACTTCAACACTCTTCTTCCTGACTTTCCTAGTTCCATCAATTATTTTGTCACCAAAGTTCTTTCTCCTTTGTACTCTATGCACATCTTACCTAATCTTACTAGATTTTGTTCACACTGTGTCTTGCCTTCTTGCTGGTCTTTCCTTTCTAACTGGCCATACTTTAAAATAGGTTTTTTGTCATTTTTTTAAATTGCTTTGCTCCTAAGCAATTTTAATAGCCCCAATCATCCTCTGTGACTGCATTTTTTCTTCCTTTCAGTAATTCTGCATGCCACCATGTCCTCATTTTCCCTAGAACCACACTGTGCGCCATTCCCTCACCTGAAAACCTTTAAGCAGGTAAAGCCTGACATTCCAGCTTTATATCCTAATATGCAAATAGCGTACATTGAGTCCCAAGCACTCTTCTAGGATTTGGTAAGAGGTGAAAGAATATAAGCATAATAGTAAAGTGTGCAATATTCTGGAAAATAAATGTTAAAGAAAAAGGCAAAATAAGGTATTTGCAACTTGTATATGGTGGCCAGAAAGGGCCGTGTTAAGTAAGTGAATTTAGACAGAGGAGGCATGGGATGAGAAATGAGCTCTCAGAGAGCAGAACTTCCTATATGATGACCTAGAAGCAGTAGGACATGATAGATGTGTTCAAGAAACAGTGAAGACTCCAGTGTGAGTAGAAATGAGTGAGAGAGGGAGAGGGTAGAAGGACATGAAGTCAGAGAGGGAGAGGGTAGAAGGACATGAAGTCAGAGAGGTTTTGGGTGTTGTCAGACCTTCTGAGAATTTGGCTTTCATGCTGAGTGAAATAGCAACTATTGATGGAATTTGGACAAAGTAGCAACACAATCTTACTATCCAGGGAAATGTTTGAAGAAAAAAAAAAGTGTTTCTAAGATGAGAGTATTAACTATGTTAAATGCTGCTTATAGAAAAAGTAAAATGACAGAGAATTGACAATTAGGTTAAACTTTAATAATGGTTTTCTTTTTAAAAATAATATTCTTGTTAATTTTTAGAGAGAGAGAGGAAGGGAGAGGAAGAGATAAAGAGAAACAAGAATGAGTGAAAAAAATTAATTGGCTGCCTCCCACACACCTCCTACTTGGGATTGAGCCCACAACCCAGGCATGTGCCCTGACCAGCAACCTTTTGGTGCACCAGATGAAGCCCAACCAATGGAGACACACCGGCCAAGGCAATAATGGTTTTTGAAGAGTGATGTAGATGACTTGAGTGGAGTGGGTTTAAGCAAAAAACAAGAAGACAAAATTGGAGATAGTGAATGTGCACACTGATTTGAGGAGTTGTGTTATTAAGGGGAGCAAGGAAATTAAATAATAGATAAAGATATAATTGGGATCAGGAGACTATTTTTTAAGATGGGGAAAAGGAAGTCAGATTTCTTATGTATATTGTCCAGTAGAAATGAGGAAATTAATGAAAAAGAAGAGAAAGGGAAGAACTACTGGAGTGGCATTCTTAAGTACTAGTAATAGAGAAGTTCTCGTGCAGAATTGAGTTATCGGCCTTTGATGGGAACATGGAGTGTTCATCTACAGTAAGGAGAGGAGGACAAAACATATGGATACAGATGCCATAGGGGGATAATTGTGGTGATAGAAGTTTCTAGAAATTGTTTTCTGATTGCTTAAATTTCCTTGGTCAAATTAAAATTGGGTCATTCACTGAGAATGAGGACAGGTGAAAAGGTATTACAGATTTGAGGAGAGAAAAGAGGGTCTGAAATAATCATCTGGGAAAGTCGTGATGGCCAGGAAACATTAAGGAGCAGAGAATTAGATTTAATCAGAGTCAGAATTTTGCCAAGTGGCTATGCTGAAGTGAGAGATGGTGCTGTACTTTATTATCCATATTTATAATGTTAGCAAAACCTGTCATTCAGAACTGCCTGATCTGTGTGGGACTGTGAAGTGAGTGAAAAATAAACTTGTATTTTGTTGAGCTACTGCAATTTGGGGTGGCTCTTTGTTATATGAGCTTATGTTAAGTAAACGAATGCCCATTTGATAAAATCTTGCCCATTTCTTTATCTAGATTAAACAATTATATGAAAAATAAAGTCTATATAATAAAAGGATTTCCAGTTCCATTTGCTTTTCAAATTTTCCTGTGTGTCTTATCTCTCAGCCTATACACTAACTTCTGAGTCTTAAAATTCTTTGCAGTTTCAAAGCACCTAATATGGCATTCTTTTCTCCATAAACAGTTGCTTAATAAATGGATGAATAAGAGCAGATAAGTTTATGTGCAAGATTTAGAGTTGTACTAATTTTATTCTATTGGTTAATTCATTTTTCAGAAGGAAGTGGTAGATAAAAGGCACGAGAGTTTGTTTTCATAGTGAAATGTATGCATGTACTCAAAGGCTTCTGACAGGCATGTTTCATACGCCATCAAATAAAACAATCCTAACTCAGACTTGGATGCTGAATTTTTCTTGGCAGTCACAGTACCACATTTCTTCCATGGCAGTGTCTCTAAGCACTACATACTTTTGTTGGAGACTTCTGGGTTATGACATTTGCCTTTGCCCAAATATGCCACTGAGAACACAGGGCAATGTTTTCAAAAGAAATCCTATTTTGCCATCTGCAGAAAACATACATATTCACTGGAAAGTGCATTGAAAATTAAGATGCAATTAACTAGTGCAATAACCCACATGAGGGTTTTTTGTATGAATAAATAGCTATTTATGTAACCAAAGATGGAAAAGTCAGAATCGCAAAATATGTAGTGATGAGAATGTCTTTGCTCTCCTTCCATCTGCCACTCCTTCAGACAGAATCACAAACTATCCCGGGGATGAAAAGGGTATTGAAAGGGTATCCAGCTCATCTTTTTACTTCTAGATCAGATTATACCTAAAATTTATATGGCCCCCAAGAGTGCTCCAAGGTAGAGAAAAATTACACATGGTGGAACACGTCCCAATTCACAATGGATTTGACAATTTTCACTAATTTCCTTCTCTTCTTCTTTCCCTAAGCACGGCCCCCTTCTTCCTGTTTATTTATTTCCTCTCTCTCTCTCTCCATACCTTCTTCTTTCCTTCTTCCCTTTTTTCTTTCTTTTTTATTAAACACTGGCGCTGTGTTTAGATCTCACACTTTGTCTCTACAATTGAGGAAGGAAAGATTCTAGATTTAAATCCTTTATTCCAATTAAACTGAACCTTTTTTTTATTTCACTGTCCTCAGCCTCTATAAATAATAGCTCATGTGTGATTGAGTCTAGTAAACCCTCTTATGGGCCTCACATTCACACTCACTATTTGCAGACTGATCTCTTCTACTGAACTATGGCCTATGCCTACTTGTCAGTCATGGTTCACTAGTCTTGACAAAACCTTTCCAGGCAAGTTCTACTGTCCATGCCTTAAAATGTGTTACCTTAAATGTTACTTAGTGCACACAAGGTCCACAGATATAGAAGGATTTTAGACATTTAAATCTCACTATTACATACTAGTATCTTTAAATGTTTTTAAAATTTTTATTCAGTAATATCCTATATAATAAAAGCCTAATATGCAAATTGACCATCACACCATTGCACAAAATGGCCGCCCCCATGTGGCCACAAGATGGCCGGGAGGGGAGGGCAGTTGTGAGCGATCAGGCCTGCAGGGGAGGGAAGTTGGGGGCAATTGTGCCAGCAGGAGAGCAGTTAGGCATTGATCAGGCTGGCAGGGGAGTGGTTAGGGGGTGGTCAGGCTGGCAGGCAGAAGCAGTTAGGGGCAATCAGGCAGGCAGGCGAGCAGTTGGGAGCCAGCAGTCCCAGATTGTGAGAGGAATGTCCCCCAAGGGGGTCTCAGATTGGAAAGGGTGCAGGCTAGGCTGAGGGACACCGCCCCCCCAGTGCACAAATTTTGTGCACCAGGCCTCTAGTTAGATTATAATCTTCTCTTTCCTCTGTGCATAGTATTTTCTTCACTGTTATATTTTTTAATGCCTTACTTTGAGAATAGATCTAATCTTAGCCTTTTCTTTAGGCAAAATTTAACAAATCCAGCCTAAGTCTCAACATTTTAAATTTAAACATCTAAAAAATTCCAATATCTTTATTAAACTACTTTAATATTTAACAACTTTTATTTCCTATCATTTAATTGCTAACATGTCTGTATGTATATATGTATATGTGTCTATATATCTGAAATCAGTTCACATATATAGTCAAATATATGTTTAACTATGCCTTATATTCTATAAAACACTTCTTATTGCTTTCTTTAATATAAAATGATTGTCAGTGTCCATGAATGATGTACACTATCTAAATTGGTAGCACTTAGCAGTTAGGTACTTAGCAATGCTAATGTCAGATGCCAGACAAACTGGATGTCAAACAAAGACTTGCTTGACTTTACATTCAGTCTGCTCTGCAGAGTTGGCTACAGTTATACATTTCAGAAGACAAAAGGAACGTGATGTTCAGAAGCTGGCAGAGCAACCTTGAATATGATACACAGGACAGAGGAGTTTAAATACCTGGCATTGGAATCAAAAGTTTCAAAAAAACAGGGAGCACTTTTTAGAAAGCAAATAACCTTGTAAAATTTGTGTTCATTAGAGTTTACATATTTTCCTTGTTGAAATATGCAAAGAGGTATATTAAAGTCCCTGCACAATAAAAAAGTTCATTTCTTTGGATTTTCAGCCATTTAGATGTTGTATAAGTCACATTTAGCCATTGACTATATACTTTAATTAAGGCTTATAGTAGCTTTAGTATTGTACTTTTCATTTCTGGCATTTCAATGTCTTTTATCTATAGTTTCTATCTCTCCCAACATTCTTCACCTTTTCATGCACATGTCAACCTTTCGTACTAAGTTCCCAATGACTGAATCTTCTCCAAGTTGGGCTTTATTTTATCTGGTCATGTGGGATTACTTTTTGGTTGTTTCTAGTGTGTGTGTGTGTGTGTGTGTGTGTGTGTGTGTGTGTGTGTTATAATCTTTGATTTGATGTCAGATAGTATGTGTAAAAACAAAGTAGCTGAGACCAATATAAAAGGTATCTATGCTTGAAATAAGTATGGCTTCTCTTTTGTCAGGCCTTTAGTGTAAAGGGTTGAATCAATCTAGTCTTCCAATGATGGCCAGCTGTTGACATACTTAAAATGAGTTCTGGTATGCCTGAAGAATTTTCTCATAATGTCTGCTCCATCTTCAGCTTTCAGCAGTTGCTACATGCCTGAGCCAAAGACAGGGTCTCTCTCAGACTCTTTTCCATCCCTTAGCTGCTAAGGCTTAGCACAAACTATTCTTGTTGGGCAATCACGCTAAGGCCCATAATGGGGATAAGAGGGATTCTCAGTTCTCCTACTCCAGTCTTAGGCAGGCCCTGGATGGACCTTTCTGAACATCCATGCCCCTCCCATATTAGCAAGCAGCCTCTGCCTTTTACCCAGTACTGACTTAGAATGCGCACAGTTCACTTGCCCCTCGCCTTCCAAGGCTGCCTTGTATCAGAGGAGATTTTTACAAATAAATTCGTTTTCTGATCTTCTCCCAGTAGCAATGGCTTTTGCCGAGTGTTGGTGTAGGGTGAGAGTCAGTTTTCCAAACGTCCCCTTCTCCTGAGGCAACCCATCTTTGCCTGACACCAAAACAAAGATTTTTGGGGGGAGTGGGGGTGGGGGGAATCTCTTTGCTCTCTCCTATTGACAGGTAGCTTCTACTTCATATTAGAGTAGGATATGTAGGATATATAGTAGGTCTATATGAGTGACTTTATTGCCTGCTCTTTCCTGACAAGCAAATACCACATTATTGTTATTTAGGGACTGGACTGTAAATGAGTTTCTCCAGCTC
Source organism: Myotis lucifugus (assembly GCF_000147115.1). Lineage (NCBI taxonomy): Eukaryota > Metazoa > Chordata > Mammalia > Chiroptera > Vespertilionidae > Myotis > Myotis lucifugus. The sequence continues at coordinate 814,085 of NW_005871137.1, forward strand.
TCCTGCCCACTCTCAAAGCCAGGCCAACTCTACATATCAGTGCTACTGAGGAGGGCTCCACCAGTCTCTTCCCAGGCAATCAGTCTTCCTTGTGGGCATCCAGGACAGCCCATGGGAAAGAGCAGCCTAGGTCATTTAATCCCCTGTGGGATCTGACCTGGTGGGATTTTAAACTCTCAAGAAACCCATATTCACCTTTAAAGGTTTACTAAAATTTCCATGGTATTCTTCTTACCTGATTTTGTGGCAAGTGCTTCTTCCTCTTATGCTTTGGGAAAGGTGAAATAGTTCATGTATCTTGATTTTCCTTGGAAGGGCTTATCAACCACTAGAATTCAGTTCATCTGTGAAATCTTCATTCCCTAATATACAACAAAATATGATTTTGTAGAAAAACACTTTTTCTAAGTATTGGTGTGTAGGTGATGCAGCTTGGTACATCTCAATTGAAAGCAAAAACTATTAAGTTTTAAATTTTAATACTTATATTTTTAATTCCTTCCTTTCTATTAACAGACTGTTCTTATTATATGTCTGTGATATTATTATCATCCTCTTAAGATATTAATCTTCTTTCTGTTTCTTTCTTATTTCTCTTTTATTGCTATATCCTCCAATAGTGTTTTTCTGTTTTGTTTTGTTTTGTTTTGTTTTATTCTGTTCAATTTTGTTTTGTTGATTTGAGTTGGATGCCTCTTGGTGATTTTTCTAAACTATATAGTTGCATGGTTTTTTTTTAAAAAAAAATTAATCCTGTTTGTTTTAAGATTTCCTGTTGACCTCTTTGGAGCTGTTGTTTCTATTTGCCAAATTCTGATTCCACTGATTGTGGGGAAGGAGTGAGATGGGCTATAATATCAGTTGTGCCAGACACTGGTAAATTGGCTCTGGGTTTCTTATTCTTCTTTGGTCTTGTCAGCTACCCAGTGCTTTGCTATCTCTCCAGCCCATGCCCTCATGCTCATTGTTGTCATTAAAGTAGATTCCCCCTACGATAAAAGCTGAGAGAAAAAGAGTAAACTGAGTAGCTACAATAAGTTTGATGCATTCACCAATGCCACACATATTTGTTCCAAGGAGCTGGTTCTTCACACTCTCTCTAACTCTTACTTTTCATTATTGAGCACTGCAGATTTTCTCCCAACTGTTCCAACAATTTCTTAACTGTGAATATTTTAGATAATAAATTACTTTAGGGATCCTACTACATCTACTTTTTATATTTAGAAATTTGACATAATTTTAAGCTCACTGAGGTCATCACCCTTTCTTGTTCTTCTTCCATGGATATTAATTTTTTTTCTAATATTTCTAGTGATTTGTTGGAAAGGGGGAAGGTATATATATTGAGAGGGTTTTTTTTCCCCTCACACTAACCATTTCTCTTATTCTCTAATATGAACTGGGTGTCCTACAACTAAATTCACTTCTGACACTTACTACTTGGAGTTACTACCTAGCGTAGGACTCCACAGATTAGGGTTTACTTCCAAAACACTGCCCTCTCTTTAGATGTCAGTTGCATCAGATCTCTAGGATTCCTGCATTTCTTTCCAACTTAGTTATAAATTTGGGAGTTTCCACAACCTCCTCCCTCCCCCAAGTTTTAATAATTTGCTAGAATTACTTAAATAACTCAGAAAAATACTAGACTCACTATTACAGTATATTATAAAGCATACAAATGAACAGCCAGATAAAGAGGCCCTGAAGTACAGGGGTCTCTGTCCCCTTTGAGTTAGGGCACACCACCCTCCTAGCCAGGAGCCGTGCTCACCAACTTGAAAGCTTCCCAAATCTCCTTGTTTGAGAGTTTTTATAGAGCTCAATCTCCATCCCCTCGCCCTCCTTGGAGGATGGTGTGTTGGGCTGGAAGTTCAACACTTCCAATCAAGGCTTGCTCTTTCTACTGACTAGCTCCCAACTCCAAGCTATTTAAGATCCCACCAAGAGTTATCTCATTAGAACAAAAGACACCCCTACCATCCTTATCACTCAGGAAATTACAAAAGTTTTAGGAGCTCCTTGCCAGGAACCAAAGACAAAGATCAAATATTTATAAACTCAGTCCACCATTTTGACTTGGTCATTTTGTAAATATTGTTTTGATGGTAATTCTTTATGAATTAATGATAGGAAAGACAGTGTGGTTTGCAAGTAATAAACTCTTTCAAAAAATGCTTTCTTTCAGAGAACATTGTTGAGAAATATATTTACTGGTATACTCTAGAATATATGTGTATTTTTTCTCATATTAGATGTACAGACTATGAAAATTTCTGATTTTAATATATGTCAATGAATATATAATAAATATCAATGAAGCTTGATCCCTGAGCAGAACATTATAGAAATGTTATATGTTTTGATTCACATTAGCCCACTAACCTTTATTTACAGATTCTAGAACATAAGCTGTGTATCATATGAATAACCCACGAAAATTAAAAAGCAACACTAAAATATGATACTTGGCTTCACAAAATCTTAAGTAAAAAATCATTATACCTAAGTCTCTTTAACATTCATACTAAGTATAATACATATGTAATATATATGCATAAAATAAAAGGTGATGATTTTATTCTGTGCTAGTTATGTAGATAGCTTCATATAGATAACAACAATGGTATCATTGGATTAGTTTATTACACCCCAAAATCTATCCAAATATGGTAAAACTCATATGTAAAAAAATTAGAGCAGTTCTTTGATTTTTAACAAAATTAACATTAGACATAGGCAGTGCTAAAGCAGGGCCCAGAAAGTTAATTGAAAACATTGTGTATCACTCAAGGTATGGGGCAATAATGTATTCAAAGGCACAAAGACATGCAATGGTACAGTGTGCTAGGAAATATCTAAGTTAGGACTGCAATTGATACAAATAAGAATAAACTAAATTATAAACTCTTATACAAGAAAAAGACCAATTTTTCTTGTTTAAAACAAATTCAGAAGTGAAAGGCTTTTATATTGGTTAGTAGGCTTGGTGATGTCAGGGCAAGTGTTGCTATGTCCCACAATTCCAGTGATGCTGTAGACAATGAACCAACAGTGCTCAGGGCCACAGTTACTCATGCTATCATTTCATGAGCACAAGATCTCTGCTGCCCTTCCAGCCATCTAGACATCTTCCAGGAAGGAAGAGATAGGTAGAAGGATAGGGACTTTCTCCTAGTAAGGTTTTGTGTTTCATTCACATTCTGATATCTATTTTCTGCTAAAATTTTGTCACAATATCAGTGCTTAGCTGCAAGGGAGGCTGACGATTGATAAAAAAGACAAAAACAACCCCAAAAGTCCATTGAAGATAAATACAAGGCTAAAAAGAGTTGGAATAGATCTTAAAGGAGGCAGTCAGTGGTATCTGTCAGTGGATGTCAATAAGTATCCTTGTCTAATTGGAATATAGAAAAGATGAAAATGTATAACAGGACTCAACAATAAAGATCATTGGCAAGTCAAAGGAGATTAGAATTAATGTTCTAGATACGAATTTCTTATATGTTTTATCTGGAATACTTGGTGCCACAAAATCCTCTGGGGGGAAAAAGTTGACAAATATTTGGGAAATACTGAATTGCTATATGATTTCTCTCTAGATATTAGCATATGAAATAATCCATGAAGTTTTACATAAAGAAAGTGCTTAAATTTTCTTAACCTGTCTTCTCTAAATATTTTTACTATAGAACTGTGTGTATGTGTGAGTGTGAGTGTGTGTGTCTCTGTGTTCCTGTGTATGAAGGAGAGATAACTATTATCAAACCAGGGACGCATTTCTGAAAATGTTATGCTAGCAACTAGGGATCTTTTGTAGATTCGTGAGCAGAAGAGTAACGTAAAGTATTGTCTATGATAGTAACCTGGTGATGGTATAAAGAATTAATTTCTGGGGGAAGTGCAGGATATTGCTAAGGTTGGAAGAAGGGAAGGCTATATAGGTTATTGATTTAATGCAGGGTTGGCATGAAAAGATCAGAACTAAGGTTTTAACAGTAGCAATTAACGTTTAAAAAAAACTAGTTACAAAGAATATTTCATTACAAATATAATAAGAAGTTAGAGCTCAAATGGCCCTTAGAGATCAGTTAATTCAAAATGTAACATGATAAAATATAATAGATTATTGTTAGTAGAATAGATAAAAGGAGAATAAGGAACAGTGGAGGAAAAGAAGGAGCCAGAAATGACTAGATTTTGAGTCTATAAACTTAGAAGAATTATGGTGTCATTATCATAAATGACAATGTTAGAAAAGTGTGCTTCTTAATGAATTCTACTCAGGCCATGGTACATGTGAGAGACAGCTCAGGATACAAACAGGACATCCAACCACCACTTAAAAGTTTGAAATTGGAGTCTGGAATAATAATATGAGCCTTAAAAATATATTTATGATAATTGAAGGCACCATAATACATTTTTTCACATAAATAAAGATAAAGTTAGATGCATAAAACATAAAATAGCATGGCAAGCCCTTCTCATTTCATGTCATCTCTCTCCTTTTATTTATATAGTGGCAGGATACTATATAGGTAAATATTGCCATTTATCAAGCATAAAAGAGAAAAAGATCTAACAGCCATGTTTAACTTTCCATAATTATGACAGATAACACTTTATTTTTACAAAGTAGTAACTTCTTAAAATTGTGGAAGCATCTGTCCTATTAAAATCACATCTATCAAAACTGCACTTGTGCAAGTTTACTGAAGACCTAAGGTAAGATATATACAACTAAAAGGGTGCATGAACTCAGACGCTAGAATTAGAGCTCTCCCTCCTGATTACAGCTCTTACATGTGTACCTTATTTAAATGTTACTAAACTTGTATTACTATATACCTAACATTAGGTGCCCGTCTCAGCCTTAGTCTCTCCTATACCACACTTTCCAGTACTGCAGCAACAATTTACATAATTGCCTTCATGTGAGAAATGATGTCACAAATTTACTTGCTATTGTGGAAATTAATGTAGGTCATGTGACAGACAGAAATGTGACAGTAGGTAGCCACTCTTATCAGTCAGTGGAAGAAGAATGGTAAGAAATTGAAAATATTGTCAGTTTTAAAGTACTGTTTATATGATCTAGGGTTTGTTTCCTTAACACTGTGGGCCCTAAATCTGCATTGGACATCAAAATACACATATCCCGTTATGGTTCTGATTGGTCGTTTTCAATGCCAGTCAGCATCAAAAGCTCTGCCTGCTAGGCAGCCATTGGCTCCTCACAGCACCCAGATTTAGTTCTGATTGGTCAGTTTCTATGCCAGTCAGCATCAAAAGTTCCACCTCCTAGGCAGCCATTGGCTCCCCACTGCACCCATATTTGGTTCTGACTGGTCAATTCCTATGCTAATCAACCTCAAAAGCTCTGCCTCCTAGGCAGCCATTTCTTCTTCACAGCACCCACGTTTGGTTCTGATTGGTCAGTTCCTATGCCAGTCAGCATTTCGAGCCTATCTCGGGGCCTGATCAGAGAGGCAGGGCTGAATAGAAGCCCCCTCCAGGCCCGGAGAGAACGAAAGGCCCAGCTGCTGGAAGCCCAGAAAGAAAGAGGGAGAAAAAGAGAGAGGCAAGTACTGATCAACAGCTGCCACTGAGGCTGCGGATCAGACCCTGCCTCTCTTTCTGGGTCTCAGCCCCCTGGGTAGTCAGTGCTGGATGGCCAGGCTGTAGCCGGGCAACCCAGCACTGACTGAATGACTTTCAGGTTGGTCAGCCTTCAGTTGTGATCAGTTCTTAGGACCCTGAGCTTTTATATATTAGGATTCTTTCAGTTTGAAATACAAAGGCAGTATGCTGATCTTTAAAAAAAAAAAATTATTTGTTCATATATATGTATTCACCAAAAACCTTTAAATTTTCATGGTTTCAAAACGTTCATCAAATAAAGCAAACACTTATTCCAGCAATTTTCTACTGTTGTGCCAGGGCACACCAGCGTGCAGCAAGAACTTTTAAGACATGTGATCCATGACTATTCAGTCAGGAGCACTGACCTCTTTTCCCTTAGATTGTCAAATTAAAAAAAGAAATGACAACAGCCAACACAGCAATAACTGTCTTGTGTAAATGAAGCAAAATTATACCTATTTTTTGTCCATTTGGCAAAAAAAATATATTTTTGGTGTGTTGCAGAATTTTAGTAAATAGTTTGTGTGCCATGAGATAAAAACGGGTTGCAAATCACTGACTTATTTAACCTTTAGTCACATAACCTCATGTGTTTACATATATTTAATAGTCGAAAAACCAGAAAACAATCTATGCACAGATACCTCCGCATTAGAACCTAATTACAATAACATTTTACTCAACAGGTTTATAAACCCTCTTTTTAATAAAAATTTAACATCAAGCTACACTAAGTAGTTCTGCATAGCAATTAGAAGTACTACTGCTGCAACTTACTCTTTAAGTAGTTCAGATGGTAATAGGGGAGAAATTCAGCATAGGTGATTTTGATGTGTGACAAATCCAAGAACTGACAGAACCATGTAAATCATGTGTATTATCATGCCTCATCTGAATGTCTCTACAACACATACAAGTTGAAGGATTAAGTGTGAGAAGCGCTTTCAGAGTGAGTCGGTGCTGGAGGCTGTCTTGACGCTGATTAAGATGCCGACAATGCTGACAAAACGGCACACACACAAAAAACCATTTGTTGGCATGACATGTCAGATGGATGAAGAATCAGTCTTTGTCTACTGAGTTCAGTTTTCTTTGAAACTGACTTACAGATCAGCTGCAGTATTTTCAGAGGCAAATAGTCCATTGATTTTTAATATGGACATTATGCAAAATATGTAGTAAGGAAAACTTTCGAAGGGGCTGTTCTATATAGCATTAGTAAGCACAGTGAACAATTGTGCATTAATCCGACCAATGTTGCCTTCCATCTTCTACTTCTAAGAGCCACTTTTTAAAAATAGCAGCTCCCATTGACAGGCTAATTCTCTTCCTTCCTACCCATGACTAAACTATGTGGTGAGGTTTACTTTGGTTGGGCACTGAAAAATAAATGACGGAAAATTGGAGCTAACAATATGTTCTGATTATTCCCATGATATACAACAGTCTCTGAATGTGACAAACCATATTTACCCCACTAGGGAGAGTGAGTGAGGGGGAGAGAGATTCCCTGTGATTTATTGGCATGCATAGTGCGATTAAATAGGCATTTGATTATTCTACCTTGACATTGACAAATTTTATTTCACTTCTAAGAATTAAGATTTTCATATGCAAAGTCTTACCTAAATGTTGTGCTGACTATGAGAAATAAAAGTCATTTGGGGCAGGAGTTAAGACCATTGCATTCATCAAGTATTATGTTCCCCTTGTTGCTATTCTAAATCATATGGGGTTTTTAATGTTTCTATCTAAGATGTTTAAAGCGGTCTATTTCCCACATTTCTGCATTTTGAAAACATGGTAACACAAATCATGATTTTCAAAAGCTAATTACTCAGTTAAAAAAGGATACAAGATTACCTTCACATGTTTCTAGTTAAGGAGCAGCACTATCCAATATGGCTGGTTATCCCAGTATTCAAAAGCAAATATTCCAAGCAATCACTGCGTGATTATCTGCTCAGTGGGGAATTGCTTACGCCCATGTGAGATGTTTTTCTTAAAGGCATGAAAAACCGAAGACTATAAACACTCTTTGTCCTAGTGCTACTTAGGATGAAAAATAAAAATGCTAAGAATGAATGGCCAGAGTAAAACCTGTGAGCAGAGGAGACAATGAAGCTAATAATGACTCGACATATGAAACCTGACTCTGTGGCCAGGTTTGTGGCAAAATACGGAACAGGAATATTGCAAATAATTTTGAAGCATATAATATTTAATTGTACATATATAGTCTTATATGAGTTAAGGGAGAAAAAAAGGAAAAGTGTCTTTAGTTAATTGACATGATTGTTCTCAGATTGTTGTGTATGAGGTAAAAAACAACAACAAATAAGTAATGTTATGTTATGTTATGTCATGTCAGTGTCATTTGAGAACAAGGGAGGTTTGGCAAGGGAGAGACAGGATACACATTTAAGATAAATGAAGTCAAAACTCTGCAATCCGCCGAACCGGTTTGGCTCAGTGGATAGAGCGTCGGCCTGCGGACTCAAGGGTCCCAGGTTCGATTCCGGTCAAGGGCATGTACCTTGGTTGCAGGCACATCCCCAGTGGGGGGCGTGCAGGAGGCAGCTGATTGATTGCTCTCATTGATGTTTCTAACTCTCTATCCCTCTCCCTTCTTCTCTGTAAAAAAAAAATCAATAAAATATATTTTTAAAAAAAACAAAAAAAACTCTGCAATCCTATTGTGGCTGCTGTGGCTCAGTTTGTTGCAGCATCATGTAGTGCACCGAAAAGTTGATGGTTTGATTTCCTGTCAGGGCAGCTGGTTCGATCCTCTGTGAGTCCTGGTCTATGTTTCTCCCTCTCCTACTCTGTCCCTTCCTATCTCTCTAAAATCACAAAGAAACATGTCCTTGGGTAAGGATATTAAAACAACAACAGTGAAATCTGTAGTCCTAAAAAAACGACAACAAATGTATATTCAACAACAATGACGCAAATTTATATTCTTTGTCTTTGACTATTCCCTTGACTTTCTATAAAGCTACATTGATTTTATTTCATCTAAAGAAAAAGCTGTCCTTGGCATTATTCCTCATAGTTCTTGACAGGCTGACCAGGCACCCAAGCGGGACCCCTACCCTGATCTGGGACACCCTTCAGGGCAAACCAGCTGGCCCCCACCCATGCACCAGGCCTCTATCCTATATAGTAAAAGGGTAATATGCAAACTGACCCTAACAGCAGAAAGACTGGGAATGACTGGTCACTATGACACACACTGACCACCAGGGGGCAGATGCTCAATGCAGGAGCTGCCCCCTGGTGGTCAGTGTGCTCCCACAGGGGGAGCTCTGCTCAGCCACAAGCCAGGCTGATGGCTGCCAGTACAGCGGTGGCGGGAGCCTCTCCTGCCTCCTCAGCAGCGCTAAGGATGTCTGACTGCAGTTTAGGCCTGCTCCCCGCTGGCAAGTGAACATCCCCTGAGGGCTGTCGGGCTGCCAGAGGGATGTCTGATTGCCATCTTAGGCCCAATCCCCCGGGGAGCGGGCCTAAGCCAGCAGGTGGTCATCCCCTGAGGGGTCCCAGACTGTGAGAGGGCACAGGCCGGGCTGAGGGACCCCCCTCCCTCCTGAGTGCACAAATTTTTGTTCACCGGGCCTCTAGTCTACACTAATAAAAGAGAAACATGGTAATTAGCATACGACCACTACCCTTCCCATTGGCTAATCAGCATATCCTTATGCAAATTAACTGTCAGCCAAGATGGCGGCCGGCAGCCATGCACTGAAGCAAACAGGGAGGCTTGCTTGCTCAAGTGACTGCAGACTCCAACGTTCCCCGCCTGAGTTGCCGGCCTCTCAGCTGCAACTCTAAGCAACTATGTACTATGTTGCAAATAAGAAGCTAAACAAAACCCCAGAAACCGGCTTTCAGTCAGCCAGGTTCAGCCAGCTGGACCGCAACATTGTATCAAATACAGAAGGAAAAACAAAGGCCAGAAACCGGCTTTCAGCAGCGAGGCCTCAGAGCTAAAGCTGGCCCAGAATAAAAAAAAAAAGAAAGAAAAAAAGGAGCTGTTGGGAGCTTTAGTCACCTGCCAGCCTGAAAATGGCCCTCAGTCCCTCAGCCAGACTGGCCAGGCACCCCAGTGGGGACCCCCACCCTGATCCAGGACACCCTTCAGGGCAAACCAGCCAGCCCCCACCCGTGCACCAGGCCTCTATTCTATATAGTACAAGGGTAATATGCCTCCTGGCACCGGGATCAGCATGACAGGGGGCAGCGCCCAAACCCCCTGATCGCCCTGAGGCTCTGTGTGTGACAGGGTGCAGCGCCCCAACCCCCTGATCCGCCCTGCTCTGTTCGTGACAGGGTGACGCGCCCCAACCCCCTGATCAGCCCTGCTCTGTGCCTGACAGGGGGGAGCTCCCCAACCCCCTGATCGCCCTGCGGCTCTGTGTTTGACAGGGTGCGGCGCCCCAACTCCCTGATCGGCCCTGCTCTGTGTGTGACAGGGTAGAGCCATAACCTCTCCATCAGCCCTGCCCTGAGTGTGACAGTGGTGGTGCCCCAACCCCTTGACCGGCCCTGCTCTGTGGGTGATAGAGGGTGGCGCCCCAACCCCCCTCCACGGGCCTTGCTCTGTGTTTGACAGGGTAGAGCCATAACCTCTCCATTGGCCTTGCCCTGAGTGTGACAGGGTGCAGCACCCCAACCCCCTGATCCGCCCTGCTCTGTGTGTGACAGGGGGCTGTGCCCCAACTCCCCTATCGGCCCTACTCTGTGAGTGACAGGGGGGAGCTCCTCAACCCCCTGATCGGCCCTGCTCTGTGCATGTCAGGGGGGAGCTCCTCAACCCCCTGATGGACCCTGCTCTGTGAGTGACAGGGGAACTCCCAACCCCCTGATCGACCCTGCTCTGTGTGTGACAGGGTACAGAGCCCCAACCCCCCTGATGGGCCCTGCTCTGTGAGTGACAGGGGGCAGCGCCCCAACCCCCTGATCGGCCCTGCTCTGTGCGTGACAGGGGGTGGCGCCGCAACCTCCCCGTCGACCCTGCCTTGTGTGAAACATGGTGCGATGCCCCCTCCCCGGATAGGGCTAACTCTGATAGTGACGTGTTTGGAGGAGAAATGTAGTTAATTAAATTTCATTGATTTGGATCTTAACCTAGAGCCCCCGTTTTGTGGTGAGCCCAACACTTTAAGGAGAGAGGG